>NC_143249.1:76433125-76737500 GCF_984573655.1 Nuphar pumila | reverse complement strand
AAGTGAGTATTGTTATTTTTTTGTCTACTATTTACTATTAAAATTTCAGAGATTTTTGTTTAGTTTTTATATTTATGTTTGTATTTTTAATCTGAAACAGCTGTTTTAATCCCTGTTAAAAGTGATATACTTTAGCTCAGATTGCTGGAAAGGGTTTCTCCCTAACCGGAGATGCTTTTTCTGATATGTAAATTGGGAAATCTCTGTTTTCCTTCTTAGTTAGTCTCTGTAAAATTTCATGGATTTTCATGGAGATTTGACCCCTGGTTCGGGTCTTGGACTGAGACTGGTTGGTAAACTAGGTCAAAAATAGCATATTTTTAGGGTTTAATGCAATTTTCGGATTAATTTAATGTTAATAAATTATTTTTATAATTCCAATTCGACATTAGGGTTATAACAAGTGCAGGTACCGAATTTGATGAATTTTGGAATCCGATTGATGGCTGAATTAATAAAATTGCAAAACAGGATACCTGAAAGATCCAAAAACACTGTTAAAATCATATTTTTTGTGATATTATTGGATTTTCGTGCATAAGCATATAGTTTTAGGGTTTAATTATGTTCATAAGCATCTTAGGATACTTTAGGTTTAATTTTGTAGTTATTTGATTTTATTTAGGGCATAAAACCCAAGTTTTTACCAAAATCTATTTCAGAAAACCCTGATTTCAAGGCCATAGTCTTGCTATCAGGGGTAATGTGGTCATTTGACCTCAATTTCGAAATCCCTAACCCTAGTTTTCACATATTTAAGCATGTCACATCATATTTATCTTAGTTTATTCCATTCAAATTTCAAAACTTGCATTTTATCAAAATATCTTTCTAAAAACTATAATTTCAAGGCCATAGTCTTGTTATTAGGGGTATTTTGGTCATTTTGACCCCAATTTCGAAAATTCAAATTTCATTTTCATATTTATTCAATTTTATTTCATATTTTATCAATTTTGATTTAAGGGAATCATGGAAAAGGCTTATATCTAGCAAAATCCAGTAATTTCTAGATATTACTGGATAAACCTAGAAAAGCCCACATATATTCACTAACCTAACTTTCTAGTTTTGCAGGTATATTGAAGACTTTATTTTTCATGTATTTAAATTTCAATAGTGATGTAATTTGTAATTAAACTTTGGAATAAGAATTTACATTTCCTGCTTAGCTTAGGCTGCATTGCATATAGTTTATTTTCTTTTTAATAATGTTAATGTGTGATGGATGATGATTCATGCATATTCAAACTCACCATGGTCTACACGAATGGCACATGCACTAGCTTTTATGAAGTTTATAAACTTGGTGGAATTCGTATTTATGGCCATAGTCAGAATATGAAGGATATCTAGATTTATGATCTTCACATTAGCCACATTCAGCCTACACTCTTAGGCTAACTTCAAAATGCACTGCATTTCTTAAAATACAAAAAGTATTTCTCAATTCCTCAAATCCATATTCATTCATTTCATGCATTTGCCAATTCCAATTCAAATTTCAATTCAAAGAAGTTCATTTTCTCAAATTTTCCTAAGTCTTATTCAAAAATCGATTTTCTCAAAATATGGATTTGCCAATGATATTTCAAGTATTTCCCAAGTTCCAAATTTGATTTTCTAAGTTATATTTTCAATTTCAAAGTTTGAATTCAAAGAAATCAAGTTTTTCAAAGTTATTTCACATTTCTCAGAATCGATTTTCACAAAATCCTTATATTTCTTCAGAAATCGATTTTCACTTTCTCAAATACAGTATCTCAATCATGATTCATGATTTTCAAAGAGTTTATTTCCCAAATATTTTCCAATCTTTGAAGTAAACATCATGTTTTCAAATATGCATTTTCAGAAAATTCATAGCACATGCCTGATTCTATGTGCATTTAGAAATTAGAATATGATTTAGACAAGTTGAATAGAGCAGAGCAGTAGATTGATCCTTGGTTCGATTACCCCTGTTAAAGGTGGCAGGAACGGTCGAACCTCGTACCGACAGGCGAGTCTCATTCTACGGAATTTTCCCGCATTTTAAAACAGAGGCGAGTCATTTTCAAAAACTTTTTCAAAGGTCAGTTTGACTCGCAAAAAGTAAAAATTTTGCGATGATAACAAGGGGTGAGGGGCACCCATTCCAGCCTTGTCTTTGCTTTGGTTTTCGTGCCCTAGGTGCACGAATCTAACTCCAGCCCCCTTCTTAACCCTCACCTCCTTCCATCTCCATTGAAGCCATGAATCAAAGCTTGAAATCCAAGCATTATTCGTGCCTCCCTTCCAAATCTTTCCAGTTCTTAATCTCCCGTGTTGGTTAATCTCATGGTGGCTGTGTTTTGCAGGTGCAGCAGAGGTGGGAAACATCTTTTCTCGTATGGAAGTGTGAAACACTCCAACAAGAAGGGCCGACTCTACCTCCATCCGGTCTTCTACGCCCCCCGATCGAGAATCGGTTCACACTTCATCTTCGGTGGATTTCCAACGTGTTGCAGCTGTAAGATATGGTACCATGGTGTATTTCCAGCATCAACGAGGTTCCGAACGGTGCAAAGCCAAGCAAAGTCCGCTCTTTTTTCCCCCTCAGTAGTCGGATCGCCCTGGAGGTTGGTTCTCTCATCCCTTTCTTCTAGATAGAACCTAATCATGTGCGTGAGTTGTGTGTGTTGTGTTTTCTGTATTTTTGTCCAGCTTTAGCATAGATTTGTCGTGCATAAACCAGCACATAGTGTGTTTAGGGGTTTGGTTTATTAAAAATAATCTTTTTATTCCAACGTTGGAGTTTTTAGATGTTATTGGGTATGTGCGTGTGCTTGAAAGAATATTTTTGTGTGTCTGCGTCTTCCTTGTGTTTTCTCAGCATTAGTTAGGTTTGAATGTGTTTTCTTAGCAGTATACTTTATAGATCTTGTCATAGTTATGTCATTTTTTATTTTCTTAGCCATTTGAGTGATTTTAGTAAATAGCGATTTATGGAGTTAGCTTATTTGATTGCAGTCTGTTGTAGCATGTCTTCTATATAATTTTCTGTAGATAGATTAGGTGCTTAGTTAATTCCCTGTGTAGATCTAGGTTGATTCAATATGATAGTTAATTTAGATTATAGTTTTCATTTCTGTTTTAGTTTTAATTAGTTGATTAGAATAAATTTCTGTGTTATCATTTTTCTGGTTCAGCGTTTTCTGATTTTCTTACAGCATGTTAGGTAGATTAAGAAGTTGTGTTTCATAGTTTTAACATTCAATTTCATTAGCATGTATTAGTGTAATTTCTATTTGGCGTTTTGATCTTAATCGCATGTAATGTAACTAGTTAGAGAATGTTTTCGGTTTTGTTTAAATTTCCAGCATGATTAGTCATTTCAGTTTGTGTGCTTTTAGTTTACTTAGTTAGTAATATTCAGATGTTTAGCTTAGTTTAATTTAGCTTTGTAATTATCATTGTGTTTTTAGTTTAAAACTAGATATTTTATTTTTGCGTGTAAGTGTAGTCATCTTCTCTATAGGTAGGGCGGCCATTAGAGGTCCAGCAAGGTAATAAAGTCCATTTGGTAAGTTATTAAGTTTTAGGAAATTCTAATTAGTATTATGTCTAGGTTCAGTGTATTAGTTTTAGTTATTTTTGTAATTAAATTGTGAAATTCGATTTTGGTGTAGTGTTTAATTAGGTTGTTTTTTGCAATTCGTGATTTAGGTAGGTATAGTCTTTGCATTAATTATAAATATGTTATTTTAGCTAAGGGTAGTCTAGTTTAGCCAAGTGATTCAATTTGATTTGTAAATAGAAGGGCAATGTGGTCTTTAAAGTGAGAAGACGTTTTTGGTAAAAGACTACCTCCTCCAAATTTGTGAAGTGCAATTAAGGAGAGCTCTATTTTCCAGCCAAGTCATAAATGACTTCTCCTTTCCAATGTGGAAACCCTTTGGAATTCCAAAAGTCTTCCTAAAAGTGTCTATACCTTTTGGGCAAGATTTGAAATTCTAAATGTCATTTAAAGCCAACCCAAAAACGTGTGATGCTTTGGGAAATGTTTTCAAAGAGGATTTAAAGCTTGGAATTTCAAAAGAGTTTCCAAAATGGTTTATACGATTTTGGCAAAAATTTAAATGTTATCTCTTCTTTTAAGACCAGCCAAAATCGTATTGTGTGTTTTAAAGAAGGTTTTCAAAAGGCTCTTTTGCTTTTAATGAAAATATAGGAAAACGCATGAGTCTTAATGGTTGGACGGTTTTTGAAATGAATACTGTAAGACCCGCAATTTTTCAGAAAATATCTGAATAAAATTCATGAGGCATTTACCGGTAAAAATGGCATTTTTCTCAGAATGCGAAATGAATCAATTCCTGCGAGCTAGTTACACTTAGGATATTCGTCGAATCGCGAATATATGCTCAAACACTCTGGAAGCCATAACTTCCTATCTGAACAAAATCAAAGGATTCCTGCGAGCCAACTTTCTTAGTGGCATCAATACGAAGATAATGGCGTACTCAGAATTTTTCGTAAAAAAATCACCGAAAACCCGAAATTCTTGCGGGACCCACAGAAATATGGGTGGGACCCATAGAAATATTTCTCAGAAAATATTCTAGAAGATTCTAGAATATTCCAGCACCTTCCAGAGCCTTCCAGCTCCTTCCAGCACCTTCCATGGAAGGGATTCTCAGAAAAGCCCAAGGGTAAAGAGGGGATTCTGAAACTTGGGGCCCAAGTTTCAGAACCTATAAATAGAGGACCCCCCCCTCCTTTAGAAAATCGCCAACCCCTCTCTCTCTCCTCCTTTTCCAAACCTCCCCTACCTAGCCTAGCCCACCTGACCTGGTCTGAGCCTGCCTGACTTAGCCTGAGCCTGCTTGACCTGGTCTGAGCCTGCCTGACCTGGTCCTAACCCACCTGACCTAGGTCTGAACCTACTTGACCTAAGTCTGAACCCAGTTGACTTGACTTGAACCTGGTTTGGTTCAAAGTCAAAGTCCAAGTCCTTTTTCGTCTGAAGTTCGAAGTTGATCCTTTTTCGAAGTCGAGCCTCGTTCGAAGCGTTTGAAGCAATCGGAGTTGTTTCTTCCTCAAATTGAAGTAAGTTCGCTTCATTAAACCATCTCTCTCAAGTATTTGATTGTTTGTATATAGCATATACTTTCTGAAGTAGTATCTTGCTTTAGTTCTTGGTTGAGCCCTCTAGGACACTTCGGTGTTCACGCGCTCGCCTCGTAACTATCGTCGGATATATATGTTCGAATACGCAGTATATGCGTTCTTCAAAATAGTATCTCACCCTAGTTCTTGGTTGAGCCCTCTAGGACACTTCGGTGTTCACTCGCTCGCCTCGTAACTATCGTTGGATACAGATCTAGGTGTATATCTGCTGATACTGCCGACGCGTCTTATATCGCACAGGCCATGTAATTTACCTTTGCCGTCGCGTCGTATGATGCCAAGGCTCCCTGCTTTCTGTACTTCCGATTACTGCACTTCCGATTATGCATTTACTTACGCCGTCGCGTCGAACGATGCCAAGGCTCCTGCTTTCTGCAATGTATTTACTTACGCCGTCGCGTCGAACGATGCCAAGGCTTCTGCTTTGTTATATATGTAGAATATTTCGTTCAGTTACACACCCTGAACAATAGTATATGCATTTCCTTTACGCCGCCGCTGTATAAAGCACAGGCTTCTGCTTATATTACATATATGGCGCGTAAGTGAGCGTTCAAACGGAGATCAACTCCAAAATCGCCCATGCGATTCCCTTACCGCTCCTCGTACAAGATTCTGCTTGACGAATGAAGCCCCTATTGGAAAGGCTTCGCCTTTTGGCAAAATGCTCTTTACGTAAAGACTAAATCAATTACGTATGGCCTGGCTATGGCCCAAGGTTCCTGCAACCTTGATGGATGCAAAGTACGCACAACGGTGCGCACCCATTTCCCGAGTTAAGCGTAGCGACTTCCCACCAAAGAGGGGAGATGCCGCTGAAACGGATAAAAGAAACGCACGCTTTCTCCGTAAAAGAGAGGAAGTGCTGCTGAAATTCCTGAAGGAGCTAAGAATGGCTCAGAAAGAACGTAGCAGAAGTGCTACCCAGTTATGGAACGCCTTCAACGATGTAGAAGGGTTTGTCGCACCACTGCCGGTAGAGCAGAGAAGGTGTTGACAGAATGGTTGGCAGAAGAGCTGCCAAAACCAGTTAAGTGGCACAATGATGTCCTTTGTGGGAACGATGTCAGAATGACTCGTCTCTCTGACACCTGCAAGAGCATCATACTTGTAAGAGCCGTTGCGCCAAAGTAGTGGTAGCGTCTTGACAAGGTCCTGAGCTTGTTGCGTAAAAATACGCCGAGTAGCCGATCCGTAGAGATCGAGTCATGTGCATGCTCATTAAGAATTATCAGACAACCAGACTCATAAGGGCCGCTGAGCCGGAGTGTGTTGTTTCCACCGAAAGAGGTGAAGTGCTCGTCAAGGCCGAAGTGCCGAGAGCAGAGTTAAGCATCCATATGAATAAAAACCTTTGTTCCATGGTGAAAGCCGTGTGGTTGATTGGGGTCGGGTACATACTTCTCAAAGGCTGCCCTATAGGCATGCAATGTTCGTCAAGTAATTGTAAGACCGGCAGGCCCCTTTCAGAATTTCTCACCGAGGAAGACGGTGATGGCGCAGCCTTGAGTGACATATATTTCACCCAAACCTGATAGAGTTCATTGATGGCCTTCGTCACTAAGAGGTATGGAGGTCGTGGTTATCCTTAAATATCTAAGGATTGAACCCAACTACTGCAGTAGCAGAATGCATTCGGATACCTAGTAAGGATCTTTTCCGGTATGCTGTACCGTCCTACTAGGGGGATGGGGTCAACAGGCCTCTGGGGTATCTAAAATACATAGAATAATCAACCCCCAGATCGTCGCGTTGTCGCCCAGATATGAGTCCCCTAAGCCCAGGGGGAGGTGCAATTATCGAAACAAAGCATTAGCTTAGGTACAACGCTATTTTGAATGTATGAGTGGATGACGTTGTTGAGTCAGTCCTGCATAACCTTTGTGAAGGTGTCATAGTCGGTATACTACTGGACCGATTGGGAAAGAACCCCATTGATATCCGTACGACTAAGTGAAGCTCGGAGAGCTGTCCTTAGATTCGTAGGATACGGATGTGCCAAGCATAAAGGCTTGAGCTAGACATCCATTCGTGACTCTGAGGAAGTCAAGGCTAAGTCGTAGAGACTTGAGAGGTTATTCTAACTCACAGCCCTGAAGAGGCTTATGCGAAGTCATGACGACTTGCGTGGATGTTCAACTCATAGCCCTGATGAGGCTTGTGCGATATACGCTAAGTCATGGAGGCTTGAGCGTCGTATTACGAACTGCGACCCTGAGTGGTCTATGCATTTACTTGAGTTGAATAGATAGGTGTTTGCCTACTTACCAGACCATCAGTGGTTCTAACCCCGTTTAATGGGGATTTCAGGTGTTGAACCTGCGTGGCGATATGCGGAGCAAGGCGGCATCAAGTTCCAGGGTTTCTCTAGATAGAGTTGTACTGCTTCCTTTTTATTGAACCTTCACTGCTTTTCTAAGCAGTAGTGTTGTAATAAACATGTGCTTTCGATAAAATGGAACACTTTGGTGGTCAATGAGTTGCTTGGCCACATACCTGCAACGTGCTCGGAGTTTTTTAAAACCGACGACTCATTATCGTCTTATTCCGCTGCTAAAAGCTTTTCTAAGTTCCGCTGCAAAGAAAAAAAAAAAAATCCATGAAAATTTTAACTTAGCTTTGTTTTGAAAATCCGGGGCGTTACAGAATTGGTATCAGAGCAAGAGTCTGAGAAACCTGGTTCGAGATCCGTCTTGTCCACCATATCGCACTGTAAGTATATTTTGTACTTCTTGTTCTGATCTGGGTGCATCTTTGTATAGATGGCAACTCACGACTCCCAAGGATACTGCTATCGTTGCGGAATCATGCACGATGAGTGGGTATGCCCATATGAAGTCCAAGACTGCCAGTATTGTGGCGAAGAAGGGCATTCCGCCAACGAATGCCAAATGAAGCATACCGCCGATATGGGTCGGCGGGGATCGCTTGGTCTTAGGGATGAGACCTCGCATGTTAGTGGGCCACATTACTCCAGTAGAAGGAGTAGCCGTACTCCAGCAACTTCTGATGAACTACCGTCTCTGGTAGGATTTGACTTGAACTTCCTTGAGGGATTTGGTCAATCGCAAGGCTATCAACAGACATCATGTACGCCTAGCTTGCACAGTTGGGAGGAGGGATGCAACAACTCCTGCTATAATCCCATTATGATTTCAGATTCCTCGAATCAAAGTACTATTATATGGGGGAACAGAGCGGCTACACCAACGCCGAGTCTGAATGGCCAGGAAGAGGGATACAACCTATATCATCCCGTTATGGTCTCGGATTCTCCGAGCCATGATGCCACTGAATGGGCAAGTGGACCGGCATCACTGATCTATCCACAAGAGTCGCTTGAGAGTGCGGAAGTGCCGCCCAAGCCAAAGCTAGTTGTGCCTGCACCAAGGCAATGTGGAAGTAAACGATACTTCGGGTTCTTTGGGTCAAGAAAGAAATCCAGTTTCTAGAAGAGACTGGTAGTGTTTTGGAGTCAATAGACTCATGTACCTAGTTTCTCAATGCCTAAAAGTCTGCCAGTGCGGCATGACGTTTTGTTTAAGGCGATGCTTGTGTAAATGTGATGTATATTAAGTAAATAAAACTTTGCTTTGATATATACATTGTGAAACTAAAACACGTTGTTTGTATGTGGTAGATAAATGGCTCCTACGACGAGGAGAACCATACCAAGCGAGGAGTCCCATACTCAAGGATTTCTGCTGGAAACACTCAACAATTTGGTTACTGCCATTCGAGAAACAAGGCCAGAACCAGTCGCACCTCGAAGCAAAAACCTTGGTGGAATAACCTATGAAAAATTCCTTAAGCTTGATCCACCAGTCTTCGCCGGTAGAGCCGATCCTGAACTGGCAGAAAGTTGGGTCGAAGAGACCGAACGCGCCTTCCTGGTGCTGGGAGTACCAAAAGAAAAGAAGACCAACTTTGGCACGTACAGGCTGAAAGACAACGCACGGAAGTGGTGGGATACCACTAAGATTATCCAGTTCTCGGAAGTTGAAGTCATTCCTTGGACTGACTTCCGGAGAGCTTTCATGGATAATTACTTTCCATTACACTCCAGAAACAAGAAGAAGATGGAGTTTCTGGAATTGGAGCAGGGTGGCACGAATCTGATTGACTATACCACCAAATTTCAAAATCTTGAATGGTACTGCTCCCGGTTATTTGAGACCGACCAAGAAAGGGCCGACAAGTACATCAATGGACTGCGAGAAGGGCTAAGGTCACGGGTTATCACCAGCATGCCCCAAACGTTTCAAACGGCTGTGGCAGCAGCTTCAAAAATACAAGTGGATTGGGAGCGATCAAAAGTGATCATAGCAAAAAGGCCCATAGTTGATGGTGGGAACAAGAAGAGAATGTTTCCAAGTGGCCAGGGTTCACGACAACCCTTTCAGAAGAAAAGGTTCCAAGGTGGGAACAATACTCAACAAGTTGTAAGGCCAAGGCAGAACATGGCTCCAAACAACTTGCAGTCCAACCCAAACTGCCCAAAATGCCATGTTAATCACGCAAGAGGACCATGTCCACGTGACACAGGTGGATGCTTCTACTGTGGCAAAGTGGGCCACATTGCAAGACAATGCAGGAAGAAGCTTATTGATGAGCAGAGGAGGAATGACGGATATGCCGGACCCTCTCAACAAGTACCACAACGAACACTAGTCCAACGACCCCCACCTAGAGTAGAACAAAGGCCTGCTGCAGGTCGTGTATACGCTGTAACGACTGAACAAGTCGAAACCGGTGACCTCATTGAAGGCACCGTACCTGTTAATGGACATGCAGCTTACGTCTTGTTTGATTGTGGTGCTACTCATACGTTTATCTCCGACAATTTCACCGAACAACTCCACGCCTCGGTGCAACCGATTGATAAAATGATCGAAGTATATAACCCGTTGGGTTCACGCACCAAATGTATCCGGTGTGTGAAAAATTTGGATATTGAGATAGCAGGGCAACACTTGCGTACTGACGCCATCCTGATCGATATGATACAGTACGATGTCATTCTGGGAATGAATTGGTTGGCTCAGAATAATGCCAAGATTCTGTGCCGCGAGGGCAGAGTGATTCTATCTCGACCCGGATTACCTAAGATGGAATACCGGTTATCCAAACCAGTTCCACAAAAAAGGCTCATATCAGCACTTAAGGTACAAAAATACCTTAGGAAGGGTTGTGTGGCCTTCCTGTTGAGTCTCTCGGCGGAAAAATCCAACGACCAACCCCTTGAGAGTTTGGAAGTAGTGCGGGAGTTTCCCGATCTGTTTCCTGAGGAATTGCCAGGACTTCCGCCACTTCGTGAGGTTGAATTTGGAATTCAATCCTTACCTGGAACAGCGCCAATATCCAAAGCCCCTTATCGTATGGCACCAGCTGAACTCAGTGAGTTGAAGTGTCAGTTGGAAGAACTGATGGAACAAGGGTTCATCCGACCAAGTATGTCACCATGGGGAGCCCCGGTACTATTTGTAAAGAAGAAGGATGGATCCCTTCGGTTATGCATCGATTATTGGATGCTTAACCAGGCAACCATTAAAAATAAGTACCCGTTGCCTCGGATTGAGGACTTATTCGATCAGCTCAGAACAGCGAGAGTGTTCTCCAAGATCGACCTCAGGTCTGGATACCATCAGCTCAGAGTTAAGGAGGAGGATATACCTAAGACTGCCTTCAGAACGAGATATGGCCATTATGAGTTCGTAGTAATGCCCTTCGGACTTACAAATGCGCCTGCTGTCTTTATGGACCTGATGAACCGAGTGTTCAAACCATACTTAGACACTTTTGTCATCGTCTTCATTGATGACATTCTCGTGTATTCAGAGAATGAGGAACAACACAAGGAGCACTTGAGAATCGTCTTGAAAACCCTTCAAGATAATCAGTTATATGCAAGTTTTCAAAATGTGAATTCTGGCTAGACAAAGTAATGTTCCTTGGCCATGTGATCTCAAAAGATGGAATCGCAGTAGATCCTGCGAAGGTCGAAGCTGTGATAGACTGGAAGCAACCAGAAAATATCACTGAGGTCCGCAGCTTCCTTGGACTTGCCGGATATTATCGGAAGTTCATACAGGACTTCTCCCGAATCGCCGTACCAATGACGAAATTACTGAAAAAGGGAGTCAAGTTTGAATGGACTGACCAGTGTAAGGAATGCTTTGAGGTTCTCAAACAGAGGCTTACCACTGCCTTTGTCCTTACCTTACCTTCTGGTCAGGGAGGCTTCATTGCTTATACCGATGCCTCGGGAACAGGTCTGGGTTGTGTATTGATGCAGCATGGCAAAGTAATCGCCTATGCATCCCGTCAGTTAAGAATTCATGAGAAAAACTATCCAACCCACGATCTTGAGCTTGCCGCGGTAGTGTTCGCGCTTAAAATCTGGCGACACTACCTATATGGAGAGAAATTCGAGGTCATGTCGGACCATAAAAGCCTAAAATACCTCTTTTCTCAAAAAGAACTCAATATGCGGCAACGGCGATGGCTGGAATTCCTCAAAGACTATGAATTCACGCTTTCCTATCACCCTGGAAAAGCGAATGTTGTAGCAGATGCCCTTAGTCGCAAGACTGTTGGCACTCTGGCCAGCCTCACCGGACAATGGAAGCTGATGGAGGATTTTGTCAGTTGGAAGCCATTCCTGGCTGACCCAGGAAAGATTCGATTGTCATGCCTGACAATCCATATCGAGATCCTCGATCGCATTATAGCCGAACAGTTCAAGGACCCCCAGTACTTGGAATTAAAAGCTCGTGCTGCAAAAGATGACACTTTCTTCCATTTAAAAGAGGATGGAGGAATATGGATGGAAGAAAGAATTTGGGTTCCAAATAACCCTGAGCTAAGACAGGAAGTACTTCAGGAGGCTCATAACAGCAAATACACCATTCACCCTGGAGGTACGAAAATGTTTCGGGACTTACAGAGAAAGTACTGGTGGAGGGGTATGAAACGGGATGTGGCTACATTTGTCTCAAGGTGTTTAATCTGCCAGCAAGTAAAAATTGAGCATCAACGACCTGGTGGAAAAATGCAACGGATCGAGATTCCAGAATGGAAATGGGTGGGCATTACGATGGATTTCATCGTTGGATTGCCTCGGTCCAAGAGACAACACGACTCAATATGGGTGATCGTAGACAGACTCACCAAGTCTGCTCACTTCCTGCCAATCAACACTCGATACTCAACTGAACGATTGGAGGAGATCTACATTCGGGAAATCGTTAGACTCCATGGAGTGCCGATTTCGATCATATCCGATCGTGACCCGAAATTTACCTCTCACTTTTGGGAGCAGCTTCAAAGAGCCCTGGGGACGAAACTCAAGTTCAGTACAACATTCCATCCCCAAACAGATGGGCAATCAGAACGAACCATACAGACTCTCGAAGATATGCTAAGAGCCTGTATGCTAGAATGGAAAGGTGATTGGGATTCCCACCTAGCGTTGGCTGAATTTGCTTATAATAATAGCCACCACGCTAGCATTGGGATGGCACCGTATGAAGCCTTGTACGGGCGACCCTGTAGATCACCAATCCATTGGGGTGAAGTGGGTGAGCGAACCTTGGACTCACCCATAGTGTTGCAGCATTATACTGAGCAGGTCCACATGATCAGGAAGAAGCTACTGACTGCTCAGAGTCGACAGAAGAGCTACGCTGATCAGCGGCGTAGGGAACTCACTTTTGCGGTTGGAGATAAGGTTTTTATCAAGGTCTCCCCAACCAAGAGTGTGTTTCGTTTCGGAAAGAAGGGGAAGCTCAGCCCCAGATTCGTTGGTCCCTTCGAGGTTTTGAGCCGGATAGGAGAGACCGCCTACAGAGTAGCATTGCCACCGCAGTATACACAGATACACAATGTATTTCATGTGTCAATGCTTAGAAAATACGTTCACGACCCTTCCCACGTCATCCAACATGAAGATATTGACATCCAGGAGGATATGACAGTGGAAGAAAGGCCAGTAGAGATCATGGACCGACGGGAGCAAGTGCTAAGGACAAAGGTCATTCCAGTTGTCAAAGTAAGATGGCAACATCACGGAGTCGATGATTGCACTTGGGAGCCCGAATCGGATATGCGGGATAAATATCCTGAACTCTTCACCTTGTACTCTTAGCTGAATTTCGCGGACGAAATTCCTTTAAGGGGGTAATGATGTAAGACCCGCAATTTTTCAGAAAATATCTGAATAAAATTCATGAGGCATTTACCGGTAAAAATGGCATTTTTCTCAGAATGCAAAACGAATCAATTCCTGCGAGCCAGTTACACTTAGGATATTCGTCGAATCGCGAATATATGCTCAAACACTCTGGAAGCCATAACTTCCTATCTGAACAAAATCAAAGGATTCCTACGAGCCAACTTTCTTAGTGGCATCAATACGAAGATAATGGCGTACTCAGAATTTTTCGTAAAAAAATCGCCGAAAACCCGAAATTCTTGCGGGACCCACAGAAATATGGGTGGGACCCACAGAAATATTTCTCAGAAAATATTCTAGAAGATTCTAGAATATTCCAGCACCTTCCAGCACCTTCCAGAGCCTTCCAGCTCCTTCCAGCACCTTCCATGGAAGGGATTCTCAGAAAAGCCCAAGGGTAAAGAGGGGATTCTGAAACTTGGGGCCCAAGTTTCAGAACCTATAAATAGAGGACCCCCCCCTCCTTTAGAAAATCGCCAACCCCTCTCTCTCTCCTCCTTTTCCAAACCTCCCCTACCTAGCCTAGCCCACCTGAGCCCACCTGACCTGGTCTGAGTCTGCCTGACTTAGCCTGAGCCTGCTTGACCTGGTCTGAGCCTGCCTGACCTGGTCCTAACCCACCTGACCTAGGTCTGAACCTACTTGACCTAAGTCTGAACCCAGTTGACTTGACTTGAACCTGGTTTGGTTCAAAGTCAAAGTCCAAGTCCTTTTTCGTCCGAAGTTCGAAGTTGATCCTTTTTCGAAGTCGAGCCTCGTTCGAAGCGTTTGAAGCAATCGGAGTTGTTTCTTCCTCAAATTGAAGTAAGTTCGCTTCATTAAACCATCTCTCTCAAGTATTTGATTGTTTGTATATAGCATATACTTTCTGAAGTAGTATCTTGCTTTAGTTCTTGGTTGAGCCCTCTAGGACACTTCAGTGTTCACGCGCTCGCCTCGTAACTATCGTCGGATATATATGTTCGAATACGCAGTATATGCGTTCTTCAAAATAGTATCTCACCCTAGTTCTTGGTTGAGCCCTCTAGGACACTTCGGTGTTCACTCGCTCGCCTCGTAACTATCGTTGGATACAGATCTAGGTGTATATCTACTGATACAGACGACGCGTCTTATATCGCACAGGCCATGTAATTTACCTTTGCCGTTGCGTCGTATGATGCCAAGGCTCCCTGCTTTCTGTACTTCCGATTACTGCACTTCCGATTATGCATTTACTTACGCCGTCGCGTCGAACGATGCCAAGGCTTCTGCTTTGTTATATATGTAGAATATTTTGTTCAGTTACACACCCTGAACAATAGTATATGCATTTCCTTTACGCCGCCGCTGTATAAAGCACAGGCTTCTGCTTATATTACATATATGGCGCGTAAGTGAGCGTTCAAACGGAGATCAACTCCAAAATCGCCCATGCGATTCCCTTACCGCTCCTCGTACAAGATTCTGCTTGACGAATGAAGCCCCTATTGGAAAGGCTTCGCCTTTTGGCAAAATGCTCTTTACGTAAAGACTAAATCAATTACGTATGGCCTGGCTATGGCCCAAGGTTCCTGCAACCTTGATGGATGCAAAGTACGCACAACGGTGCGCACCCATTTCCCGAGTTAAGCGTAGCGACTTCCCACCAAAGAGGGGAGATGCCGCTGAAACGGATAAAAGAAACGCACGCTTTCTCCGTAAAAGAGAGGAAGTGCTGCTGAAATTCCTGAAGGAGCTAAGAATGGATCAGAAAGAACGTAGCAGAAGTGCTACCCAGTTATGGAACGCCTTCTACGATGTAGAAGGGTTCGTCGCACCACTGCCGGTAGAGCAGAGAAGGTGTTGACAGAATGGTTGGCAGAAGAGCTGCCAAAACCAGTTAAGTGGCACAATGATGTCCTTTGTGGGAACGATGTCAGAATGACTCGTCTCCCTGACACCTGCAAGGGCATCATACTTGTAAGAGCCGTTGCGCCAAAGTAGTGGTAGCGCCTTGACAAGGTCCTGAGCTTGTTGCGTAAAAATACGCCGAGTAGCCGATCCGTAGAGATCGAGTCATGTGCATGCTCATTAAGAATTATCAGACAGCCAGACTCGTAAGGGCCGCTGAGCTGGAGTGTGTTGTTTCCACCGAAAGAGGTGAAGTGCTCGTCAAGGCCGAAGTGCCGAGAGCAGAGTTAAGCATGCATATGAATAAAAACCTTTGTTCCACGGTGAAAGCCGTGTGGTTGATTGGGGTCGGGTACATACTTCTCAAAGGCTGCCCTATAGGCATGCAATGTTCGTCAAGTAATTGTAAGACCGGCAGGCCTTTTTCAGAATTTCTCACCGAGGAAGACGGTGATGGCGCAGCCTTGAGTGACATATATTTCACCCGAACCTGATAGAGTTCATTGATGGCCTTCGTCACTCAGAGGTATGGAGGTCGTGGTTATCCTTAAATATCTAAGGATTGAACCCAACTACTGCAGTAGCAAAATGCATTCGGATACCTAGTAAGGATCTTTTCCGGTATGCTGTACCGTCCTACTAGGGGGATGGGGTCAACAGGCCTCTGGGGTATCTAAAATACATAGAATAATCAACCCCCAGATCGTCGCGTTGTCGCCCAGATATGAGTCCCCTAAGCCCAGGGGGAGGTGCAATTATCGAAACAAAGCATTAGCTTAGGTACAACGCTATTTTGAATGTATGAGTGGATGACGTTGTTGAGTCAGTCCTGCATAACCTTTGTGAAGGTGTCATAGTCGGTATACTACTGGACCGATTGGGAAAGAACCCCATTGATATCCGTATAACTAAGTGAAGCTCGAAGAGCTGTCCTTAGATTCGTAGGATACGGATGTGCCAAGCATAAAGGCTTGAGCTAGACATCCATTCGTGACTCTGAGGAAGTCAAGGCTAAGTCGTAGAGACTTGAGAGGTTATTCTAACTCACAGCCCTGAAGAGGCTTATGCGAAGTCATGACGACTTGCGTGGATGTTCAACTCATAGCCCTGATGAGGCTTGTGCGATATACGCTAAGTCATGGAGGCTTGAGCGTCGTATTACGAACTGCGACCCTGAGTGGTCTATGCATTTACTTGAGTTGAATAGATAGGTGTTTGCCTACTTACCAGACCATCAGTGGTTCTGACCCCGTTTAATGGGGATTTCAGGTGTTGAACCTGCGTGGCGATATGCGGAGCAAGGCGGCATCAAGTTCCAGGGTTTCTCTAGACAGAGTTGTACTGCTTCCTTTTTATTGAACCTTCACTGCTTTTCTAAGCAGTAGTGTTGTAATAAACATGTGCTTTCGATAAAATGGAACACTTTGGTGGTCAATGAGTTGCTTGGCCACATACCTGCAACGTGCTCGGAGTTTTCTAAAACCGACGACTCATTATCGTCTTATTCCGCTGCTAAAAGCTTTTCTAAGTTCCGCTGCAAAGAAAAAAAAAAAAAAGAAATCCATGAAAATTTTAACTTAGCTTTGTTTTGAAAATCCGGGGCGTTACAAATACTTTCCTAATGTGTTTTTAAAGCTAGAAAAGGAGAGTAAGTCCATTACCAAATTCGTGGATTCATATTCATTAGCCCTCTTTAATGTTTTCTTATTTAGTAATTAACATTGATTTAGTACTAATTAAGTTAGTCATTATTGTCTTAGATTAGGTCTAGTAAAAATCGTTTGACATGTTTTTAGGAAAATTGTGATCATCGCAAAATTTTTCCTCTCTTGTGTATTTTTCTCTCTTCCTTCTCTTTTCCTTTTCTAACCTCTATTTTCCTCCTTTTTGAAGGGAGAAGAATAAAAGAAAGAAAAGAAAGAGAGAAGAGGAACTCTTTTGCGCGGTCTCACTTGACCTTGATTTGAAAAATATTTAGAAATTTAACTCGCCTCCGTTTTGAAAATTTGCGGGAAAATGGAGAGACGGAATTCGCTCGTCGGTACGAGGTTCGACCGTTCCTGGCGCCTTTACAAGAGGTAATCGAACCAAGGATCAAATCTATGCCTTTTGCTTTGCTTAAATATTATCTAAGAATTTATCCTAAAGATCTAAATGCACAAAGAATCATGCTTGTGCAATGCAAAATGTATGTTCTTTTTGAAAATGATTTGAAAATTTCCAAATGTTTCTGAGATGAATTTGATAATACGGTGAAGAAATGGTTGAATCTAACTTAGAACTTGAGATAGATCAGAGAAGTTCTAAGTTTTGAAATAATCAGAGTTTGGAAAATAAATCTGGATTTTGAAAGGAATGATCTTGAAGTTGAGATAAAAAGGAGAAGGAAGGAAATTTCAATGTCATAAATGGTCTTTGAATTTAGAGTTTTGAATTTGGATGAATGTTTTGAAAATGGAATTGAATTCTAGCTTTGAAGCTTTAAAATCAAAATGAGATTTTAGAGATTAGAATAGAATTGAGAAACAAAGTTGGATTTGAAAAGTTGGAATTGAGAATAGAATCTGATTTGAAATCTGGGATTCAAGATGGAATTTGAATCCATAGTCTGAATCCTAAATAGAGTTGAAATCCAAGATGAAGTTGAATTCTGGATCTGGATTCCCAAATGGGAATTTGGATCTGAAATCTGAGATCCAATGATGAAGTTGAATTCTGGATCTTATTTGGATTAGGATCTGAAATCTGAGATCCAAAATAGAGTTGGATTCAGGACCCTAAGATGGATTTTGGATCTAAAATCTGAGATCCGAAGTGGAACTGGGTTTTGGATCCTAGAATGGATTTGGATCTGAAGTCTGAGATCCAAGGTGGAACTGGGTCTGGTAGTTCTACCCCATCGGCATTGATGAGCCGATATGAGTTGTGGGGTAATACTTCTTTGATGACATAAGGACCTTCCCAATTTGGCGACCATTTCTTGCTGGGATGATGCTTGAGATAAGTTGTGGATCGAAGTACTAAATCATTAACTTTGAATCTCCTTTCGATGACAGACTTCGTGTATTGCCCGGCTATTCTTTGACAATAGGATTGAGCATGCTCTGCTGCTTTTAGCCTTCTCTCATCGAGCAAGTCTAACTGTACCAGTCACTGCTGCTAGTATTGATCAAGAGGTAATTCTAGAAGGGATACAAATTTCAAAGCGGGCTTCTAAATATGTAGAGGCAATACTACTTCGGTTCCATACACCAATTCTGATGGAGTAGCATTTTTTGGAGTGCGAATGGTGGTCCGGTAGGCCCATAGTGCATCGTGGATCTTCTCATGCCAGTCACGGCCTGTTTCTACAGTTCGCTCCAAGATACGAATTAATATCTTGTTGGTAGCTTCTGTCTGACCATTCCCTTGAGGATAATATGGAGCGGAGAAATGATGATGAATTTTGTACTTTGAGCAGAATGTCTTCATTCTTTCATTCTTGAAATGACTGCCATTATCTGACACGATATCATGTGGTATGCCCAATTGACAAAGGATACTCTTGTGGATGAATGAGACCACATGTCGTCCTTCTACTGTGCGGAGAGTAATAGCTTCTACCCACTTGGTGAAATATTTTGTTGCAGCAAGAAAGTATTTTTGGTCATTTAAAGCAGAAGGAGTGATGGGACCTACGACATCAAAGGCCCACATAGAGAACGACCATAGAGAGACAACAGATTGCAAGTATGTTGTCGGCGCATGAATAGAGGGTGCATGTATGTGGCATTGAACACACTTTTTTCACAAAATGGTAATAGTCTTGCTGCATAGTCTTCCAGTAGTAACCTGCTCGGATGATTTGCTTGACAAGGGTTTGGTAGCCGACGTGGCCACCACAAATGCCTTCGTGTGCCTCCCGCACGACTTCTTTGGCTTCATTTTCCTCTAAGCATCTGGAATACTCGGAACTGAATCCATGATGATAAAGGATGTTTGCCAGAATGAAATATCGGGTAGACATACGCTGGATTGCTCACTGCTCTTTCTTTGAGAGTTCTGGAGAAAATTCACCGGTTTCTATGAAGTTCTTGATGTTGTAATACCAAGGTTTCTTTTTTTGCTCAGCTTGGTTTACTTGTTTTGTTGGAAGGAAGGTAGGTTGGTCAAGTCTACCAATTTCAAAGGAGCGACAAGATTCTCCATTTTTGAATGCCATAATGGAGCCCAGATTGGCTAGGCTATCAGCCACTTGATTGAAATCTCTCTTGAAATAGAAGAGTTGAAATTCTTCAAAATTGTTGGCAAGAGTTGAGATGATCTTTTGATAGGTAAGTAGTTTCTGATCCTTGACTTGCCATTCGACCTGAACTTGATTGACAACTAGAAGCGAGTCGCCCCAGGCATGCACTCTTTTGACATCGAAGACTAGTAGAATCTTTAGACCTTGAATTAGAGCTTCATACTTGGCCATATTGTGGGTGCATGGAAAATCGAGCTTAAGAGAAAAGGGAATCATCTCCTTTTCAGGAGTGATTAATAAGATCCCAATGGCTATTCCAGCCATATTCTTGGAACCATCAAAAACTAAATTCCAGACTGGAGATTGCTGGATATTGCATATTTGCTCATTACGGATGTCATCTTCGGCTTTCACTTCTTCTGCCAAGGAAAAATCTGCCAATTGATCTGCAATTGCTTGACATTTGATTGATTGCTGAAAGACATATTCTAAGTCATACTGCATTAGTAAGACTTTCCATTTGGCGATCCGTCCACTGAGAAAAGGTTGTTCTAGGATGTACTTGAGAGGATTGAGTTTGGACAGGATTTTGACTTTAGATGCCAGCAAGTAGTGTCTTAAGTTTTTACACATCCATACTAGAGCTAGGCAGGTTTTTTCTATTTGGGAATATTTCTTTTCATAGTCTATGAAAGTCTTACTTATATAGTAAATGTCATGCTCAATCAGACTACCTTTTTTGTATTATGCCAAGAATCCGCCACATGCAACTTGATTAACTGAGATATATAACAAAAGGGGTTCTCCCAATTCTGGCGGTTTCAGGATGGGAGGATTGAGGAGATACCTTTTGATACGATCGAATGATTGCTGACACTCTGATCCCCATTCGAACTTCACTCCTTTTTTGAGTAAATGATTGAAAGGCTCACATCTCATTGCCAAGTTGGATATAAATGGCCGGATTGATTGCATGCGTCCCTGAAGGTTACGCAATTCTTTAAGATTAGTTGGGGGCAGCATATCAATGATGGCCTTTGCTTTAGCTTGGTCTACTTCTATTCCCTTTTTGCTAACCAGAAAACCCAACAGTTTACCTGATTCAACCTCGAAAACGCACTTCTGAGGGTTGAGTCTCAGCGTATAGAGAATGAGTCGCTTAAATACTTGATCAAGAGCTTCAATGTGATCTTCTTCCTCTTTGGATTTCACGAAGATATCATCAACATACACATCCATGATTTTGCGCATTTGATCATGAAAAATGATGGCCATTGCTCGTTGATATGTTGCTCCAGCATTCTTGAGTCCAAACAGCATAACAGTATAACAGAAAGTGCCCCAAGGCGTAGTGAAGGAAGTTTTTGATTGGTCGTAGGCGGCCAACTTAATCTGATTATAGCCGGAATATTCGTCCATAAAAGAGAACATGACATGTCCTGCCGTGCTGTCGATTAAAAGATCGATATTTGGAAGTGGGTAATCATCCTTCGGAGTTGCTTTGTTGAGGTCTCAGAAGTCTATGCAAATCCTCACTTTGCCATTTTTCTTTGGAACAACGACAATATTGGCTAACCAATCTGAGTAGTCAATAGTTCAAATGAATCATGCTTTGAGCAAGTCTTGGAGTCCTTCTTTGACTTGTTCTATTCTTGGATCCATTTTCCTCAGTTTCTGCTTGACTGGCTTAACACCTGGCTTCAAAATGAGGCGGTGTTCGACTAACTTGGGATCTAAGCCCAGCATATCTTCATATGTCCATGCGAATACTTCTTTATGTTGTCTGAGAAGATTGGTGAGCCTTTCCTTCTCTTCCAAACTCAGACTGGTGCCAATCTTGAGAATCTTGGGATTGTCTTCTGAACCGATGTTGACATCCTCAGTCGGATCTTGGACTAGAGTGGATGATTCGTCCTGCTTTTGAACTGAGGTGAATTTTGGCAATTCTTACAGAGACTGATCGAATTCTGCATACTCATCTGACTGCTTTGTAATTTTGCCATCTTCTGTGCTGGCTTTGACTCAGTGAATTGCTGTCGACTTATGGAAAGCCTTTGGATTGAGAACGAGCTTCTTGATTGCTCGGGAATGCATTCTTAAATTTGGAGAAGAAACTTGATTCAGGGGAAGTCGCCTATCATAATACAAATAGCATTTGAAAAGAGTCATGAATGAAATTGTGAAATGAGGAGATAGAGTAAGGAGATAGATGGCATCCAGATAGACAAAGAAACTTGGAATTTTATTGATTTTGAATTGATCAGAGACATTGATAGAAAGAAACATTTATTTTGAAAAGAATAGAAAGGAAATACAAAAAATGATTTTCAATGTGCCCCCTTAACAAAAACAGTCTTCTTTGGTGAGCTTTTGCCAGAAAATCCTAGTCCTGCTCTATGATGATGATGCTCTGGAATCATTGGTTCAATGCGACCATCTTCATTTTTGCCCAATCTCTTGAAAGGTTGGTGGCCATGCTTCAGGAGTAAATCAAATCCTTTATTGACTTTCATGAACTGAGGGAATAACGGGTGGTCTCTGAGAGTGTTGTAGTCGAGTCGACCTACGATCTTGAAGAACTGAGGACCTCTCCATCGGGTCATGGCCATGGTATGCATGGATGGCTCTGGTGTATTTCTAAACTCTCTCTGAGACTGACTTCTTCTCTTTCCCTGATACTAGGGATATCTGCGGTGAATGCGGGTCTAGGGATCATGGGTTGTGGGAGCCTTTCTTCTAGGTCCTCTCCCAATACAGTTGTGATTATCCCACCTTTGGACCACTTTATACATTGATGCAAAGTGGAAGACACTGCATTTGTATTGTGGATCAGGGTCTTCCAAAAAGCAGATTATAGGTGGGTGGCACATTGACCACTTGAAAGAGCACTGAATGCACTGAGTAATCAATAAACACTTCTAAGAAGATCATTCCTTTTGCCGTTTGACCATGGTTGTCAAATCCATAAATGGTAATTGGATCTGGAATATACTCTTCTTCTTTGATGCCTAGTGCCTTTGCTGTCATCTCGGGACATATGTTGAGGCTACTGCCTCCATCAACCAGCACATGGGGTACTGTCATTCCCCTTGCTTGAACGACGATGTACATGGCATTGTTATGGAAAGTATGAGGCTTTGAAAGTTCCTCATCTGAGAAGGTGATTGGTGCATTAGTCATGGTTGAATTTACAATTTGAGCCATATCTTCAGGCGTGGTACTGGGCTTAACTTTAATCTTTCTAAGCAAATCGTCCAGTACTTGTTGATGCTTGCAAGAGTTTTTAGCTAAGTCCAAAATTGAAACATTGGACAAAGCAGCTAATGGCTTTTGAGTTGACATTTCTCCCTTTTCTGGCATGGGCTTGATAAACTGATTAAGGAATTCAGGAATTCCTTTTACTTTCTTAGGGGATGTCCTTATAGGTTCTTCAGATACTTTCAGCTTGCCAAATGCTGAAATTATATTCATCTTCTTAGTGATTGGGGGTGCTTGCCGTAGTACCAAAACCTGGTGTTGAATTTGCAGATCTTGAATGGAACATGACTTGATGTGTTCTTGAGGCTGGAACGACTGTTCAGTGATCACTGTGGTGGTGTGCGGAGAAAATTGTTGATTTAGAATGTCCATCTTCTCATCTTCAGCTCCTTCCACCAAGATATTCTTGTCGATGTAGTCCTGGACAATATTTTTTAGAACAAAGCAGTTCTCAGTGTTATGTCCCACTGTCCGATGAAACTTGCAGAATTGGTCTTTCCACTTCCCCATTGGCACATGGGGATCAGCTAGTCTAGGCAACTTGATCATCTCTTTTGATAGCATATATTCGAGCACCTCTTCGAGTGATTGGTCAAGAGGGGTAAATTTTCTGTCGTAGCTCCATCCTTCATGCCTAACTTTCTGTTTTGGTTCTGACTCTGGCTGAGACTTGTTGTATTGGGGAGCAGGCTTTCCTTTCGACTTGCCCTTGGAACTGCTAGCGCCATAGCAATAGTCTTTCTTTTGTTCTTTATAGTGATTGCGACTTTTGCGATTTTTATGGTTGGCAGAGTATGTGAAATGAGTCTTCTTCTTAGATTCACTTGGATGGTTGCTTTTGGCGAGGGTGATGCCCTCGTATACGCCATTTTCCATACTCAGCTCGAGCCATTCTGCTCTCTCTGTGAGCTCAATGAAGGAACGAGATGGTGAAGTCGAAATCAAACTTCTGAAAGGCTGTGAGAAGTTGTTAAGAATGATTTGGAGTGCATGCTCCTCAAAAATGGGGTTTGTCATCTTGTTGCAGGTTCCCTTCCATCTACGAATGAAATCTCTTGCTTTCTCATTCTCCTTCTGCTTCAAACTGCAGAGGTGGTTCAACGTGCGAAGTGCCTCAGTGTTGAACACGAAGCGTTCAACAAAAAGATTCACAACTTTATCAAACTCCTTAAGCTCGATGGGGTTGATATGCTCAGCATACCATTTAGCTACAACTCCTTTCAAGCTATGGGGAAAGCATAAAAATAGTGCTCTGTTGTCCCTCTTGAACCTTGAGCACTTTGCGAAGAACATGGCGAGATGGGCTTTCGGGTCGCCAGAACCGTCGAATTTGATGAATTTACGGGAAAGATTCTCCATATTTTCATCCCCTTCTAGGCCATCGTAGAAATCTTCACTGTTGAAGATTTTTTTGCCCTTGTTGCGAGCTTGCAGATCTTTTACTGCTCGAGCCATCTCTTTTAGCTGCGCTTGAAGTGGATCTTCTGTTGGCTGGACATTTGACTTGCGAATCACTTCTGGGATGATCTCATACTCATCATCTGCGTCCTCCGTTGATTCTTCTTCATCAGATGTATCCTCTAGCTGGATGCGTCTCTTGGAAGATTTGTTCAGTCTCTTGGTTATATGGCTCTTAAGCTTCTGGCTGAAGGGATTCTTGTCAGTACTGGTACTGGCTTGCTCACTCATCATCTTTTTCATCATCTTCTGAAACATTGCGTACATCTGAGGGTCTATGCCATCATCTTCTGGATGCTCTTGGTCTCTGACTGATCTTGGCGAATTCATCTCTCCTTCTGATGCTGATGAGTAGCTGATACGCTGCGATGATGTTTTCCTTTCGGACCTTTTCTGAACCATCAAATGTTGTGAAGGCTCTCTTGTGTCTCTTTCTTTCCCTTTCTGTGCAGGACTCTTGTGTCTCTTTCTTTGCAGGACTCTGCAGGGCAAAGACAGGATTAGATTTTAAGGAAGATTTTTGGAAGGAAATATTGAGGAAGATATGGTAGACCATTGGAAGATTATCCCATTACTAGGGATTGAGTTGCCGCGGAAATCACGATAATTGTATTGTTATTCTTTGCATGAGAAATGAGCAACGGAAATGTGCCTTATTACCTAGGCGAGGTCGTCAAACCATAAGAGAAAGAGATAAGGAAAATTTATTGAAGAAAGAATGTAATTTTATTGATCTTGACGAAGAGGTGGAGGATAAACAATTTTCCACCATTCATGATAATCAGCAGACACTTTAGGACCAGGAAAGAACTTGAGAGTAACAAAGGAATCCCAGTCGTAGCGGGCAAAATGATATGCCCCGGACCATTGTGCAGAGGTGAAGTCGAATTCGGCCATAGCTCCTGATAGTAGCCGAGTCTCGATGTACTGCTGCCTCTGAGAGAACTGTCGAACACATCGCTCCGACTGATAGTAAGTGCAAAAGAAGGGTCCCAGCAACTTAAACCGCTTGCCATAAGCATATGTGTATCTGGGAGGGTATAATTGTCGATCAAAGTAGTCCCAGATGATGTCATCTTCCTGAATGTTGTCGATCATGGACCAATACTGCACTACTGGAAGGAGCTCTTGACCATTGTATCTGAAAGAATATGCTCGGGTTGGAATGTGCCAGAAGAATCATGATTGAAGCGCGTAAATGCATCCCTCAACTAAGATGGACTCTCCGAGTGTGAAACGGGTCAATCCTCGGTACAGGAAGGCGAGCACTGCCATGGCTATGGAGAGACGGTTGGTTTGTCGACTTTCTCATCTTCTCATGAGCTAGATTATTCTGATATCCATATACTTTTGTTCGTCTGGGAAGAGGGTGTGATCATGCAAATTTTTTCCTCTCGTTCCTCTTTTTCCTTTTCTTCGCCTTTCTAACCTCTATTCCCTTTTTGAAGGGGAATAAAAGACAGAAAAAAGAGAGAATGAGAAAAGGAAGAAGAAGAGAGAGGAATTCTTTTGCAAGGTCTCATCTGACCAAAATTTTGAAAATGTTTTAAAATCACTCGCCTCCGTTTTGAAAATCTGCGGGAAAATGGAGAGATGGGATTCGCTCGTCGGTACGAGGTTTGACCGTTCCTGACGTGTTTACCAGAGGTAATCAAACCAAGGATTGAATTTATGCCTTTTTGCTTTGCTAAAATATCATCTAAGAATTTATTTTAAATCTAAATGCACAAAGAATCATGCTTGTGTGAATGCAAAGATGTATGATCTTTTGAGAAAATGATTTGAAAATTTCCAAGTTTTCTGAGATGAACTTGACAATGGAGTGAAGAAATGATTCAAAGGATGGAATTTGATTTTAGATTTTGAATAGATCTGGAAGAAGAGACTGGAATTTCCAAGTCTTGGATTTGGAGAGATAAGTCTATGGATGAAGAGAAAGGAATTTAGAATTGGAATTTTTGAAATAAGAATAATTTTTCAAAGTCATAATAGACCTTGAATTTGGATCGATTTTCAAGAATCGATTTTGAATTCAATATCTAAACAGGAGTTGAATTGGAATTTAGACTTGAGAAATAAATTTGAAATTGGCTTTAAAAACTGGGAATGAAATTAGATTTGAAAATCTAGAATGAAATTTTGATTTGAAGTCTAATATCCAAGATAGAACTGGATCTAAGATCCGAGATGGGGTTGGATTCGGATTCTGGAATCCTAAATGGGATTGGATCCGAAGTCTGGGATCCAAAATGAAGTTGAATTCTAGGATACTAAATGGAATTGGATCCGAAGTTTGAGATCCAAGATAAAGTTGAATTCTGGATCCTAAATGGAATTGGATCCGAAGTCTAAGATCCAAGATAAAGTTGAATTCTGGATCCTAAATGGAATTGGATCCGAAGTCTAAGATCTAAGATAAAGTTGAATTCTGGATCCTAAATGGAATTGGATCCGAAATCTAAGATCCGGGATAAAGTTGAATCTGAAATCTGGAATCCTAATGGAATTTGGATTCGAAAACTGAGATCCCAAATTGAGTTGGTTTTTGAAGATTTTGGATCCAATATGGAATTGAATTCTAAATTTAGAACCCAAGGTAGAATTTTGGATCTTTTAAAGATCTGAAATGGGACTTTTAAAGAAGGATCTGGGTTTTGAAAACCCAGATTAAATTTAAAACTTAAGGAAAACTGAATTTTTGAGATTTAAAATCAATCTCAAAACTTTGATTTTGAATTGAGGATTAAGACTCAATCTTTAGGTATAACTTTGAAGATGAAGAATAAGTTTGATTTTGAGGTTTGAATTTAGAAGATGAATCATGAATTTCAAAGTTAAATTGAACTTTGAAATTTGATTTGAATTTGGAAATGGAATTTTGAATATAAAAAATGAATTTGAAATTTCAAAGTCAAATTGGATTAAAATAAGATTGAAGATATAATACATCCCTGACTATGGTCATAGAATGTATTATATGATAATCATATTTGAATTCAGGTGAAGAATAAAACATATTTTGGTGCCTTTATAGAGTTTAAGATGAAATTAACCCTCAATATATCCTCACTATGGCCATTGATATATATGTTGAGTTAATTTCAAATTAAACTTTAATAAAGGAAGAAAATATTTGAAAATATGATGATTTTTTAGGAGGGACCCAGTGTGGATCCAATGTTATTCCATAAAAGATGAAAATCTTAGGTCTTGTCCACATCCTGACTATGGCCATTGATGCAAATCATCAACTTAGAATTAAACCACCTCCTATTAGAATGGTGCACGTGCTATTTGTGGTCCCACTTGCGAAATTTTTGAAAAATAAGATGAAAATGATATGGAAAACAAGCGATTTATGACATTTATATGCTCATTCATTCTATCTAAGACTGGAAATGTAAAGAATTCTCATTATATCTAGTTATTACAATTTAAAACTCCTAATCTAAGGAAAAAAATGACATTTTCTGTACGATTCCTGCAAAATTCAAGTTAGCACAGAGTAAAATATGCATATGAAAGGAAATTTACATAATATACAACGCAAGTGACAAGAGATTCATGCATATGATTTGCATTTTAAATGCAAATTTCAGTGTATCATAGGGATGAGAAAATACATATATTGGTTTGATGAAATATTCATGCAATATGCAAAAGGTTTATACAAGGGTATATGTATGTGCATTGATGAAAAGAGGTATGAGTAGAGAAATGGTCATACAAGTGAATAGAGGGTGGTAAGGATGGTAAGTAATGTATATATATATATGACACAGGTGAGGAGGCATAATGTTATGTTTATGCATTACAAGATGCGAATGGTGTGGATTACAGGGTGCCTAGTGTTGTTGTCTATGCCAATGGAAGAGTGCAGGGAGGTTGGTGAAAGTGCAATGAGCAGGAAATAAAAATGGCTGGATAGTGGAAGTGTAGAGGTGATTTTGAGAGGCTGCGCAACAATGATGAATGAGGTGTAGTGCAGTGAACTGAGTTTACATGAGATTATACATGAAAGTAGTGAAGTGGGGACATAATAAGTCGAGAAAATGGAAGTGCAGATGATGCCATGTCCGGGTACAAGGAAGGAGGATGAATGGAGGTAGCAGTAAAGGGATGTTGTTGTAATGCCGAAAATACAGATGACTAGTGATGAGGCTGTTGGTAAGATGATGTGGGAAATCGCCGGATTGATGCTTCTGCAATCATCCGAAGTGGAGCTGCAACAGTGCCTAAGCACTATTGTAGCTGGAAAAAAAAGGCTACAACTTCAAACGATGGTGTTGGGAGGGAGGTTCCATCACAGTGGAGTGTGTGTATTGTTATAAATATGATGGTAATGAGGGTAACATGGGGGTTAGAATTCTTGTAGGGCAGTGACAACAACGATGTGTTGTAGGTGAACAATTTCATTAAGGGATGGCCGTGCTGGACGTTGCTTATACAGCAGGTAACTATTAATGAATGTTACAAGATAATAGTAGGTGGAGTGTAAGCTTGATGGTGCTGGAAATGTAATAGTACCTTAGTGGAGTTTGGGTGATGTTCAGTGATGACAGAAGACTAATATAAGGTAAGTGGTCAGTGAAGAATCTAATAGTGCAGGGGCATGGAGGAAATATAGCAGCAGAGAGGGCTACACAGGAGTGTATAAGTACAGGGGAAGAAGAAGGTGAAGGTGCTGGGAATTTTACAAGATGTATAGGTGACAATGAAGTTCAAGGGGGGAAGGTATCAGTACAAGTGCATTGGACAGATGATGGTTAAGGTATTGCTAACACAAGTGGTGGTTATAATCTACACATTTATGAGATTGCCTCTAGAAGGCAATAAGTTCTTCAGTAGATATGACCAAAGCAGCAGAACCAGTAACATCTAAAACCCAGAACAACTTTGCTTTCGTCGCTACACTTTGTCTTTGAGATCCTCTTAGAATGTATGACAACTGCCAGAAGGATCATAATGATGGATGCAACCATACCAGCTATGATTACCACAACTTTTTGTAATGGTAGTGAAAGCATGACATAATTTTCAAGAAATCCTTAAGGGGAATGCACACCTCATGATTAGTAACTTGAAAGGAAAGATAAAAGGCCACACAATCACTTCTAAGGGTCATACCAGAAAAGAACATGTCAAATCAGGCCAAAAATTTGTGTTCCAGAAACAAAGCCAAAGAGATTGTCCAATATAACTAGGTGAACTCATTCGGTCTTATGGACTGGAATTGGCAGACCATGTTACAGACTGCAAATTACGAGCTTCTTGAACCTTCAAATTGCTCTAGTGCCTCACAGAAGATGGAAGTTGACTTGCCACCTTAGGAATGCCCATAGTTCAGATGAGGAATGCTACAATTACTGAACAAATCCACTACAACCACTTATGGAAGTTGATGGAACAACTTCAGCTAGCAACTCCAACAAAGCAATAAGCAAAAAGTCTTACAGGATGCATAAACTCTCACTATTGCGTTGGAATTCTTACCCAAAAAAATGCAACTACTAAACATTCTCAAAACCTTCCTCAGTTATGGTTTTCATGCGCAGTGATCTCTACTGTGAAAATTATGCCTACATTAGCTATTAATTTTAGCTTTGGAACCAAAGTAATTCTTTAGTTGCGATAATAAAACCCATGACTAAATAAAAAAAAAAGACAATAGGAAAAACTACAATGGCATAAGCTATAAACATAACTTTGGAACAAAGAACTACATCACTTATGATAATAAAGAACATGTCCTGAATTATATAAAAAAAAAATATAGCGCTGCATTTTGCCTCATGTTCCAATTTTGAAATTGGAATTTTCGATTTTCTGTTAAGGGTGAGATGGTAATGAATGCCTTCACAACTGGAGATAGGCGTCATCCTGTGGCTAGGGCCCTCATGGTACAGAGTTCTGCTTTCTCAAGGACGCATTGGCTAGCCTTTGGGATTCCATAAGACCGTAACACAGCAAAGGTCTACAGAAACTTTGCTCATTTGAATGGGACAAAGCTTACGCCTGTTTGGTGGGTGCCTCACACTGATCTCCTTGGCCACCATCCCATCTTGCGTGGCGTTTACAAACATTTTGGGTCAGTTCGACCCATGGTATCCTTATTTAATCATCAATATTATCTCACGTTTCCCACACATGGTGGTATGTATATCAGTTATCTCACTTGCCTTCAGTATAAGAATTGGGGACATAATAATAGTTTGTGATGAACAACCTGTCTGAATCATGGCTTGCAGAAACATGTCCCAAAAGGATGGAAATCATCAAAATAATTTGCAAATTGCACAGATAGAATTTTAGAAAACATAAATCACCAAAACAAACAACATCCCCATATCGCAAATTACAGAAACATCAAAGAAATAGCAGAGAGAAATACACTGGATCGATGAGTAATAACATGAAGACATGCTTATGCTGATTAATATATACAGGGGAATGAATGAGACTGTCAAGTTATGCTAAATGGGATGCCATATGATGACTTCAATCTAGAGATATCATGGGTTTCAACAGTAGAATCAGAAATGCAGAAAAAAAAAAAGAAACAGGAAAATCGAAATGGAAATAAGGAAGGGAACATGGAACACGATGATGAAAGGTTAAATGCCGAAAACACAGGAAACAATATGCATTAAAATAATCAGAACAGAAATAGCCATTCAAAACAGGAATCACGCAGATCAAAAAAAGAATTAATGAAAAAGAACAAAGTAAAATAGGAATTCAAGCACATTGAAACAAAGATAAGCGACTAACTGTGTTAATGAACAAGATAACTCAAATGATGATTATGTGCTTAACAACGAAAGAATTTCAAAGCAGAAAATGATATCAATAAGATGTTAAGAGTGAAGGAAAGATAATATAATACATAGATTATAACAGGGAAAATACCGGATATCAACAGATGTTAGTCTGTAAACCAGAGAAATTTGATAAATATAAAAGGGAATGTTGGACAAAATGATCCGTTACTGTTGCACGGAAGTGGTTTGATATTGTATAAACAACTCAACACCACTGGTTGTGCGTTAATGGGGCTGGAAGCAAGTAAACAAAAGAAAAAGAAATCAAGAAAACAAGATGAGAAAGAACACTTACCTTAGTTTGCTTGATGGCGATCGATTTCCTTCAGTCAAGTGGGAGAAAACCAGAGGGATCGGAAGAAAGAAAGGAGAGAGGGGAAGGAGAAAGAGATCGTGATTCTACAAAATGGAGGGGTGAGGAATGATGATCTTTTCGAGACCCCCCTGCGGCTCGTATATATAACGAGAAACCGTTAGAAAAATTTCAGAGGAGGTCCAAAAAGTTTTAAAAAATTTCCAAAACGTGGCTTCTTTCAAAAAGGCTTTTCCAAATGGGGTTTTTAGCAAAATCTATTTCAAAAGAGGGGTTTCTAAAACTTTTTTTTTGTGTGTTTTCTATTCCCTTATTATTTTTTTTACTCTTTTTCTTTGCATTTTCTATTTTTTTTTTATGTTTTTGATATAAAAACTTTGAAAACTAAAGGGTTTTAAATTAATTTGGCAAATTTTAAAAATATTTATCAAAGAAGTATTTTCTAAGAATTTGGGTTTATCTTTTTGGAATTTTCTTCAGAAGACAGGTTTAGATCCGGGATTTCCAAAAATATTTGAGTTTTAAACCTCGAATCGAGAAATACAGAGTAGTGGATCCAAACGGATGCCGGATGGACTGCCTGAGCCATTCAAAACTATTTTTTTGGTATTTTTATAATTTTAATTTGAAAATTGGACAACGAGGCTCATATTTGGATTTTGACAATGGATCCGGATCCGAAATCGAGTCAGATATATAAAATGAATTTAATTTCAGCAAAATCTGAGAAATAAACTGGAATTTAGATTTAAAACTGACTCAATTACCCAGAAAATGGGGCCAGGGGCAAAAAGGGGATATTTACAAAAATTTTGAAAAATTTGGGGTGTTCACAAATGCCCCCCTTTGCTACTAAGCCGGTTGTAAGTCTAGCTTAGTGGCAAAGAAAACACTCCAAATTTTGAAAAAAAATGCCCCAGTCAACAGATCTGAACTGGGTGTGGAAGAATTTGTTTGAAAGATATGGTTTTTCAGGCTTAATACCTTATCCTGAATGGTATTGGGGAGACGAAATCCTCGAAAATGATATAACTGAATAACAGAAGTGAGGAAGTCGTGATGGGACTTTGGGTAAAGGTCCCAAAATGGTGAAAAATTAGAATTTTGATCAAGTCTCATGGGTGAGACAAAATTAACTTTTGAAATGACTCAGGTTTAGCCCTTAACCTGGAAGGGACGAAGATAGATCAAGATAATTTGGATGGGGAAAGGAATATAAGCGGACTTTGATGGGACATTTTTGAGAGAAATGCCTCGTGAGGTGGAGCTTGAGTATAAACCTTTCCTGGATGGATGTATATAGAGCATGCATTCCTTTGTGGGGAAAAACCATGATGGGACTGGGAGGATTACCTCGTCGAAACGAGGCTCAGGTTTAACCCAAACCTGAACGGAAGGTACCTCGTGGAGCGAGGTTCATGCTTCACCCTTATCCTGAAAGAGACGACCATACAGAATCTGGTTGGTACTTTTGGAGATGGTATTTTTAAAACATATTTTTCAATGAAATCAAGGGAAAATCGTCAACCAAAGATATAAAAATCCGACTTTCCACAGAGTGGCGAGTACGGGTCGAATCCACAGGGAACAGGATAAATTCTGAACTAATTCTAAAATAACACTTTATTAATATAACAAGGTTTACAATCTATGTCAATATTACAATTTAAATCAAATTACAATCTAAACTATGAAAATAAACTAAAATAGGAGGCTGTCTTCTGCAGATCTCCAGGGGCAAAACTGTCTTTTCACTACAAGTGCAATTGCACTTCATAATTGCATTACACCTGTGGACCTGTTCTAACTTATCAACCTACACAATTAAAACACAAAGTTAGTACACAAATAATATTTAAATCTAAATTATAATCTACAACTAATTCTAAACTATTTTTTTGGTATTTTTATAATTTTAATTTGAAAATTGGACAACGAGGCTCATATTTGGATTTTGACAATGGATCCGGATCCAAAATCGAGTCAGATATATAAAATGAATTTAATTTCAGCAAAATCTGAGAAATAAACTGGAATTTAGATTTAAAACTGACTCAATTACCCAGAAAATGGGGCCAGGGGCAAAAAGGGGATATTTACAAAAATTTTGAAAAATTTGGGGTGTTCACAAATGCCCCTCTTTGCTACTAAGCCGGTTGTAAGTCTAGCTTAGTGGCAAAGAAAACACTCCAAATTTTGAAAAAAAATGCCCCAGTCAACAGATCTGAACTGGGTGTGGAAGAATTTGTTTGAAAGATATGGTTTCTCAGGCTTAATACCTTATCCTGAATGGTATTGGGGAGACAAAATCCTCGAAAATGATATAACTGAATAACAGGAGTGAGGAAGTCCTGATGGGACTTTGGGTAAAGGTCCCAAAATGGTGAAAAATTAGAATTTTGATCAAGTCTCATGGGTGAGACAAAATTAACTTTTGAAATGACTCAGGTTTAGCCCTTAACCTGGAGGGGACGAAGATAGATCAAGATAATTTGGATGGGGAAAGGAATATAAGCGGACTTTGATGGGACATTTTTGAGAGAAATGCCTCGTGAGGTGGAGCTTGAGTATAAACCTTTCCTGGATGGATGTATATAGAGCATGCATTCCTTTGTGGGGAAAAACCATGATGGGACTGGGAGGATTACCTCGTCGAAACGAGGCTCAGGTTTAACCCAAACCTGAATGGAAGGTACCTCGTGGAGCGAGGTTCAGGCTTCACCCTTATCCTGAAAGAGACGACCATACAGAATCTGGTTGGTACTTTTGGAGATGGTATTTTTAAAACATATTTTTCAATGAAATCAAGGGAAAATCGTCAACCAAAGATATAAAAATCCGACTTTCCACAGAGTGGCGAGTACGGGTCGAATCCACAGGGAACAGGATAAATTCTGAACTAATTCTAAAATAACACTTTATTAATATAGCAAGGTTTACAATCTATGTCAATATTACAATTTAAATCAAATTACAATTTAAACTATGAAAATAAACTAAAATAGGAGGCTAAGTCTTCTGCAGATCTCTAGGGGCAAAACTGTCTTTTCACCACAAGTGCAATTGCACTTCATAATTGAATTACACCTGTGGACCTGTTCTAACTTATCAACCTACACAATTAAAACACAAAGTTAGTACACAAATAATATTTAAATCTAAATTATAATCTACAACTAATTCTAAACTATTTCTAACTTAAACTACAGTTAAATAACTAAATAAAACTAAAGTTAAACTGTCTAATTGAACTAACTAAGCAAATCAATTCTAATTACTCTAAATATTGTTAATACACTAACTACAATGCTAGAAAACAGTAAAACTACACGAAATCAAACAATCACACAAAAGACTGTTTTGTCCCTAAAGAAGGCAAAAATGGACTCTGACAGCTTTTCGCAAATTACAGATTTGAGGAATCAAAAGATTTTCAAAATTCATGAAACCACTTCTATTCTGTAAAAGACATATCCAAAAAACTGACACATTTTACAGATTTAAAAAATACGTTCTGGATCTCCAGATCTAAGCGTTTCAAAATCAGGATAATCTAGGAAATCACAGGACCCGAAATTTGAAAACCCGAAAAAGTTGTTTTCATAAAACACTTAAAACACAGACCAAATCAACTCGGATCGATCTGAAATTTAGTCTGCAGACAGTTAACACACCAATGTAAAGAATAGAAAAATAATTTTTATAAAACTCAATAAAAATCCACATGAAATGATGAGTGCACGATCTGATAAAAATTAGGGTTTTGGTTCAGTGCACTATTCATCTATTTAAATCCACTAATGCATTTACACATGAGATAACACTGCAAAACAGTCTTAACCTAAGCTAAACTACTGTTAAACTATAGCAAGGACAACAATTAACTAATTAATTAAAATCTAAGAAATAACCTAAGTAAACAAGTGTTAGTTATAATCTACGCACATAGTTAATTCTAATCTAACCTAGACTCACTAACTCACTAACTAAATTAATTAACTATCTAACTAATGTTAAAGTCTAATAGAAACAGCTACTAACCTATGATCATGCTAACTAAGGTTAACTAGGGTTGGACTACACGACTTACAGTTAGTATCTAGGGTTCAACTAAGGTTTGTACTAAGGTATTTGGCTTCTAACTAAGGGAGTTAGGGTCTAATTATGATTGATATGGGTCGGTTAGGGTTAGTAACTAGACTACGTCTAAGAGTTAGTCTAACTAGGATCGGTTGTGATTAGTAGGATTACTTAAGGTAATTAACTACCTAGGGTTAGGAATTAATTAACTATCTAGATTAGTTGACTAACTATTATTAAATCTAACTACCTAGGGGTTAGTCTAATTAAGATACATGCTAACTAGGGTTAGGGGTTAACTAAGATTAACTTCCTAGGGTTAGTTGGGATAGATAGGTTCAACTAAGGCTAGGATTAATTTCTAACTAAGGTCGACTAAGGTTAATGGATTATATAGGGTTAGTCTAACTAGGATTAGGGTACGGTTAGAGTAACTAACTAGGTTTGGGTAAGGGTTAACTAGGGTCTACTAAGGTAGTTAAGTAGGGTTACCTAGCTAAGTTATTACTAACTATGGTTAGTTAGGATAACTAATTACCTACGATTAATAATTAATAAATTAAGTTAACTACATAGGTTATACACTAACTAGGGTTAGTAGGGGGCAGTTTTAAGAGATGGGGCTTTAAATTACACGCCACCCCATAAGGGACTAACTAGACTATCTAAAATTACTAACTACATTAAAGATCTAACACTAATATCTCCTTACTAAAATTGACCTTACATGAATTAACAATAAAACCTAATGTAATTAATTTAAACACTAACTAGAATGGAAACTAGCACTAATGACAATAACACCTAGCTAATGGACTTTTGTGAACACCCCAAATTTTTCAAAAGTTTGTAAATATCCCCCTTTTGCCCTTTATCTTCATTTTCTGGTTAATTGAGTCAGTTTTTAAATCTAAATTCCATCTTATTTCTCAAGATTTATTGAAATTAAATTCATTTCATAGATCTGACTCAATTTCAGATCCGGATCCAGATAAAAGATCCAGATCTGAGCTGCGTTGTCCAATGTTTAAAATCAAATTTTTCAAAATAACCTTTTGAAAAGCTCAGACACTTCGTCCGGTGTCCGTTTGGATCCATCATGTTATATTTATCGATTTGAGTTTCAAAAACTCGAACATTTTCTCAAAACTTGGGTCCAAAACCCATTCTTCTGAAGAAATTTCCCCGAAATGGTTTGAAATTCTCAGAAAAATATTTTGTAAATAAATCCTCAGAAAAATACAAAAATTAGTGTTTAATCTTCATTTTGTCGTAAAATTTTAGATTTTTATTTCAAAAAATACAAAAAATGGAAAATACAAATAGAAAAGAAACAAAAAAAAAATAGTTTTTGAAAAAACCCCTGTTAAAACCGTTCTTTTGCAAAAACCTTTTTTGAGAAAAACACCCTTTTGAAAAAATCGAGTTTTGAGAAAATTTCTTTTGCAAAAAAATTTTGTTAGGGCCCCCTCTCGTTGCAAAAACTTAAAAATCAAGGATCCCCTTGAAACTCACTTTTTTAGGGTTTTCGTAAAAGAGGGTTTTTAGGCCTTCTTCCCCTTTCACCAAAACCGCCATCTCCATGGACCCTCCGATCGCCCGAGCTCCTCCTCCTTCGTTCATCACCAAATAAACCTCCATCTTCTGCCCATCCCGAACCTTCCATCGCCAACGGCCGACGCCATGTGCGAAACCCCCATGTGCTCGAACCTTCCATGGCCTCCATCCACCCTCCATCACCGATCCTCCACGAACTTCTCCATAGCCACCGCCCATCATCAATGGTTTTCCGCACCCCTCATCCGCCCTTCATCTGCAACAACCCTTCCCATCTTCACTCTGCCTCCACCTTTCATCTCCAACAAAGAACTCCTTCCCGATCCTTCTTTCATCCTCTATATAAGCAAACTACAGGGGGGATCCAAAGGGGGATCATCCACTCCTTTCATCAACATTTCATACAACAATCTTCCTTCCTTTCCTCGTTCTCGGTATTTCTTTGGTATTTTTTTTTTCCAATCGACTGAAGGAGATAGATCAATCCCTTAACTGAAGACATCACAGTAAGTGCCCTGCCCTATCTCCTAATTTCCTCTGTTTTCCTTTTTTCTTTTTTTTTTATGAGCACCCGTGTAAGGTCGACTTGCTCATAGCAAGATCGGCCCAAACATGTGCTAAATCAATGGAATATCCATATTCCAATATTTCTTCTCGTCTTCTTCCCTTCCCCTTTTATGATTTCTCTTTAAGTTATGTACATTCTGAAATAGCATCCGTGTGTTTCTCTGCATTTCGAACATCTAAGTAAGTTTGATGATTCGAATGATATTCTCGTTCATTATATTTCATTCACTTTGGTTGCATTGTCTCCCATTACACTTGATTAATATGTTATCCTCCTGATGATTCATGTTCATTTCATGGTTCGTTACCTATTTCAATATTCTGTTTCAATTTGCGCATGACATTTCATCAGCATCCTGCGTTTTGATTACCGTTTCACCCTTATCACCATTAGCACAACAACCTCATGTTCTGACTCCACAAACCCTCTCTGTCGTTGTTAAACCCCACCCATGTTTATGTATCCACCGATGCTTGCAGGGATCTACAAAAATTAGAAAGGTTCTTAAGAAGACTCAAACGAAATTGACCCTTCTCAAATTTTCCTGATATTACTTTAACATCTAGACCCAAAATGTTCATAATGGCGTCTCCTGGCACCCGGATGATCCCTCATAAGGGAAGTCTATTAGCTGGGGTTTAGCCCCTTTGTTCTCTGAATTAAAAAAAAAAAGAAGTTCGGTTGTTTTAGCATCTGTGATTTTCTGCATCAATCGTGTTATGATATGATAAAGCATATATATATTTGTTAATAGCAATTTTTCTTTTATTGTTGTTCGCTTCATTACGTTTTCATATATCCAAATGTCATTCCAGTATGCTATTGTCTTGCTTGATCCAGATTTCTTGCCCCTCCATGTATCCATTTACGTCATATCAGTGAACGTTGACTGGTGGAAAGTCAACTACAAGGATGACAGGCCTGTGCTCCATCATTGATAATTGTTTCTGTTGTTTTTAATTAGGAATAATATCCACCTCCAGCACAGTCATCGTATGCTACATTAATCCCCTCTGGGATATCAGATCATCATATATATATATGTCTCTTTCTTAAATTTTTTTTTTCTCTTGATTACCTACCTGCATGTTTTGACAAACGTGTTCACCATACTTTGCATCTATATCATCTTTTGCTCTGTTTCACTATAGACTTTCATTGCATTTCCAATTACATCTGTTTCTTTTTTTATTATTATTTCCACCATCATTTGTTATATGTTCTGCTCCTTATGTAGTATCTCCCTTGTATCTCCATTTTTGTCAATTTCAGCGCCTGCTAGCACTAATATCCAATAATGAGGATAGGGAAGTTAATCTTACCAGGTGGGTGATCATCCCTGATAATAAGGCATTAAATCTTGGCCTTTCAAATAAACCAGTTGTCTCTGCCGATGCATGTCCCTGTACAAATCTTTACCTGTGACTCGATGACTCGAGCTTGCTAGGTTTGCTATCTAAAAAATCCCATATTGCTGGCTTACCATCTAGTGAAGAAGGCGTTTCGTTAAATCCTGAGTCAAATTTTGGAGAAAACTGTTTGCAGCACTTTTTTTTGGAACAAATTCAGAAAGAGAGCTCTTGCTGACTTCATTTAGCAGGGAGTTTTGAAGCATGAAATTTGCTTTCCCTCACCATATAGTGTACCATCATCCATACATCATCACTTCAATCATCTTCACATCCACAGCATCGCACATTCTTATGTATTTTCTGCAATATAGCTGTTATTAGAAGTTTTGTATTCTACATGTGGGATAGAGGGGATTGAGCTAACATTGGTAAGAGCTATGTTGGCTGTGCATTCTATGAAGCCTTTTCCAATCAGTAGCTTCCCATGAATAGGTATGAATTATTTGCCCATTTTCTTTACTGCTTAAGGTCTTCAGTTTAAATGGTTTTTCGTGAAATTCATGTGCATTAGTGGATTCTTGTATGTCATATTATTAATACAACTATGCTGCAAGCCGACGCTCATATCAGGACCATTCCATATGGGCTGAGTCTTCACGGATCCTGTGATTCAGTTGGATTTTCTTTGAAAGCATTAAAAGGATAGCTCTGTACTCTTTGTTCCCTTTATAACTCCTTGTTCTAAACTTCTTTCTTTTTCCTTGTAGATAAATTTGGAAGGGAAAAGGAACCAAGATTGTTGAAACAGTACAAAATTTGATCCTACAACTGCCTCTCGGGTTCAGGTCTCATAAAATTTTGAATCTAAGTTTGTGAATAGTTATTATTCCAGATTTAATATGATAAAACTAAACTGCTAAATCTGTGTAATATCAGTCCCATTCTTGCTTAAATTTGTTACTCTAGCAAAATTATCATTTAAGTTCATTCCAATCAGACGACTATAGGAGACTCACTTAGCCAAGTGCCAAGAACATGAAATCCTGTAGATCCTACAAACTGATATGTTGAAAGGTCTGAGTAAATTTATTGGCAAACATTGTTATATATATGATTTCACCATGTGAAGTTCTGTAGATTTACAGTAGGAAATTTCTTTTAAACATTCTGATGCATAGTGCTTTTGGATTTCATATTTCTATCAAATATTCTGGTTTATCATATTTTCACTTGAATTGAGAAGTGATGAACAATTCATAGTTGCCTTTGATTTTTTCTCTCTCTCTTAGATGTATAGTACAAATTACCCTATATACCTGCTACAATCTGATTTTATCACCCCATAATCTACATACCTACTCTCCAAATAGTAATATCTCATTACTAACAAATACCCCTTTGCTTGCACTTTACAGCATTACGTTTTTTTGGGGTTGCTTAATCTATTGTCATATGTGCATCTCGGTTCTTACCCTGTTAGGAATTCTTACATAAACACATTTGCTGTGTTTCACACCCCCAACAATTCAAGTGTCGTCCACCTTAGTAGCACCATGACCATGCCCAACACCTTGCTGTGTCTTCATAGTGGTCCATCATAAAACCACTGTGATTTTCTTTCCTCTATGGTAGTTCAACCATGGATTACCATAGTGGCTGCGTTTTCACAGCGGTTCACAACGAACCACTGTGCCTTCTCTTCCTTTATGGTAGTTCAATAATGAAATACCATCTTTGTCGTGATTTCACAGCGGATCACATTGAACCATGATGTCCCCTTTTCCTCTATGATAGTTCATCAAGAACTATCATAGCTGCCCCATTTCACAGTGGTTCACAATGAACCCCTGTGTCTCGTCCTTTCTATGATGGTTCATCAAAGATTACCACATTTCATGATGGTTTACTTTGGGTCACCCTGGCATTGCTCTCATCTATTACATATGCCTTCTCACATAGGTTTTCATTTATCTAGGATATTAGATATATGTATATACCCCTATATATGTACATACATGTAGACATACTCTCTCATAAATATAGAAGAGGCCATTGCCTCTTATATGCATTCTTTTCTATTCGGACATGTCTATCTAATTATCGGTATTCTTATGGATATTTTGCCATTTCCATTTTCTTTCATTTTATACTAACTAAGTGTTTTTGCAGGAAATATTCAGAAGTTGATGAAATTACCTTAGATCTAGGATTTTATTATTTCTTTGTATTCCCAAAGTTGTAATAGGCTAGATATTAGTGAAAACTCTACATTTCCAGTTTTAGATTAGAATGTATGAGCATATACCTATTCCTTGTTTTCATATCATCCTTCCCTTTTATTTCAAAATTTCACAAATGACAACACGAATGGCACGTATACCATTTTTGTAAGAGGTAATTGATCCTAAGTTGATGATCCACATCAATGGCCATAGTCAGGGTGTGGACAAAACTTAGGATTTTTATCTTTTACGAAAGAACACTGGATCTACACTGGATCCCTTTTCAAAATCATCATATTTTCAAATATTTCTTTCTTTTATTAGAGTTTAACTTCAAATTGGCTCAAAATATATACCAATGGCTATAGTCAGGGTATATTGAGAGTTAATTTCATTTTAAAATCTATAAAAGCAAAAAAATATGTTTTATTCTTCACCTGAATTTAAATATAGATTATTATATAATACATTCAATGACCATAGTCAAGGATGTATTATGTTTTCAATTCATGTAAAGAATGAAATGTGATTTTCAAATCCAATGTCAAAATTCTTTAAATTCATTCATCATTTAGGATAGAATTGCATCATATTTTCAAAATTCTTTTTCATAAATCTAAGTGATTCTTTTCTTCATTTCTCAGATTAAACCCTATTCATAAATTCAAATTCAACTCTATTTCTAAAAAAGATTCAAGAATTCAATTTCAAGGTCTCATTTGACTTTGAAACTTCAGAATCATCTTGTATTTCAAATTCCAAATTCTATCTCAAATTCAAAGTCCAATTTAACTTTGAAATTCATTTGTATATTCAAGATTCAATTTCTAAAATTCATTTTTCCAAATTCAATTCAAACTTAGAAATTCTTGATTCATCTTCTAAATTCCAGATTCAAACTTCAAATTCAAAGTCCAATTTGACTTTGAAATTCATATTCAAAGTTCAAAATTCTCAAATCAAATTTTGAAATTCCAAATCCAAAGTTAGATCCTAAATCCAACTTGGATCCAGATTTCCAAGTACAAATCTCCACTTTTTGGATCTCAAATTCAGATCCAAAACCCATTCTAGGATCTAGGATTCAACATTCATATCGGATCTCAGACTTCAGATCCAAATCTACTTTAGGATCCAAAATCCAATTCCACTTTTGGATCTTAGACTTCAGATCCAAATCCACTTTAGGATCCTAAATCCAATTCCACTTTTGGATCTTAGACTTCAGATCCAAATCCATTTTAAGATCCAGAATCCACTTCCACTTTGGATCTCAAACCTCAGATCCAAATCCATTCTAGGATCCAGAACCCAGTTCCACTTCGGATCTCAGACTTCAGATTCAAATCCATTCTAGGATCCAGAACCCAGTTCCACCTTGGATCTCAGACTTCAGATCCAAATCCATTCTAGGATCCAGAACCCAGTTCCACTTCGGATCTCAGATTTTAGATCCAAAATCCATCTTAGGGTCCTGAATCCAACTCTATTTTGGATCTCAGATTTCAAATCCTAATCCAAATAAGATCCAGAATTCAACTTCATCATTGGATCTCAGATTTCAGATCCAAATTCCCATTTGGGAATCCAGATCCAGAATTCAATTTCATCTTGGATTTCAACTCTATTTAGGATTCAGACTATGGATTCAAATTCCATCTTGAATCCCAGATTTCAAATCAGATTCTATTCTCAATTCCAACTTTTCAAATCCAACTTCGTTTCTCAATTCTATTCTAATCTCTAAAATCTCATTTTGATTTTAAAGCTTCAAAGCTAGAATTCAATTCCATTTTCAAAACATTCATCCAAATTCAAAGACCATTTATGACTTTGAAATTTCCTTCCTTCTCCTTTTTATCTCAACTTCAAGATCATTCCTTTCAAAATCCAGATTTATTTTCCGAACTCTGATTATTTCAAAACTTAGAACTTCTCTGATCTATCTCAAGTTCTAAGTTAGATTCAACCATTTCTTCACCGTATTATCAAATTCATCTCAGAAACATTTGGAAATTTTCAAATCATTTTAAAAAAGAACATACATTTTGCATTGCACAAGCATGATTCTTTGTGCATTTAGATCTTTAGGATAAATTCTTAGATAATATTTAAGCAAAGCAAAAGGCATAGATTCGATCCTTGGTTCGATTACCTCTGGAACGGTCGAACCTCGTACCGACGAGCGAATCCCGTCTCTCCATTTTCCCGCAAATTTTCAAAACGGAGGCGAGTTAAATTTCTAAATATTTTTCAAATCAAGGTCAAGTGAGACCGCGCAAAAGAGTTCCTCTTCTCTTTCTTTCTCTTCTTTTCTCTTCTCTCTTTCTTTTCTTTCTTTTATTCTTCTCCCTTCAAAAAGGAGGAAAATAGAGGTTAGAAAAGGAAAAGAGAAGGAAGAGAGAGAAATACACAAGAGAGAAAAAATTTTGCGATGATCACAGTTTTGGCGACCGTGATGGGACTCGTCTCCGTCCGGTCGAATTATGCCTTTGCTTTGCTCTAATATTCTCTAAGTCTTTTATGTCAGCTTCATTTCCATGCAAACCTTAGGAGCCTAGACTCTGTCCTAAAGCTGACATTTTTTACATATAGGATCTAAGTATGGTTTGGTAGGACTATATTGAGGAGATTATTCCATGATCACATTAGACTTAGGCTTTAAATACAACTCTCCTCAATTCTAGGGATTGAATGCAAACAATGTATGCAAGTGTATGCCGCTCTTCATTTAAATTCTATCTCTTTAGGACTTGCATTAGAACCTTCTGATTTTATTGCATGTTGATCATATTTTGAAAAACATCCCTACCTATATTATCCCGGTCTTCACGTTGCTGGGCTGTCTCACTGAACCATAGTTCGGGAGAGAGCCTCACAACTGGGCCACTTATTTGGGTTCGCGCCCCCCTACCACATACCTAAGGGCCATAGTCTGAGGTATATCGGTAGGTGCTCAAGGATGTTGGGAAGCCTTTACCTTAGAACCGAAGAGATATCTTTATATGCCACGTACTTCGAGCTTCGGCTTGAGTATATCGGCGTACCTTGATTGGAAACAGATGATATAAATCTTAGAGTTAGGATTAAGGTCCTACAAGCTATTTCAAATATTGCATTTTAGAGTCAGCCTTAGGGAGTGCTGTGTGCGCATCCTTGTTTGTGCAGCTATGATTGTGTAATATTTTCCTTATATCCTCCTATATATATCGAACCTTTTTCAAAAACCCTTGGTGTACTATTCAAAATTTCCCTCTATTTTCAAAAACCCCAGGTGCATATTTTTCCCTTACCTACATTCTTTTTCTCTTTTGTGTGTCAAAAGTTTTCTTAAAAACCCTAGAAAGACTCTTCTAAATCCTTTAAATTTCCAGGATTTGTATCTATCCTCTTCTTTCATCAAAAGTCTGCCCATAAGTCCTGCAGTCTATCTAATTCTCTTCCTCTCTTGCCTCAGTATCATTCTGATGGCGTCCGAATCTCCCGATGCTATCTTTCCCAGGGATCATGTCTTCTATCAAATAAGGGATGGGACCCCAGATCATCGGGTCATCCAGTCTCGTACCTTCTTCCCTCGGTGGTACTATTTCTGGTTCGCCACCTTCTCGCGTATGTTCCCAGACCACTTGGATGATTGTGGATTGGAAATGGCATCGACAGTTGGCAAGCGAATCATCAACGACAGTCTGATTCAAGCTATGGCAGAACGGTGGAATCCGCATACCTGCACATTTTGGTTTCCATGGGGAGAGATGACTTTGCTAATGGATGAGTTCAGTGACATCATGGGGTTTCCAGAGCCAGCTGGTCAGCCAGACGACCCGGTCGAGCAGCAGTTCTTGATCAATGTCAAAGGGATAGATGTTCGAGAAGCATTGGCCAGAGCTACAGGGAGCAGATCTTGGCCTCTCACTGAGATCACGGGAGTCAGTTCATCGATCTATTCGAACTATATCACAAGTATGGGGCCTATGAAGAAGTCGATACCTTGTCTCGAACAGCAAAGGAAAGAATTCAGCATGCCATGGTCCTATGCACAGTGGGACTAGCGTTCTTTCAGGATGGTCAGAATTTCATCGATGTCAGAGTCGCCCAACTCTTTCGAAGATGGGGAAGCAAGCAGACATGTCAGCTTTCGGTGTCCATGGCAGCTCTAGCCTTTCTCTACAGAGGCTTAGCTTGTTTCGCCCTCAGAGAAACCATTTTGGTGGAAGGATGCACGTATGCCTTGCAGTCATGGTTCCTGCGACATGTGTCGTCAAATGCCAGTTCTTTCAGATTCAGCAGTAAGCAGCCAAAGTCAGCCATTCAGTGCCAAGCTTTGATCGAGAAACTGCATCAGGAAGAGATCGTTTGGGACTTCTTCGACAGAAGAGAGACCGTTCCTCGATACACCTATGCTCGTGACAAGCGCTACAGATTGCTCGGCCCTTTCTTCTGCGTCGACTATCAGCCAGAGAGGTGTATCCAATAGTTCTCGCAGCGGCAGATTCGTGTCAACACCCGCTTCCCGACGGGACGCATGCCAGAGTTTGATCTACGGTCGGATCAGTGGTCTGGAGCATACCACGTCACCAAATATACTTGGGACTCTTTCATTCCTTTGTCTATATTTCCTGGTCCTAATGTATCATCAGAGTATCGAGAATGGTGGCAAACTGTCTGCCCACCTTCTCTTTGTATCTAAAATTTTGTCATCAATAAAATGCAACTTTTGTTCTGATAAAAAGCTTTTTATGGCCAAATTTTTATTTTATTTTATAAAGTCACAATTCTGGTGACAAATTCATCCCCGGTGATGAGACCTCTTTCTTATATTCTTTCTTCGATTATCTCTCATCCTAATGGACGACCTCGCCTAGGTCATAAGGCACATTTTCGTTGCCACAAAATGGGGACACAATTATTGCAAAATTTGTGATGACCCAATCCTTGGTAATGGGAGAACTTGTTTAAGTCGTCTATCAATCCCTTCTTTCATGTCTTTTTTTTTCAAAAGGTCGCATTTTCAAAAATTACTCCAGGCTCTAACCATTCTTCTACTTATACAGAAATCATCTGGCATTGTCAAAAATGGTGCAAACCAGAGCTGGAAAAGAGACTGCTCCTCAGCACAGCGACAGCGAGATCGAGGCAGTCAGCTCTCCTAAGTCAGTCAGGGGGCAGAATCAGAATCAGACCGATGATATAGACCCCGCCATGTATAACCTGTTCAAAAGAATGATGACCAGAATGATGTTAGAACAGGCTGAGGCCAGCCAGAAGGAGGTTGCTCCGAAAAGCAAGCCAAAGAAGAAGGTTGTGAAAAGGCCAATCAGGATCATCAAGAAGAAAGTCCAGCCCGACACCACTTCTGAAGAAACAGAGTCAGTAGAAGAGGAATCAGAAGAAGAAGAACAGTTTGTTTATCATCAGAATCCTCCACCGCAGTTTGTAAAGACCGCTGCAGAACCCGAATCAATCAACAAGCCCATTCCGGTTAATGACCCGATGCAAGAGCAGATGAAAGAAATGAATCAGGCTATCAAGGATATTCAGGCCAAAAGCAAGGGCAAGCAGACCTACTCCAGCGAAGATTTTTATCATGGCCTAGACGGGGATGATAATCTGGAGAATCTCCCTCGCAAGTTCCTTAAATTTGATGGAATGAGCAATCCTAAGGCTCATTTGGCCACTTTCTATGCTGAATGCGGCCGTTTCAGGAAAGACAATCGGGCATTATTCATCTGTTTTCCTCGCAGCCTAGAGGGGGTAGCAGCCAGGTGGTATGCAGACCACATTAATTCTATCGAACTATAAGAGTTCGATAAAGTCGTGAATTTGTTCATTGAGCGCTTCATGTTCAATGTCGAAGCCCCACCAACCCTCAATCATCTGTACAATTTAAAACAGAATGAGAATGAGAAAGCCAGCGAATTCATCCACAGGTGGAGAAGCACCTGTAACAGAATGAAGGTTCCCATCCCAGAGGAGCACGCCTGTAAACACCCCAAATTTTCACTCACCTCCCTGACATTTTCACCAAGCATCATCATCCAGCCTTTGAAATCGCTAGAGGGCAAAATGGTCATTTTCAGAGCCTGGACCTTACAGAAGTCTAAATTGCATCTGCAACTCTCAAAATTTCTCTATTTTTAGCTCAGATGTTCAAAATTCTACTCCTGACAGGAGACGACAATCTCCAAAGCCCGGTTCAGGATTACATTTCATAAGACATGTCATTGCATAGCATTGCATGAGCATTTCATATCACTTTACTGCACAATATGTCATTTCGAGGTCCAGAACTCTCGATTTCAAAATTTTCAATCCAGATTTGAATTTCAACTCTTTTTAAAATCAATTTCAAAATTATCAATTCTTCCCATTTTACCCCCAGGACTCTGAATTTCAAAATATTTTATCAGGAAAACAATCTGAATAATTTTCAATAAATTTCATCTCAGATTTCGCCCTTTTGTCAATATCTTCCTTTTACAAAATCACCCTACAGGGGCCATCTCTTTTCAAAATTTCTGTTTTGCCAATTAGTCTAGATTTTATGAAAATTCCAAAAAAAGGATTTACTGTCTTGTCCTTATTTCAATAAAGAAGCAATGTGGGGCCCACATTGAGGTGGTGTCACATAGGCTTTTCTTTTGAAAAACCTGAATTTTGAAAAAACCCAAAAATATAGGAGCCTTGTCCCCTGGATTGGTGCCACTTGTCTTTTTCTCTCTCCTCCTATTTACCTGCCAAGTGTCAGCGTGGAGTTCACCTAGAGGTGGCACCACATGTCATTTTCTCTCTCCTTCCATCCTCCGACACGTGTCAGTATGGGGGCCATCTTAAGATGCCGCCACATGTCATTAGACATCCTCTTCATTTTATGCCACGTGTCAGTGTCCACCATCTTCACCCTGTGCCATGTGTCATTCTAAGGTCACCCTGAGATGCCACATGTCATGTGCTGCCTTGTCCAGAAAAAGTAGAGTTTTCCCCTTCTGAGGTGGCGCCATCTGAGGTATTCTCTCTTGCAGCAGACACATGTCACTCCCTGCTTTCCTCAGAAAAAGCAAGTGACACATGTCATTCTCTGCTCTTCTCAGAAAAAGCAAGTGACACATGTCACTCCCTGCTTTTCTCAGAAAAAGCAAGTGACACATGTCACCCTCTGCTCTTCTCAGAAAAAGCAAGTGACACATGTCACTCCCTGCTTTTATCAGAAAAAGCAAGTGACACATGTCACCCTCTGCTCTTCTCAGAAAAAGCAAGGGACATGTGTCTCTCTCTGCTTTCTTCAGAAAAAGCAAGTGACACATGTCACTTTCTGCCTCCTTTAGAAAAAGCAACAATTCAAATATTCAAACTCCAGGCTGAGGTGGCGCAAATCCTGAAGTCTCCTCCCTAAATTCATTTTTTGAGATGGTGCCACGTGTCCCTTTCCCTCCTTTTCCTCCCTCTTGCCACATGTCATTGTAGGAGCCACCCTGAGATGGCACCACATGTCAGTCTCTCCTTTCCTCTAGAAAAAGCAGAAATTTAAATTTCAAACTCTCTCTCAGGTGGCATCTTCTGCTTCCTCTGCTCCTACCTTCTGACACATGGCAGTGTGGAGCCACCCTGAGGTGGCGCCACATGGCAATCTCTCCTTCTTCCAGGAAAACCAAGCTTTGAATTTCAAACTCCAAGAGGACATCCTCTGAGGTGGCGCCATTTGGGAGACTCCTGCAGAGAAAATCAAGCAAGCTTTTTGAAAAATTCCAAATTCCCCTGCTGAGGTGTCTCACTCACAAAATTCTCATTTTTATTTTCTCAAAAAATCAAAATGGCATGCCCTGAGATTGCGCCACATGGAAGGTCTAGATTCACTGTCTTTGAATTTTGAAAATCTCTAAAATTTCTACAAATACCCTAGCCCATGCCCAGCTCAGAGAGAGCCCTGTTTGAGAATTGAACTTCATAATTCCATTTTTTTTTTCTTTTTGGTGTCCTCTAGATTCACGCCCCTCTGGAGCCCATTATCAAGGTAGCAGCTCATTTTGGGAGTTCCAAAACTACTGGAGAACACAGGGTAAGCCTCCATTTCTATTGATTTCACCATGATAATGCCTTTTGTTTGATTCGTGTTGTCGTTTGAAGAAAGAGCTCATCCGAGGGATGGATTGAGCTATTCTCATAAAACGACAAATATAAAAATTTATAATTATGCTTCCTTGATGATTTTTAGCATTCATGCATTTAGCTAGATTTAATTTGTATTTTATTTCATAAATTTAGCATGTTTTATAAGTTAATTAGGTTTAATTAAGCATTTATTTCAATTCTGCTCAATTTTAGTAGCTCTCTATTTTTGTCAGTCAATCCACACGTCATTTCATGCATTTATTTTTCATTAAAAATTCTAAAAAAATCACGAAATGCGCCTTTAGGTGTCCCTAAAAATGTGCCAAAAATTATAAAAGATTTGAATTCGTTTACTGCGGTAAATGTTCAAAATGGTAAGTCGGGTTTTGTTACCCAGGATGCATTTTAAAAACGCATTTCCAACTTGTAAAATCAAGATCTCCCTCATGGGAGATCCGATTTTCGATCCGAAAGATTTTATGAGTTCGGAAAGATGTCTAGGTTTTAACCTGATTTTATCAGATTTTTCTGAATTTGTTTAATGTATGAAAAAAATCCGAGAGTGAGGGACATGTGTCAGAGCCTGATTTGGGCCTCTGAGACTTTGGATCGACTTAGGTCGATGGGTTCTCCTTGGGTATTGATCCAAATCCAAATCTGTAAAAAGTGAATGTTATGTTCGGGATGTCTTCTATTTGAATATGAAAGCCTGTGATTTTTAGAACAGTTGTAATATCTGTTTCGGATTTTTCTTGACAGTCACCTGTTTGGTCACATTTGTCTGTTCTGTTGATTTAGGCAGAAAAGGTTATATTTTTATCTCTGTTTCTGTTGATCAAATACCAAAGTCATGAACATGAAAGTTGTCCCTATAGGTGTCATGAGTATCTCTGTTAAATATCAGAAATTTCCATGTCTGTTTTCTATTTGTTTAGCATTTTATATCAGATTAGGTCGATTTTACCTCCGTCATAACCAAATCCCTGTTACCGAACTCACCATGGCTCAAATCCGGAGGCTGTAAAAACCCAAAATGTTACATTTCGGGTCCTTTAGCAGTATGAAAAATATCAGAAGTTTTCATGGTGTAAATTTTGCATTATCATATTAAGCATTGCATTTGGTTCGGATCCGTAGGCGAAATCCACCATTTTTACGACTTTCTTTAAATTTTAGCATTCAAATCATATCATTTTATGATTTTTAGCATTCTAGGTTGTCTATCAGAGTAGGTAGATGCTTCATACCGAATTTGGTGTGATTTGAAATTCATTTGAGGCTCGGTTTAGCTATATCATCAAAATAGGGCCCCGCGGGACCCAGATCCAAGCGAAAAACAAGCGAAATTCGTTATTTTGGATAAATTGCAAAATGTCAAATTCTGATTTTACAATCCTAAGGTGTTTAGCAGCATGTCATAATGTCTCATACTGTATTTCATCATCATTTAATTCAATTTGAATTTCAAAATCTCAATTTTACCAAGTTTTCCTTCAAAAAACCCTAATTTTAAAGGTATAACTTTATAATTAGGGGTATTTTGGTCATTTTGACCATCATTTCGAATTTCAAACTATTTTCTACTAAGTTTCCTGCATTTACATCATTTCAAATATCAAGGAAGTATGAGAATAGGGTTTATATCCAATTAAATCCAATAATTTCATAATATTATTGGAAAATCTTGGAAAAACCCACATATTTGAGTTAACCCCATTTCAAGATTTGGCAGGGACATTCAAAAGAAGGAGCTGAAGTCTGCAATTTCTTTTATTTTATTTATTTAGTGATGTAATAATGTAAATTTTGGAATAAGAAATTTAATTTCCTGCTTAGACTAGGATGCATATCATATAGTTTGAATTCATGCAATATCCTGTTTATATGATTCATGCATTTTATTTCAAAAGCACTATGGATGTTCACGAATGGCACGTGCACCAACTCTTAGGGAGTTGATAAACTCGGTGGAATCCATATTTACGGCCCTAGTCGGAACATGGACGAGACCCAGATCCATCATCTTTCTACCAATCACATTGAGCCTACACTCTTAGGCTATCTTAAAATGCACCTCATATTTCCAATTTTTCAAAGTATTGTGCATTAAATCAATTAAACTCTGAACATATTCATGGCCACAGTCAGAATATGTGAAGGATTTATTTTGACTTAATACACATTTTTCCAACAAATTTCTCAGAAAATCTTTCAAAGTGCATTCATACATTCATATCATTTGCATCATGAAATCATTGATTTTCTCATGATTTTCTTAAGAAAATTTCATTCTCAAGAAATTGATTTCTCAAGAAACTCTGAGGATTTTCCAAAATCGGTTTTCCCAAGTCAAGTTTTTCCACAGTTTTCCATGGAAAAGGTTATTTTCTCAAGATTTTCAAAAGAAGTCTCTCACTTTTTCTCAAAAATCAAAATCGATTTCCAAGTATTTCAAGGGTAAGATTCCTAGGATTTCAATTTCCCAAGTTCAGTTTTTTTTTTCTCCAATGAGTTTTCCTATAAATTTTCCATCATTTTCCTAAGAAAATTCTCAAAGTCCGAGTTTTCCTGAGAAGTGTTTCCCTTTTCAAATGTTCACCCTTTTTCTCAAGAATCACTTCTATTTTCCCAGGATTTTCAACCATTCATGATTTTCCCAAATCTTCATAAATTTTCTCGTGATTTCAAAACCCTTTTTCATCTGAGTTTCCTGAGAAATTGACCTTTTCCCTGAGAAATATCTTTCAACTCCAAAGGTTTTCTGAGCATACATCATGTTTTCCAACTTACATTTTCCAAAATCTCATAGCACATGCCTGAATTCTCTGTGCATATAGGATAGAACACGATTTTGATGATTTAACTAAGTCAAGCACAATTTTGGTCTTTGGTTCGATTACCCCTGTTAAAGGCGGAAGGAACGGTCGAACCTCGTACCGACAGGTCGAGCCCCATCCCATGGATTTTCCCGCAATTTTCAAAACGGAGGCGAGTATTTCAAAACAATTTCCAAAATCCGGTCAAGTTTGAATTGCGAAAGCGTTTCCCTCTCTCTCTTCCGCAAGGAAAAGAAGACGGGAAAAATTTTGCGACGAAAACAACGCCTTACATATTATTCTGAATAATTTTGCCCAGCCTCTGAGGAACCTCATTTCTACTTCGCCCGCCAAATCATTCATCAAACTAATTGAGAGAGCCGAATGGCTCGAGACTGGCCTGGACAATGGTCTGTACGAAGGATATCCTTTTGTCAGAGGGAATCCTGATCAGAAGAAAAAGGCGCATGTCGCCTATGCTACAAAACTCTCAAATCAAGGCAGCGGTAGTTCTGGCAACAAGAAGAGCAAGAAAAATCGTAACAAGAATGCCGGGCATTCCAGGGCCGAAAGGACAAACTCTGCAGCCCAAAAGGTGAAGTTTGTCAAGCCACAGCCTGTTCAGTCAGCACCTCAGCCAGAAACGAAACAGTCAGAAAAGCTGAAACACGAGGGTTGGAGTTATGACCGAGAGTTCACAGCTCTGGAACAGTCCCGTGAAGACATCTTAGAATATATGATGTCTAAGGGAATGATCAAACTCCCCAAAGTGGCAGATCCTCCAGTCACTATGGGCAAATGGACGGATAAATTCTGCAAATTTCACCGGACTGTTGGACATGACACAGAGCACTATTTTGTCCTAAAGAACATCATCCAGGATTACATCAACAAGAACCTGTTAATCGAGGATGAAGAAGAACAGCCGGAAATCCTGTCCAAACCATTTCCCAAACATTCAGCTTCAGTCATCACAGAACAAACATTTTCTCTGCAAGGTAGCATTCAACCATGTTCCAGCCAGGACATTCAGGATCAGCATCAGGTCCTCGTCCTCCGCCAAGCGCAGTCTTTCGCCAAGAGGGTGGATATCACTGCATTTTTCAGCAAATAGAAACCAGCAAAAGTGGCGGCAGACATTGCCAAGCTAGTTCCCAGAATCCTGAAGTGTTTTATCAAGGCAGCTTCGAAGAAAAAAGAGGCTTCAGAGTCAGTTCAGAAGCCGATTACTGCTTTATCCAACATTTCTATCTTGGATCTAACCCACGCTTCACCTGAGCACCAACAAGTGCTAGAAGAGCTTCTCAGAAAAATCAAAGTCAAGCCTAGCACCACACCGCAGGACGTGGCTCAGATCGTCAATCAGGCAATGACAAATGCACCAATCACTTTTTTGGATGAGGATCTGCCAAAACCTCATTCATTCCACAATAACACTCTCTACATAGTGGTGCGAACCAGGGGCATGACGGTCCCCCATGTGGTTGTCGATGGAGGCAGCAGCCTCAATATCTGTCCTGAGATGACGGCCAAGGCTCTAGGACTGAAAGAAGAAGAATATACCCCAGATCCGATAACGATCTACGGTTTTGACAACCACGGACAGATGGCCAAGGGGAAGATATTCCTCGAGATCTTCATCAACTATTCGGTGCATACTGTCCTTTTCCACGTAGTGAATGTGCCACCTACGTACAATCTATTGCTTGGACGCACTTGGATCCACAACGCCAATGCTGTTCCATCAACCTTGCACCAATGCATCAAGTGGTCGAAGGGAGGCATGATCACTACGGTCCTAGGAGAGGATCCAGAAGAGCGACTCCCGCAGCCGATGATTCCCCGTCCTACTTTCACGGCCGACATCCCGAGCATCCGAGAAGTCGATGAAATCAATTTAAGTGAAAGTTTGGACATGATGAAACTGAAAGAAGTCCAGCCGACGGAGAATGTTGCAGCAGTGGTTCAATGGCAGGGACCCCACTTCTTCAAACTAGGTGGGCGCCTCGACTGCACTTCCTTTCAGGATCACCCTCTTTTTCCTCAGTTCTCAAAAGCTAAGAGAGGGTTTGATCTTCTGATGAAACACGGTTATCAGCCCTTCAGGGGCCTGGGCAGGAATGAAGACGGCATTCTGGAACCGATCGTCCCCGCTCAGCATATCAAAGGTAAAGGCTTGGGTTTCACAGGTCAATCGTCCGGCAAGAAGACCATTTTCTTCAAAGGATCACAATGAAGACAATGCCAATGTTTTCTGCTTTTTCTTTCCTGTTTGAGTCATCTTGTAAGGGGCAAAAGATCCGCCCCAGTTTTTCTTCTGTCATCTGTAAATATCAAAGTTACTTAAATCAATAAAATTTTGATTCCTATTTCTCATCTTGATGTACACAAATTCTTGCTTATATCTCTTTTTCATAATTATCATCCTTTGTTTTCTTACAAAAGGCTATTTTCAAAAAACCTTTTATCTTTTCTCAAAAAACCTTCTTTGCGCTTACAGGATTGCCAGGATCATGGCTCCTAAATCGCTCAAGAAGCTCATCATCAATACCAATTTTTATCAAAATAAATCCAAACCGGCCAGAATCTGCAAGGCAAAAGAAGGGGTAGAAGTCAGCAAAGCGACAAAGCAGATCGAAGAGTTGGCAGAATTTGACTCGACGATTCAAGATTTGCCAGAATTTGTCAATATTCAGAAGCAGGATGAACCATCACCATTGGTTCAAGACCCGACAGAGGATGTCAACATCGGTTCGGAAGACGATCCGAAAATCCTCAAAATTGGTTCCAGTCTAAGTTTAGATGAGAAGGAAAGGCTCATCTACTTCCTCAAACAGCATCAGGAAGTCTTTGCTTGGACTTATGAGGATATGCCAGGCTTAGACTCCAAGTTAGTCGAGCATCGCCTTGTATTGAAGCCAGATTGCAAACCAATCAAGCAGAAATTGAGAAAGATGGATCCTCGAGTGGCACCGCAAGTTAAAGAAGGACTTGAAGAATTATTAAAAGCAGGATTCATTCAGACCATTGAATATCCAGACTGGTTGGCGAACATCGTGGCGGTTCCCAAGAAGAATGGCAAAGTCCGGATCTGTATTGATTTTAGAGATTTGAACAAAGCCACCCCAAAAGATGATTATCCACTTCCCAACATCGATCTTTTGATCGATAGCACGGCAGGCCATGCCATGTTCTCCTTTATGGATAGATACTCAGGCTATAATCAGATCAAATTGGCCGCTCGGGACCAATCCAAAACTTCTTTTACCACGCCTTGGGGTACATTTTGCTATACAGTCATGCCGTTCGGGCTCAAGAATGCTGGGGCAACCTATCAGAGAGCAATGGCAGTTATCTTTCATGACCAGATGCACAAGAATATGGATGCCTATGTGGATGATATTTTGGTCAAGTCCAAAGAAGAAGAAGATCATCTTGATGCTCTCAGCCAAGTCTTTGAAAGACTTATTCTCTACAAATTAAGACTCAATCCACAGAAATGCGTCTTCGGAGTGAAGTCAGGCAAGTTGCTTGGCTACATGATCAGTAAGAAAGGCATAGAAGTAGATCCTGCCAAGGCGAAGGCGATCATCGATATGCTGCCTCCCACTAATCTTAAAGAGCTGTGAAGCCTTCAAGGTCGCATTCAATCAATTCGGCGTTTTATCTCCAATTTGGCCATGAGATGCGAGCCCTTTAATCACTTGCTAAGAAAAGAAGTGAAGTTTGAGTGGGGATCAGAATGTCAGCTCTCATTTGAGCGCATCAAGCAGTATCTCCTCAACCCGCCCGTTCTGAAGCCGCCAGAACTCGGAAAACCACTCCTTTTATATATTTCCGTCAACCATAACGCTTGCGGCGGATTTCTTGCACAGTACGAGGAAGGCAGCCGGATAGAACATGCCATCTACTACATCAGTAAGACTTTCATCGATTATGAGAAGAGATACTCTCAGATGGAGAAGACATGTCTAGCCTTAGTATGGATGTGTCAGAAGTTAAGACATTATCTGATGGCCTCAGAGATCAAAATTCTGTCAAGACTTAACCCTCTCAAGTACATCTTTGAACAACCTTTCCTCACTGGACGGATTGCAAAATGGCAAGTCCTCCTGATGCAGTACAATTTGGAATATGTTTCTCAGAAGTCAGTCAAAGGTCAGTCCATCGCGGATCAGTTAGCAGATTTCCCGTTGACAGAAGAGATCAAAGCCGAAGATGATTTTCCTGATGATCGCATTTGCAGCGTTCAGGAATCCCCAATTTGGACTCTATTCTTTGACGGAGCCCGAAACATGTCCGGTATAGGGATTGGGATCTTGCTAATCACCCCTGAAAAAGAGATGATCCCTTATTCCCTCAAACTCGACTTCCAATGTACTCACAATATGGCCGAGTATGAAGCTCTAATACAAGGCCTCAAGATTTTGCAAGACTTTGGTGTCAAGAGAATACACGCCTTCGGCGACTCATTACTTGTTGTCAGTCAAGTTAATGTTGAATGGCAAGTCAAAGATTCAAAGTTAATCCCCTATCAAAAGATTGCCTTAGCTCTCATAGGCAACTTTGAAGAATTTCAACTCAACCATGTCAAGAGGGAATACAATCATATAGCAGATGGCTTAGCCTGTTTAGGCTCCATCCTGTCATTTAAAGACAGTGAATCCTGTCGTTCATTCGAAATCGACAGACTTGATCAATCTGCCTACATTCCAGCTGAACAAGTGAACCAAGCCACTCAGAAAGAGAAGCCTTGGTACCAAGACATCAAAAACTTCATCGAAACTGGTAAATTTCCAGCGGAAATGCCAAGGAAGGAGCAACACGCGTTTCAGCGCATGTCAGCCCGTTATTTCATCCTCGTCGATACTCTTTATCGCCGTGGATTCAGTTCTGAATGCGCCAGATGCTTAGATAAGGATGAAGCCATGGAAGTTGTCCGGGAGGCACACAAGGGAATTTGTGGTGGTCACATCGGCTACCAAACACTCGTCAAGCAGATCATCCGGGCGGGATATTATTGGAAGACCACGCAGCACGATTGCCATCAATTTGTAAGGAAATGCGTCAAATGACAGATGCACGCACCTTCCATTCATGCGCCAGCCGCATACTTGCAATCCGTGGTCTCTCCTTGGCCCTTTTCGATGTGGGCCTTCGACGTGGTTGGTCCAATCACTCCTTCGGCTTCTAATGGCCACCGATATTTCCTCGCAGCTACAGAATACTTCAGCAAATGGGTCGAAGTTGTAACCCTGCGAACAGTAGAAGGCCGGCATGTGGTTTCGTTTATTCATAAGAATCTTCTTTGCCGTTTCGGCGTCCCACATGATATTGTGTCAGACAATGGCAGCCATTTCAAGAATGAGAGGATGAAGACCTTCTGCTCGAAGTTCAGGATTCATCACCACTTCTTAGCTCCCTATTATCCTCAAGGAAATGGCTAGGCAGAGGCCACTAACAAAATTTTGATCCGCATCCTGGAAAGAACAGTGGAAACGGGCCGTAATTGGCACGAAAAGATGCATGATGCACTTTGGGCATACTGAACCACCATTCGGACCCCAACCAATGCTACTCCTTCAGAGCTCGTCTATGGAACAAAAGTAGTATTACCTCTTCACGTTCAGAAGCCTGCACTCAAGTTTGCATCGCTCATCGAGCTTCCGCTGGATCAGTATCAGCAGCAGAGGTTGATACAGCTTGATCTATTAGATGAAAAAAGGCTCAAGGCAGCGGAACACGCTCAGGCCTATCGTCAGAGGATAGCTCGGCACTACGCCAAATCAGTTATTGAGAGAAGATTCCGAGTCAATGATCTTGTGCTCAAATCAACAGCTCATCTCAAGCATCGGCCGAAGGGCAAGTGGTCACCCAATTGGGAAGGCCCTTATGTGGTTAAAGAGGCGCTGCCCCGCAATTCCTATCGTTTGATCAACGCAGATGGAGTAGAGCTGCCAGATCCTATTAATGCTTTACATTTGAAAAGATTTTACACTTGAATTGTTCATCATGGCCTTTTGTACTCTTTAAAAGTCTTTCAATAAAACAATAATCTTCTATTAAATTCTCCCATCCTTCCCCCTGATACTGGGACATTTTATTTTGATCTGTACTTATTTTCCTTCATCATAATGCAGGCAGGATCAGACAAATCTTTTTCTAAAAATCTTACCAATTCTTTGTTAACTTGGTTATCTTCATTAAATTGCGTTCATTTCATTTTTCTTTTTTATCTAATCAAATTTTATCAATTTATTGTCAATTTTGTCAATTTATCAAATTTCATTACGTTTTGTTCCTTTATCTTTTAAAAAAAAAAAACAACGCCTTCAGGTTAAGGGATAAACCTGATGCCTCTTTCCCATGAGGTATTCTTTTATTTATATTTTTCCCTCAGGTTAAGGAAAAAGCCTGACCCTCGTTGTCCGAGGTGTTCCCATTCAGGATAAAGGATAATCCTGATACCCCTCATAAGAGCATCGCTGCTACCCGTGAGAATTCTTTTTCAAAATAAATTTTCAATCAATCTCTTTAAATTCTTCTCCATTTTTATAAAATTTTATTCTTCTTCAGGCTTAAGGGATAAACCGGAATTATTTCCCATAAATTCTTCAATTCACCTCAAATTTTTGTTCTATATCCCCTCAGGATAGGGGAAGATCCTGAAGCCATCATAAATAAATTCGGATCTTAGGCCACCTTGGGCCAAGGATCTCGAATGAATCTCCCATCTTCTTCATCATCGGCAACTATTCATGCGTTTTGCCAATCCTTCTAAAAAGCCGACCTTTGGATAAGAGTTATTTCCTTCCCATCTGAGTTCCGACTCAGGCTTTCGTTTTTCCATCTTATGAATATTTAAAAAAAAAAAAAAAAAACGGGTTTCGACTCGGATTTTCTGTTTTGTATATTCTTATTTTTGAAGTCTCAAGTTCCGACTTGAACTTCCCTTTTGAATCCAATGCTCGTGTTGGACAAATCGTTGTTTTGAGAATTCGAGTTTTCAAACTCAATTCTCATTTATTTTCTTATATTTAAAAACCGGGTTCCGACTCGGATTTTCCTTTTGTATATTCTTATTTTTGAAGTCTCAAGTTCCGACTTGAACTTCCCTTTTGAATCCAATGCTCGTGTTGGACAAATCGTTGTTTTGAGAATTCGAGTTTTCAAACTCAATTCTCATTCATTTTCTTTAAAAACCGGGTTCCGACTCAGATTTTCCTTTTGTATATTCTTATTTTTGAAGTCTCAAGTTCCGACTTAAACTTCCTTTTTGAATCCAATGCTCGTGTTGGACAAATCGTTGTTTTGAGAATTCGAGTTTTCAAACTCAATTCTCATTCATTTTCTTATATTTAAAAGCTGGGTTCCGACTCGGATTTTTCTTTTGTATATTCTTATTTTTGAAGTCTCAAGTTTCGACTTGAACTTCCTTTTTGAATCCAATGCTCGTGTTGGACAAATCGTTGTTTTGAGAATTCGAGTTTTCAAACTCAATTCTCATTCATTTTCTTATATTTAAAAACCGGGTTCCGACTCGGATTTTCCTTTTGTATATTCTTAATTTTGAAGTCTCAAGTTTCGACTTGAACTTCCTTTTTGAATCCAATGCTCGTGTTAGACAAATCGTTGTTTTGAGAATTCGAGTTTTCAAACTCAATTCTCATTCATTTTCTTATATTTAAAAATCGGGTTCCGACTCGGATTTTCCTTTTGTATATTCTTATTTTTGAAGTCTCAAGTTCCGACTTGAACTTCCTTTTTGAATCCAATGCTCGTGTTGGACAAATCGTTGTTTTGAGAATTCGAGTTTTCAAACTCAATTCTCATTCATTTTCTTATATTTAAAAACCGAGTTCCGACTCAGATTTTCCTTTTGTATATTCTTATTTTTGAAGTCTCAAGTTCCGACTTGAACTTCCTTTTTGAATCCAATGCTCGTGTTGGACAAATCGTTGTTTTGAGAATTCGAGTTTTCAAACTCAATTCTCATTCATTTTCTTATATTTAAAAACCGGGTTCCGACTCGGATTTTTCTTTTGTATATTCTTATTTTTGAAGTCTCAAGTTCCGACTTGAACTTCCTTTTGAGTCCAATGCTCGTGTTGGACAAATCATTGTTTTGAGAATTCGAGTTTTCAAACTCGATTCTCACTCATTTCTTATGTTTGAAAAAACTGAGTCCCGACTTGGATTTTTCGCTTTTGTATATCCTTATTTTCTCTTGAATTTCCCGTGTCAATCTAATACTCGTATTTGGACCAGAGTTCTCCTTGAACTTCCCCTTCAGGATAAGGGATAATCCTGAAAACACCGGCAATCATTCTTATTCAATTCACAAACATCTTAGAATGTCGGTCTCTGTAAACACCCCAAATTTTCATTCACCTCTCCAACATTTCCACCAAGCATGAGCATCCAGCCTCTGAAATCGCTAGAGGGCAAAATGGTCATTTTCTGAACCCGGACCTTGCAAAAGTCTAAATTTCATATGCAACTCTCAAAATTTCTCTATTTTTAGCTCAGATGTTCAAAAATTTATTCCTGACAGGAGACAGACAGCTCCAAGTCTTGGTTCAAGATTGCATTTCATAAGACATGGCATTGCATATCATTGCATGAGCATCTCATATCACTGCATTGCACAGCATGTCATTTCGAGGTCCAGAACTCTTGATTTCAAAATTTTCAATCCAGATTAGATTTTTAACTCTTTTCAAAATTGATTTCAAAACCCTGGGTCTTCAAAGTTATCAATTCTTCCCATTTTACCCCCAGGACTCTGAATTTCCAAATATTTCCTCAGGAAAACAATCTGGATAATTTTCAATAAATTTCAACTCAGATTTTGCCTTTTGTCAGCTATTTCAACTATCTTCCTTTTACAAAATCGCCCTACAGGGGCCAATTCTTTCCAAAATTTTTTGTTTTACCAATTAGTCCAGATTTTATAAAAATTCAAAAAAGAAGTTGTTGTTTTATCCTTATTTCAATAAAGAAGCAATGTGGGACCCACACTGAGGTGGTGTCACAAAGGCTTTTCTTTTGAAAATTTTGAATTTTGAAAAACCCAAAAATATAGGAGCCTTGTCCCCTGGATTGGTGCCACGTGTCTTTTCTCTCTCCTCCCATTTCCATGCCAAGTGTCAGTGTGGGGCTACCTTAAGAAGCCGCCACATGTCATCCCATTTATCTGCCATGTGTCAGTGCCCACCATCTTCACCATGCGCCATGTGTCATTCCAAAGATCATCCATGAGATGCCACGTGTCATGTGTTGTCCTGTTCAGAAAAAGCAAAGCTTGTCTCCCCTGAGGTGGCGCCACTTGAAGTGTGTCTCCTGCAGAGGACACGTGTCAACCTCTCCCTCCTTCAAGAAAAGTAGCCTGACACATGTCTCTTCCCACTTTTCTCAGAAAAGTAGACTGACACATGTCTCTTCCTACTTTTCTCAAAAAAGTAGGAGACACATGTCACTCCTAGCTTCCTCCAGAAAAGTAGGCTTGTCTCCTCTGAGGTGGCGCCATTTGAAGAGTGTCTCCTGCAAAGGACACATGTCAATCTCTCATCTCCTCAGAAAAAGCAAATGCCATGTGTCATCCTCTACTCTTTTTCAGAAAAAGCAGGTGACATGTGTCATTCTTTGCTCTTCTCAGAAAAAGTAGATGCCATGTGTCATTTTCTGCTCTCTTCAGAAAAGCTAGAATTCAAATATTCAAATCTCTCCAGAGGTGGCGCAAATCCTGAACTTCTACCTTTTCCATTTTGTCTAAGATGGCGCCACATGGCTTGGACCTCCTTCTCTTCCCTCTGCCACGTGTCATTCTCTGCTTCTTTCAGAAAAAGCAGGATGACACATGTCTTCCCCCTACCATTTCTCAGAAAAGTAGATGACACATGTCATGTCTAGCTTCCTTCAGAAAAAGTAGAGGACATATGTCACTCTTGGCTTTCTTCAGAAAAAGCTACAATTCAAAAATTTTCAGACAAGAGCTAGGTGGCGAAAATCCTTGAGTCCTACCTTTTTCTACTCTGTCTATGAGGGCGCCACATGGTAGCCTCTCCTTTCCTGCAGAAAAGTAGAATTTGAATTCCTCTGAGGTGGCACAGTCTGATTCTTCCACTCCTGTCCTTCTGACATGTGTCAAGAGCCTCCAGAGGTGGTGCCACATGGCATGCTCCTATTGTTTCCATATTTACACCTCAGAACACCTTTTGAGGTGGCACCAATCCATAGCCCCACTTGGCTTCATTTCTTTTATTTATTTTATATTTTTAATAAAAATAGCCCCATGAGGTGGCGCCACCTGAGGACTCCCTACAAAAGGCAATTTTGAATTTCAAACTCCAAGAGAGCACCCTCTGAGGTGGTGCAATCTGGGAGCTTCCTGCAGAGAAAATCAAGCAGACCTAAATTTTGAAAAATTTCAAATCCTGCTGAGGTGTCTCACTCACAAAATTCTTATTTTTTATTCTCTCAAAAATCAAAATAGCACCCCTGAGATGGCGCCACATGGAGGGCTCAGATTGAGCCTGTTTGAAATTCAAATTTTTCAGAAAAATCTATAAAAACAAGGGTTCACGCCCAGCCTAAGGAGACCATTTTGAGCTCTTTTTGGACTTGGAAATCCGACCTAGCCTTCTTGAGAATCCGATTTTGAACTGTGGGAATTCACGCCCCCTTGGGCTCAGTGGAGAAGGTGCAGTGGGTCGATCTTGGTGAATCATCCGAAGCCCGGACCGGAGGACGAACGAAGCTCGTGATAGCCGTCCCTTTCAAGAGCTTCAACGCTGCCTAACGAAGCAAGGTGCACCTCTTTTCCTCTTGATTTGATTTCATAATTTGATTCGGGAGTCGTTTGAAGAAAGAGCTCATCCGAGAGATGGATTGAGCTATTCTCATAAAACGACATATATAAAAATACATGATTATGATTCCTTGATGATTTTTAGCATTCATACATTTAGCTAGATTTAATTTGCATTTTATTTCGTTTATTTAGCACGTTACATGAATTAATTAGGATTAATTTAGCATCTATTTCAATTCTGCTCATTAATTTAGCATTTATTTCGTTACTCCACACGTCATTTCATGCATTTATTTTTTTATTAAAAATCACAGAATGCGCCCTTAGGTGTCCCTAAAATTGTGCCAAAAATTCGGAAGCATTTGAATTTGTTTACTGCGGTAAACATTCAAAATGGCAAGTCGGGTTTTGTTACCCGGGATGCATTTTAAAAATTATTTTTCGACTTGTAAAATCGAGATCTCCCTCATGGGATATCCGATTTTCGATCCAAAAGATGTTCTGAACTAGGGAGAATGTCTAGTTTTTAACCTGATTTTCTCAGATTTTTATGATGTTTTTTGTATCTGACAAAAATACGAGAGTTCGGGACACGTGTCAGAGCCTGATTTGGGCCTCTGAGACTTTGGATCGACTTAGGCCGATGGGTTCTCTTTGTGTATTGCTCCAAATCCAAAACTGTAAAAAGTGAAAGTTATGTACGAGGTGTCCTCTATTTGAATCTGAAAGCCTGTGATTTTTAAAATAGTGTTGATACCTGCTTCGGATTTTTCTTGTCAGTCCTCTGTTTTATCACATTTGTCTGTTCTGTCAATTTAGGATTAAAATGTTATATTTTTATCCATGTTTCTGTTGGTCAAATGCAGAAGTCATGAACATAAAAGTTGTCCATATAGGTGTCTTGAGCATCTCTGTTAAATATTAGAAATTTCCACGGCTGTTTTCTATTTATTTAGCATTTTATGTTAGATCAGCTCGATTTTTACCTCTATCAGAACTAAATCCATGTTACCAAACTCACCATGGCTCAAATCTTGAGGCTGTAAAAACCAAAAATGCTCCATTTCGGGTCCTTTAGCAGTCTGCAAAATATCAGAAGTGTTCATGGTATAAATCTTGCATTATCATGTTAAGCATTGCATTTGGTTCGCATCCATAGGCAAAATCCACCATTTTTAGTATTTTCTTAAAATTTTAGCATTTAAATCATATCATTTCGTAAATTTTAGCATTCTAGGCTGTTTATCAGAGTAGGTAGAGGCTTCATACCGAATTTGGTGTAATTTGGAATCCATTTGAGGCTTGATTTGGCCATGATATCAAAATAGGGCCCCGCGGAACCCGGATCCAAGCGAAAAACAAGCGAAATTCGTTATTTTGGATAAATTGCAAAATGTCAAATTTTGATTTTACAGTCCTAATGAGTTTAGCAGCATGTCATAATGTCTCATACTGCATTTCACCATCATTTGTTTCAATTTGAATTTCAAAATCTCAATTTTTACCAAAATTTCCTTCAAAAAACCCTGATTTTAAAGGTATAACTTTAATATTAGGGGTATTTTGGTTATTTTGACACCAATTCCGAATTTCAAACTATTTTCTACTGAATTTCCTGTATTTACATCATTTCAAATATCAAGGAAGCATGAGAATAGGGTTTATATCCAATTAAATCCAATAATTTCATAATATTATTGGAAAATCTTGGAAAAACCCACATATTTGAGCTAACCATATTTCGAGTTTGGCAGGGACATTCAAAAGAAGGAGCTGAAGTCTGCAATTTCCATTTCTTTCATTTATTTAGTAATGTAATAATGTAAATTTTGGAATAAGATTTTAATTTCCTGCTTAGACTAGGATGCATATCATATAGTTTAAATTCATGCAATATCCTGTTTATGTGATTCATGCACATTATTTCAAAAGCACTATGGATGTACACGAATGGCACGTGCACCAACTCTTAGGGAGTTGATGAACTCAGTGGAATCCATATTTACGGCCCTAGTCGGAATATGGACGAGACCCAGATCCATCATCTTTCTACTAGTCACATTGAGCCTACACTCTTAGGCTATCTTAAAATGCACATCATATTTCCAATGTTTCCAAAGTATTGTGCATTAAATCAACTAAACCCTGAACATATTCATGGCCACAGTCAGAATATGTGAAGGATTTATTTTGACTTAATACACATTTTTCAAACAAATTCCTTAGAAAATCTTTTCAAAGTGCATTCATTCATTCATTTGCATCATGAAATCCTTGGTTTTCCCATGATTTTCTTAAGAAAACTTCATTCTCAAGAAATCAATTTCTCAAGAAACTCTGAGTATCTTCCAAAATCGGTTTTCCCAAGTCAAGTTTTCAAAGTTTCTCTTAAGAAACTTCTAAGTTGGATTTCCAAAATCAAAGTTTTCCCTTGATTTTCCCTGGAAAATGCCATTTTCTTAAGATTTTCAAAAAAGAGTTTCCCAATCTTCCTCAAAGATCAAAATCGACTTCCAAGTATTTCAAGGGTAAAATTCTCAGGATTTCAATTTCCCAAGTTTTGAATTTCCTTCTCCAAGGAGTTTTCCTATAAATTTTCCATCATTTTCCTAAGAAAACTCTCAAAGTCCAAGTTTTCCTAAGAAGTGTTTCCCTTTTCAAATGTTCACCCTTTTCTCAAGAATCACTTCTATTTTCCCAGGATTTTCAACCATTCATGATTTTCCCACATCTTTATGAACTTTCTCATGATTTCAAAACCCCTTTCATCAGAGTTTCCTGAGAAATTGACTTCCAATTTTCCTTAGAAACATCTTTCAACTCCAAATATTTTCCAAGCATACATCATGTTTTCTACCTTACATTTTTCAAAATCTCATAGCATATGCCTGAATTCTTTGTGCATTTAGGATAGAACACGATTTTGATGATTTAACTAAGTCAAGCACAATTTTGGTCCTTGGTACGATTACCCCTGTTAAAGGCGGCAGGAACGGTCGAACCTCGTACCGACAGGTCGAGCCCCATCCCATGGATTTTCCCGCAATTTAAAAAAACGGAGGCGAGTATTTCAAAACAATTTCCAAAAACCGGTCAAATTTGAAGCGCGAAAGCGTTTCCCCTCTTTCTCTTCCGCAAGGAAGGGAAGACGGGAAAAAAATTTCGCGACGATAACAGGTTTGGCGACCGAGATGGGACCTGTCCTTGTCTGATTTAAATTGTGCTTGACTTAGTTCAATTATCGAAATTATGTTCACAAAATGTCGGCTCTTTTACTTTTTGATATCATGCGAACCTAGGAGCCTAGATTCTGACCTAGCTGACATTGATTGCATATAGACTAGGCATGGTTTGGTAGGACCAGATTGAGGAGAAATTTTCATGTTCACATAGACTTAGGTCTAAATACAACTCTCCTCAATTTAGGATCTGAATGCAAACAATGTATGCTTCTTCAAAAATTTTCAAAATCTATCTCTTTAGGACTTAGAGCCCTCTATTTTCTTGCATGTGATCATTTTTTCAAAACCTCCATCACCTATCATTACCAGGTCTTCACGTTGCTGGGCTCTCTTCCAGAACCCTAGTTCGGGACAGAGCCTCACAACTGGGCCAATTATTTGGGTTAACACCCCCCTACCACGTACCGCGGGCCACAGTCCGAAGTATATCGGTAGGCGCTCAAGGATGTTGGAAAACCTTACCTTAGAACCGGAGTTGAAATTCTATGCCACGTACCTCGGATTTCAGTTCGGGTATATCGGCATAACTGGATTGGACAAAGATGATCTGAACTTAGAGTTAGGATTAGGGTCCTACAGCTGTTTTCAAATTGATGCATCTAGAGTCAGCCTTTTAGGGAGTGCTGAATGTGCATAAATGTTTTTGCAGGATGTGATTGTATGTATAATTTTCTCCATTCTTTATATTTCCCAATGTTTTTTTTTAACTCATCAGGTCTTTTTCAAAATATCCTTATTTTCCACGAGGTCTTTTTCTCAAACCCTGGATGATTTTCTCAAATATCCCATTTCTTTCAAAACTCCAGGCGATTTTCCATTCTACCATTCTACTGGATCTCGAATTTCCAGCTGCATTTTTATCCTGCCTGCAAAATTTTTCAAAAATTTTCCACATTTTCCTAAGTCTCATTCCAAGTCTTTCTCTGTTTTCAGTTCGATGGCATCTAGTCAAGTCGATCCTATCTTTCCTAAAGGTCACATCTCCTTCGAGGTGCGACAAGGTCATCCTGAGCATCGAGCCCTTAGCACCGGAGCTTTCATTCCCCGGTGGTACTACTCTTGGCTCAAAAGCTTTTCCCGAATGTTCCCGGACCATTTGAGCGAGTGCGGATTAGAACTGGCATCAGCAGTCGGAAAGCAGACCATCAATGGCAACCTGATCCATGCAATGGTGGAGCGATGGAATCCTCGAATGTGTACCTTCTGGTTCCCATGGGGAGAGATGACCGTTTTAATGGATGAATTTTCAGAAATCATGGGGTTGCCAGAGCCAGCCGGTCAACCAGGCGATCCATTAGAGCATCAATTCCTTATCAATGTCAAGGGTTTGGACCCCCGAGACTCCTTAGCTCGTATGGCAGGCCGCCGATCTTGGCCTCTGATCCAGTTGGAAGGAAATGAATATGTTGACCTACTTGAGTTGTACTGCCAGTACAGGACCTTCGTCGAAGTCAGCTCGCTATCAAGAACAGCCAAAGAAAGGATTCAGAATGCAATGGTGTTGTGCACTGTAGGATTATCCCTCTTCCCAGATGGACAAAACTACATGGACATCAGAATAATTCAGCTTATGAGAAGATGGGGAAGTCGGCAAACCAATCGCCTCTCCATAGCCATGGCAGCACTCACCTTCCTATATCGAGGTCTGACTCGATTCTCACTTGGAGAATCCATCTTAGTTGAAGGTTGCATCTACGCGCTTCAATCCTGGTTCTTCCAGCATGTTCCAGCCCGAGCAAACTCCTTTAGATACAATGGACAAGAACTTCTCCCAGTATCGCAGTACCGAACCATGATCAACAACATTCAAGAAGATGACATTGTCTGGGACTATTTTGATCGGCAACTATCTCCTCCCAGATATACGTACGCTTATGGCAAGCGGTTCAAGTTGCTGGGACCTTTCTTCTGCACTTATTACCAACCAGAGAGATGTGTTCGACAGTTCTCCCAAAGGCAGCAATACGTCGAAGCCCGACTGTTATCAGGAGCTATGGCAGAGTTCGACCTCACTTCCGCACAATGGTCCGGGGCATATCATTCTGCCCGCTACAGCTGGGATTCCTTTGTCTCTCTTAAAATCTTTCCTGGTCCTAGAGTGTCTGCTGACTATCATGAATGGTGGCAAATTGTCTGTCCTCCACCTCTTTGTCAAGATCAATAACATCATATTTTCCTCATTTCTATAAAATTTTCTCTCTTTCCATTGTGGTTTGATGACCTCGCCTAGGTAACAAGGCATATTTTCGTTGTTTATTTCTTTTGCAAAAAGAATGACAATGCAATTGTCGTGATTCCTGCGACGACTCAGTCCCTAGTAATGGGACATCTTTTCCAAATTGTCTACCATATTTTCAGCAAATATTTCTTCCAAAAAATCAATTCCTACAAAATCTAATCAGGTCTTTGCCCTGCAGAAAGCATCCACAGCATTTGATGGTGCAAACAAGATCAGGCAAAAGGACAGCAACACCGCAGTACTCGTCAGCCTCGGAAGAAGAAATGGGTTCCCCCCGATCCGAGAAGAGTCAAGAGCAGCAGCAAGAAGATGATGGCATAGACCCTCAAATGTATGCCATGTTTCGAAAAATGATGAACAAAATGATGAATGAGCAGCCTGGGACCAGCTCATAAAAGAACCCATTCAGAGAAAAGTTCCATGGCCACAGGGGTAAGAAGGCTCCCAAGAAGCAAATCCAGCCAGAAGAGATTTCAGATGAATCAGACTCAACTGAAAATACTGATGAAGAATATGAGGTACCTCCGGCATTTAAAAAACGTGGCCAAAGTAAATGGCCCGAGTTGTCAAGGAAATGGCCCGAGTTGTCAAGGATCTGCAAGCCCGCGACAAAGGGCAAGAAAGTCCTCACCAGCGAGGACTTCTATGACGGCTTAGAAGGGGATGATGATCTGGAAAATCTTCCCCGAAAATTCATCAAATTCGACGGCTCTGGCGACCCAAAAGCGCATCTCGTCACTTTCTTTGCAGAATGCTCTAGGTTTAAAAGGGACAACCGAGCATTGTTTCTATGCTTCCCCCGCAGCTTGGAAGGAGTTGCAGCTAAGTGGTATGCTGAGCATATCAACCCGATCGAGCTCAAGGAGTTCGATAAAGTTGTGAACCTATTTATTGAACGCTTCTTGTTCAACACAGAAGCACTGCCTACATTAAGCCATCTCTGCAATTTGAGGCAGAACGAGAATGAAAAGGCGCGAGACTTCATTCACAGATGGAGATCGGCCTGCAACAAAATGAGAGATCCTATCTCAGAAAGGCATGCCCTGTCCTTAATCCTCAACAACTTTTCGCAGCCTTTAAGAGGATTGATCTCCACAGCACCATCCAGGACTTTCATCGAATTGACTGAAAGAGCCGAATGGCTCGAACTAAGTGTGGAAAATGTAGTCTATGAAGGCTTCACCTTTTCCAAGAGCAACTCCCATGGTGAGCAGAAAAAGAAAGCTCACTTCACTTATTCTGCCAACAGCAACAACAAAGGCTGAAATCAGCACAAAGGGAAGAAGAAAGATTACTGCTACGGCTCAGGCAGTTCAAAAAACAAGGACCAGAAAGCAAAGCCTGCCCCTCAGTACAGCAAGCCTCCTCAGCAGGATCAAGGGCCGAAACTGCGCGAGAGGACTAAACATGAAGGATGGAGTTACGATAGAAAGTTTACTCCTTTAGACCAAACGCTCGAAGATGTGCTCAAATATATGCTGTCAAAAGAAATGGTCAAGTTGCCCAGATTGGCCGATCCCCCTGTGCCCATGGGGAAATGCAAAGATCAGTTCTGCAAGTTCCACAGGACAGTGGGACACAACACTGAGAACTGCTTTGTTCTTAAAAACATCATACAAGACCTCATTGAAAAAAATCTTCTAGTGGAAGGAGAAGAAGAAGAGAAAATGGACATTCTCAATCACCCCTTCCCTTCGCACACCACAGCAGTAGTGTCTGCACAGCCATTTCTGCCGCATGAACACATCAAGCCGTGTTCTGCACAAGATCTCCAGGTTCAGCATCAGGTGTCAGTGCTACGACAGGCAGCTCCAGATTCCAAGAAGATGGACTTAATTTCAGCATTCGGCAAAATGAAAGTTTCAGAAGCACCTGTGAAGTCAGCCCCCAAGTCAAAGGGAACTCCTGACTTATTCAAGCAAATTATCAAACCCAGGCTAGAGAATTCAAGTCAGAAGCCTCTGACCGCTCTATCCAATGTCTCCATCCTTGACTTGGCCAAGAATTTTAGCAAGCACCAGCAAGTGCTGGATGATTTACTCAGGAAAATCAAGGTTAAGCCCAGTACCACTCCTGAAGACATGGCACAGATTGTGAACTCCGCCATGACCAATGCACCAATTACCTTCTCGGATGAGGACCTTCCAAAGCCTCATTCCTTCCATAATAATGCCTTGTACATTGTCGTTAGAGTCAGAGGAATGACGGTTCCCCATGTGCTGGTCGATGGAGGCAGTAGCCTCAATATTTGTCCCGAGATGACCGCAAAGGCATTACGGATCAGGGATGAAGAATACATTCCAGATCCCATCACTATCTACGGGTTTGACAACCATGGTCAAACGGCAAAAGGCAAGATATTTCTGGAAGTATTCATCAACTATTCGGTGCATTCAGTACTTTTCCACGTGGTTAATGTACCACCTACCTACAACTTGTTGCTTGGAAGGACGTGGATTCATAATGCTAATGCAGTGTCTTCCACCCTCCATCAATGCGTGAAATGGTCAAAAGGTGGAATGATTACCACTATACTGGGAGAAGACCCAGAAGAAAGGCTCCCGCAGCACATGATTCCTCAGCCATCATTCAACGCAGATATTCCCAGCATCAGGGAAAGTGAAGAGATCAATCTCGGAGAGAATCGAGAAATTCTTCAGGCATCATCAGAGCCACCTCTGCACACGGTAGCCACGACCCGATGGAGAGGTCCTCAATTCTTTAAGGTTGGAGGCCGAATCAACTACAGCACCATTAAGGATCACCCCTTGTTTCCACAATTCAGGAAGTCAAGAAAGGGATTTGAGTTACTCCTGAAGCATGGTTATCAACCCTTCAAGGGACTCAGCAAGAATGAAGATAGCCGCATAGAGCCAGTGATCCAGAAGCATCGTCCCCACAGAGCAGGACTAGGGTTCTCCGGAGGAAGCTCGTCAAAGAAGAGTGTTTTTGTCAAAGGGGCACAATAAAGACCATTTGTTATTTCTTTCCATTCTTTCCAAAATAAATGTCTCATTTTATGTCATTGATCAATTCAATCAATAAAATTCCAAGTTTCTTTGTCTATCCGGATGCCATCTACTCCCTTTCTGTCTATCTCTTCATTTTATAATTCAATGCCATTTTATGCATGGTTCTCTTCAAATGATTGCTTGTCTTACTATAGGCTGATTTATCTGAACCAGATTTCTTCTCCAAAATTTTAGAATGACTTCTCGGACAATCAAGAAGCTCGTTCTCAATCCCAAGGCTTTTCAGAAATCGGCAGCAATTCACAGAATCAAATCAAGCACCGGAAATGATAAGATTGCAAAGCAGTCAGATGATTGTGCAGAATATGATCAGTCTCTTCAGGAATTACCAGAGTTCGCTGCAGTTCAGAAGCAGGATGAACCCTCTCCTCTAGTACAAGATCCGACTGAAGGTGTCAATATCGGTTCAGAGGAAAATCCCAAAATTCTCCAGATTGGAACCAGTCTGAGTCCGGAAGAAAAGAAAAGGCTTACAGATTTTCTCAAGCAGCATGAAGAAGTGTTCGCATGGACATATGAAGACATGCCGGGCTTAGACCCAAAATTGGTCGAACACCGACTCGTCTTGAAGCCGGATGCTAAACCAGTTAAGCAGAAGCTGAGAAAAATGGATCCTCGAATAGAACAACAAGTCAAGGAAGGACTCGAAGATTTGCTCAAAGCAGGATTTATCCGAGCTATTGACTACCCAGATTGGTTAGCTAATATCGTCGTTGTCCCAAAGAAAAGTGGTAAAGTAAGAATCTGCATAGACTTCAGAGACCTCAACAAGGCAACTCCGAAAGATGATTATCCACTTCCAAGCATCGATCTTTTAGTCGATAGCACGGCAGGACATGCCATGTTCTCCTTCATGGATGGATATTCTGGCTACAATCAGATTAAGTTGGCCGCCCGCGACCAATCAAAGACTTCCTTCACTACGCCTTGGGGCACTTTCTGCTACACAGTTATGCCCTTTGGGCTCAAGAATGCTGGAGCAACATATCAACGGGCAATGGCCGTTATATTTCATGATCAGATGCGCAAAATCATGGATGCGTATGTTGACGATATCCTCCTGAAATCTAAAGAGGAAGAAGATCACCTCGAAGCGCTTGATCAAGTCTTTAAGCGACTCATCCTTTATAAGTTAAGGCTTAACCCGCAAAAGTGTGTTTTTGGAGTTGAATCAGGCAAACTGTTGGGTTTTCTGGTCAGCAAAAAGGGAATTGAAGTCGACCCAGCCAAAGCAAAGGCTATTATTGATATGCCACCCCCGAAAAATCTCAAAGAATTACGTAGCCTTCAAGGACGTATGCAATCAATCCGGCGATTTATTTTCAACTTGGCAATGAGATGCGAACCTTTCAACCACTTGCTCAGAAAAGGAGTTAAGTTCGAATGGGGACCAGAGTGTCAGCAATCGTTCGATCGAATCAAGAAATATCTTCTCAATCCTCCAATCCTGAAACCGCCAGAATTGGGAAAACCTCTTTTATTATATATCTCAGTCAATCAAGTCGCATGCGGCAGATTCCTGGCGCAATACAAAGAAGGCAGCCTGATAGAGCATGCCATTTATTACGTGAGTAAGACTTTCATAGACTATGAAAAGAAATACTCTCACATAGAGAAGACCTGCCTAGCTCTGGTATGAATGTGTCAAAAGCTAAGACATTACCTGCTGGCATCCGAAGTCAAAATCTTGTCTAAACTCAATCCTCTCAAATACATCTTGGAGCAACCTTTCCTCAGCGGACGAGTCGCAAAATGGCAAGTCTTACTGATACAGTATGACTTAGAATATGTCTCGCAGCAATCAATCAAAGGCCAAGCAATTGCTGATTAATTGGCAGACTTTCCTTTGGCAGAAGAGGTGAAAGCCGAAGATGACTTGCCTGATGAGCAGATTTGCAATATCCAGCAATTTCCAGTCTGGAATTTATTTTTTGATGGTTCCAAGAATATGGCTGGAATAGGCATTGGGATCTTATTAATCACTCCTGAGAAGGAGATGATTCCATTTTCTCTCAAGTTAAATTTTCAATGTACACACAATATGGCTGAATATGAAGCCCTGATTCAAGGTCTAAAGATTCTACTAGACTTCAATGTTAAGAGAGTGCATGCTTATGGCGACTCATTACTTGTTGTCAATCAAGTTCGAGCCGAATGGCAGGTCAAAGATCAGAAACTATTTCCTTATCAGAAAATTGTTTCAGCTCTTGTCAACAAGTTTGAAGAATTTCAGCTCTTCCATATCAAGAGAGATTTCAATCAAGTGGCCGATAGCCTAGCCAGTTTAGGCTCCATTATGGCATTCAAGAATGGAGAATCTTGTCGCTCTTTTGAGATTGGCAGACTTGACCAACCTGCTTTCCTTCTAGCGGAGCGAGTAAACCAGGCTGAGCAAAAGAAGAAGCCTTGGTATTACAATATCAAAACTTTCATAGAAACTGGCGAATTTCCCCTAGAATGCTCAAAGAAAGAACAGCGAGCAATCCAGCGTATGTCCACTCGATACTTCATTCTGGCGAACATCCTATATCGTCGTGGATTCAGTTCAGAGTATTCCAGATGTTTAGATGAAGACGAAGCCAAAGAAGTCGTGCGAGAAGCACACGAAGGCATCTGTGGTGGCCATGTCGGCTACCAAACCCTTGTCAAACAAATCATCAGAGCAGGTTACTACTGGAAGACTATGCAACAAGACTGTTATCATTATGTGAAGAAGTGTGTGCAATGCCAGATACACGCACCTTCTATTCATGCTTCGGCAACTTATTTGCAGTCCGTTGTTTCTCCATGGCCATTTTCTATGTGGGCCTTCGATGTCGTAGGTCCCATCACTCCTTCAGCTTCAAATGGCCACAAATACTTCCTTGCCGCAACAGAATACTTCACCAAGTGGGTAGAAGCTATCACTCTTCGCACCGTAGAAGGACGACACGTGGTCTCTTTCATTCACAAGAACATCCTTTGCCGTTTCGGCATCCTAGATGACATTGTGTCAGACAATGGCAGTCATTTCAAGAATGAAAAGATGAAGACATTCTGCTCAAAATTCAAAATCTATCATCATTTTTCCACTCCATATTATCCTCAAGGGAATGGTCAGGCAGAGGTCACCAATAAGATTTTAATTCGTATCTTGGAGCGAACTGTGGAAACAGGCCGTGACTGGCATGAGAAGATCCACGATGCACTATGGGCCTATCGGACCACCATTCGTACACCAACGAATGCTACTCCATCAGAATTGGTCTACGGAACAGAAGTAGTATTGCCGCTACATGTTCAGAAGCCCGCTTTGAAATTTGCTTCACTTCTGCAATTACCTCTTGATCAATACCAGCAGCAGCGACTAGTGCAGCTAGACTTACTCGACGAGAGAAGGCTAAAAGCAGCAGAGCATGCTCAATCTTATCGCCAGAGAGTAGCCAGGCAATATGCGAAGTCTATCATCGAAAGAAGATTCAAAGTCAATGATTTAGTACTTCGATCCACAGCTTATCTCAAGCATCGTCCCGGCGGCAAATGGTCGCCAAATTGGGAAGGTCCCTATGTTGTCAAAGAAGCATTACCCCGCAACTCATATCGGCTCATCAATGCCGATGGGGTAGAATTGCCAGATCCTATTAATGCTCGTCACTTGAAAAAGTTTTATACTTAAAACATTTATTCTCCTCTTGTAATCCTTCCTATTTTCTTTCAAATAATGATCAAGCTTTCTTTCCCAGTTACACTGGGGCATTTTAAAATTTTGTTTTGTATGCAGGCAGGATAAACAAATTCCTCATTTCACGCACTTGTGCATCCATATGCATCAACTCATATTCATTTGTATCCAACTGCATTAACAACAATCTGGTCAGTATTGGGATTTCAACAAACAGTCCCATCACAATTCCTAATGATTCAAAATTGAAAGGTCATCACCCATACTGAACCAAAACCCAGCGCTCGAACTGGTATTATTTCAAAATCCAGTATTCAAACTGGTACATTTTTAAAATCCCAAAACCGAGTTCCGACTCTGGTTTTTTTTCAAATCATTCTCTTTTGTTGATCCGGGTTCCGACTCGTGATCTCTCTATTCATTCGAGCTCAGATTCGAGCTCCTCATTTTCTTTTGTTGATCCGGGCTCTGACTCGAGATCTCTCTATTCATTCGAGCTCAGATGCGAGCTCTTCATTTTCTTTGTTGATCCGGGTTCCGACTCGAGATCATTTTATTCATTCGAGCTCTAACTTGAGCTCTTCATTTCTTTCTTTTGTTGATCGGGTTCCGACTCGAGATCACTTTATTCATTCGAGCTCTAACTCGAGCTCTTCATTTTTTTTCATTTGTTGATCCGGGTTCCGACTCGAGATCACTTTATTCATTCGAGCTCTAACTCGAGCTCTTCATTTTTTTCTTTTGTTGATCCGGGTTCCGACTCGAGATCACCTTATTCATTAGAGCTCTAACTCGAGCTCTTCATTTTTTCATTTGCTGATCCGGGTTCCGACTCGAGATCACTTTATTCATTCGAGCTCTAACTCGAGCTCTTCATTTTTTTATTTGTTGATCCGGGTTCCGACTCGAGATCACTTTATTCATTCGAGCTCTAACTCGAGCTCTTCATTTTTTTCTTTTGTTGATCCGGGTTCCGACTCGAGATCACTTTATCCATTTGAGCTCAGATGCGAGCTCTTCATTTTCTTCTGTTGATCCGGGTTCCGACTCGAGATCACTTTATTCATTCGAGCTCTTCATTTTCTTTTGTTGATCCGGACTCTGACTCGAGATCTCTCTATTCATTCGAGCTCAGATGCGAGCTCTTCATTTTCTTTGTTGATCCGGGCTCCGACTCGAAATCACTTTATTCATTCGAGCTCTAACTCGAGCTCTTCATTTCTTTCTTTTGTTGATCGGGTTCCGACTCGAGATCACTTTATTCATTCGAGCTCTAACTCGAGCTCTTCATTTCTTTCTTTTGTTGATCCGGGTTCCGACTCGAGATCACTTTTTTCATTCGAGCTCTAACTCGAGCTCTTCATTTTTTTTCATTTGTTGATCTGGCTTCCGACTCGAGATCACTTTATTCATTCGAGCTCTAACTTGAGCTCTTCATTTTTTTCTTTTGTTGATCCGGGTTCCGACTCGAGATCACCTTATTCATTCGAGCTCTAACTCGAGCTCTTCATTTTTTCATTTGCTGATCCGGGTTCCGACTCGAGATCACTTTATTCATACGAGCTCTAACTCGAGCTCTTCATTTTTTCTTTTGTTGATCCGGGTTCCGACTCGAGATCACTTTATCTATTTGAGCTCAAATGCGAGCTCTTCATTTTCTTCTGTTGATCCGAGCTCCGACTCGAGATCACTTTATTCATTCGAGCTCTTCATTTTCTCTGTTAATTCGAGTTCCGACTCGTGATCTCTTTATCTTATTCGAGCTCTGATTCGAGCTCTTCATTTTCTCTATTGATTCGAGTTCCGACTCGTGATCTCTTTATCTTATTCGAGCTCTGATTCGAGCTCTTCATTTTCTCTGTTGATTCGGGTTCCGACTCGAGATCCCTTTACTCGAGCCTTGACTCGAACTCTTCATTTTCTTTGTTGATTCGGGTTCCGACTCGAGATCTCTCTATTCATTCGAGCTTTGACCCGAGCTCTTTATTTTCTTTTGTTGATCCGGGTTCCGACTCGTGATCTTTGTATTTTATTCGAGTTCTGACTCGAACTCATCATTCTCCTTTGTTGAGCATCAGGGTCTGTCAATTGCTCGAATTTGATATTTGGCCCTCCAAATTTCAATTTAAATCTTCGAATCAGACAATTCTCCAATTCCGACCTTCGGGTCACCCAATTTCCAAATTTCGACCTTTAGGTCACTCAATTCTCAATTTCGACTTTCGAGTCACAAAATTTCGACCTTTTGGTCAACCAATTCTCAATTTCGATTGTCAGGTCATTCAATTTCCAGCAACCAATTTTCCAATTTCCAATTTCGACCTTTGGGTCAATCAATCTCAATATCCAATTTCAATCATTTTCTCTTGCGAGAGACCCTTTTTAGGGAGAGTTCGAGGGAGCTCGTTCTTTTCGCATGCTATCCAATTCGTTCACTTAGCCCCTTTTCAGGGAGAGTTTGAAGGGACTCGCGTCTTTGTGAACCGTTTGCAAAACAATTTCCAATTTCACACGAGGAACCCTTTTTAAGGGAGAGGCTCGACGGAGACTCGTTTTTCTTGTGACCCCCCAATTTCATACTAGGCCATTTTCGTCATGAAAGATCCTCTTGGCAGGGAGAGTGTGATGGACTCGTTCCTTTCATGACCCAATTTTCAGACCTCACTATTATCGGCCCCCTTTCCATAAGAGAAGCCTAATATTAGGAAGCTTTGACGAAAGCTCAATTTCTCTTCGAAAGTCCGTTTTGCAAACACCTCCTCTTTAGGGAAGAGAGGAGTATTTCCCATTTCCCATTCAGGTAAGGGCTAAGCCTGAGTCTCTCTTTTTGGGAAAAAAGAGAGGAGAATTTTCGTCACGGATGTGTTGAGCCGGACCTCAGATGCTCTCCTTCACCAAGGATTTCGAGAAAATTTTGTCAATCTGTCAATCAAATTATTTGTTGATTTCAGGATCTTTATTGCACTAATCTCTATCTCAATTTACCTTCAGCATTACTTCCAAAAGAGTAAAGCTTTTGCGAAAAGAGGTTCAGAATTCAAATTCTTTCTATGGGCCAACCAAAAGGATGAAGGATAAATCCTCGATATGGCCAGAAAAGAAGATTCAATGTTATTGAAAAGCCGTAGATGATCGATATTGATCGCAGTCAATGGCGCATCTTTAAAGGCTATTCTTGTAAGGACAAGGCAGTGGAAATATCCTTAGTGCTAGAAAAGAGTGCATTTACCCAAGCCTTGTCTCCTCAGAATCACCTAAGCTGCAATTAAGTATCCGCAAAAGGGATCTCTCACCTGTCGTCAAGATGAAGGCGAATTAGGCGAGTAGACCCCCGGGGCCAAAGAAGATTCGAAACATCTCCAAGATGACGGAGTTTGTGACGGATCCTTCCAGGGAAAGTCCAAAGCACTGTCAAGATGAAGGCAGATGCGATGAACCTCTCGACAATCCCTAAAAGATATTTAATTTCAGCTATCATCCAAAAATCTCAACACCCATCACCCAAGAAGGATCGAAACATCTCCAAGATGAAGGAGCTTGTGACGTACCCTTCCAAAAGAGAGAAAGAAAGGAAAAAGAAAGAAAAAAAAAAAGTCAGAACATCTCCAAAATGAAGGAGAATGTAGCAAAAAACTCAAGAGAGCGAAAAGAGTGCAAAAAGATTATCATGAGAGAAGCTCTCAGGATATCAAATTGTCGGATCTATCAAGAATCCTCTTTAAATTTGTGAAATTTTATTATCAATATTCTTTCATCAATTGCTTTCATAATATCAAATTCTCTTTCCTGTTCATATCAAGGAAACTGATAGCTTCCTTGAAGAAGGGCAATTGCAAGTAATTTGGGTTTCCAATCTTGATTCTACAAAGTGAACCTTGTTTGGAGGTAATGCTTTGGGTAGAAAAGAAAGAATATCTTTAAAACAATGCGCAACATTTTCAAAAACTTTGAATTAACAACAAAATTCTTAGCATTCTGACAATATTTTCTAGTTATCCTGACGTGAAGTGAGAGCGTGATGTCCGTCTTTGATACATCCAGACACCAATTTTAAATCCCTCTTAAGGACTTGATTCCTTCCCTTCTTTGTGAGCGAGCTCTCAGATTTGCACACTTCCCTGTGTCCCCACTGTCCCACCATAGACAGTCCCATTTCGGTTCGAGGTCGAACCACCAATCATTTCCCGCAAAAGGCAATTTCAAAAGCTGATTTTGGTCTCAACAATGAGATGCCCAAAATTAATCCCTTTTCAAGTTTTAGGGACCCCATTTTCCTTCCTTTTGCAAAACCCCTGTCGGATTTACGGTGCAAAATCCGAAGGTTCCATCATGGTCTCTTCCTTCGAGGATTCCATTTCATCTTCCGCCCGATCAGGATAAGGGTACAAACCTGAGCCTCAATCAAAGAGGTATTTCATTTTCCGCCCGATCAGGATAAGGGTACAAACCTGAGCCTCATTCAAAGAGGTATTTCATTTTCCGCCCGATCAGGATAAGGGTACAAACCTGAGCCTCAATCAAAGAGGTATTTCATTTTCCACCCGATCAGGATAAGGGTAGAAACCTGAGCCTCATTCAAAGAGGTATTCCATTTTCCACCCGATCAGGATAAGGGTACAAACCTGAGCCTCAATCAAAGAGGTATTCCATTTTCCGCTCGATCAGGATAAGGGTACAAACCTGAGCCTCATTCAAAGAGGTATTCCATTTTCCGCCCGATCAGGATAAGGGTATAAACCTGAGCCTCAATCAAAGAGGTATTTCATCTTCTTCCCGATCAGGATAAGGGTATAAACCTGAGCCTCATTCAAAGAGGTATTTCATTTTCCGCCCGATCAGGATAAGGGTACAAACCTGAGCCTCATTCAAAGAGGTATTTCATTTTCCGCCCGATCAGGTTAAGGGTACAAACCTGAGCCTTCGTCGATGAGGTATTCCATTTTCCACCCGATCAGGATAAGGGTACAAACCTGAGCCTCCGTCGATGAGGTATTCCATTTTCCACCCGATCAGGATAAGGGTACAAACCTGAGCCTCATTCAAAGAGGTATTTCATCTTCCGCCCGATCAGGTTAAGGGTATAAACCTGAGCCTCAATCAAAGAGGTATTCCATTTTTCGCCCGATCAGGATAAGGGTACAAACCTGAGCTTCATTCAAAGAGGTATTTCATCTTCCGCCCGATCAGGATAAGGGTACAAACCTGAGCCTCAATCAAAGAGGTATTTCATTTTCCACCCGATCAAGATAAGGGTACAAACCTGAGCCTCATTCAAAGAGGTATTTCATCTTCCGCCCGATCAGGATAAGGGTACAAACCTGAGCCTCATTCAAAGAGGTATTTCATCTTTCGCCCGATCAGGATAACGGTACAAACCTGAGCCTCAATCAAAGAGGTATTTCATTTTCCGCCCGATCAGGATAAGGGTACAAACCTGAGCCTCATTCAAAGAGGTATTCCATTTTCCGCCCGATCAGGATAAGGGTATAAACCTGAGCCTCAATCAAAGAGGTATTTCATTTTCCGCCCGATCAGGTTAAGGGTACAAACCTGAGTCTCATTTCGATGAGATATTTCATTCCCCAATTAGGTTAAGGGTCAAACCTGAGCTTCGTTCCAAGCGAGGTATTTCTGTCGCATCCAGGATAAGGGCAAAAAACCTGAATTTCGCTCTCATAGAGCAAATCTTTCCTCTTCATTCTTCGTTTTATATCTACCATCTTCCTCGGGCTAATTTCTTCACACCCAGTCAGATCCTTCTAACTGGGGCATTTTTTTATATATAGCCCAAATTTGGTGTGCTTTTCTTTGCCACTAAGCTCGGCCACGAGCCGGCTTAGTAGCAAAGAGGGGCATCGATAAACACCCCAAATTTTCATTCACCTCTCCAACATTTCCACCAAGCATGAGCATCCAGCCTCTGAAATCGCTGGAGGGCAAAATGGTCATTTTCTGAGCCCGGACCTTGCAAAAGTCTAAATTTCATCTGCAACTCAAAATTTCTCTATTTTTAGCTCAGATGTTCAAAAATTTATTCCTGACAGGAGACAGACAACTCCAAGTCTTGGTTCAAGATTGCATTTCATAAGACATGGCATTGCATATCATTGCATGAGCATCTCATATCACTGCACTGCACAACATGTCATTTCGAGGTCCAGAACTCTTGATTTCAAAATTTTCAATCCAGATTAGATTTTTAACTCTTTTCAAAATTGATTTCAAAACCCTGGGTCTTCAAAGTTATCAATTCTTCCCATTTTACCCCCAGGACTCTGAATTTTCAAATATTTCCTCAGGAAAACAATCTGGATAATTTTCAATAAATTTCAACTCAAATTTTACCTTTTGTCAGCTATTTCAACTATCTTCCTTTTACAAAATCGCCCTACAGGGGCCAATTCTTTCCAAAAATATTTGTTTTACCAATTAGTCCAGATTTTATAAAAATTCAAAAAAGAAGTTGTTTTATCCTTATTTCAATAAAGAAGCAATGTGGGACCCAAACTGAGGTGGTGTCACAAAGGCTTTTCTTTTGAAAAATTTGAATTTTGAAAAACCCAAAAATATAGGAGCCTTGTCCCTTGGATTGGTGCCATGTGTCTTTTCTCTCTCCTCCCATTTTCATGCCAAGTGTCAGTGTGGGGCTACCTTAAGAAGCCGCCACATGTCATCCCATTTATCTGCCATGTGTCAGTGCCCACCATCTTCACCCTGCGCCATGTGTCATTCCAAAGATCATCCATGAGATGCCACGTGTCATGTGTTGTCATGTTCAGAAAAAGCAAAGCTTGTCTCCCCTGAGGTGGCACCACTTGAAGTGTGTCTCCTGCAGAGGACACGTGTCAACCTCTCCCTCCTTCAAGAAAAGTAGCCTGACACATGTCTCTTCCCACTTTTCTCAGAAAAGTAGACTGACACATGTCTCTTCCTACTTTTCTCAGAAAAGTAGGAGACACATGTCACTCCTAGCTTCCTCCAGAAAAGTAGGCTTGTCTCCTCTGAGGTGGCGCCATTTGAAGAGTGTCTCCTGCAAAGGACACATGTCAATCTCTCATCTCCTCAGAAAAAGCAAATGCCATGTGTCATCCTCTACTCTTTTCAGAAAAAGCAGGTGACATGTGTCATTCTTTGCTCTTCTCAGAAAAAGTAGATGCCATGTGTCATTTTCTGCTCTCTTCAGAAAAGCTAGAATTCAAATATTCAAATCTCTCCAGAGGTGGGGCAAATCCTGAACTTCTACCTTTTCCACTTTGTCTGAGATGGCGCCACATGGCTTGGACCTCCTTCTCTTCCCTCTGCCACGTGTCATTCTCTACTTCTTTCAGAAAAAGCAGGATGACACATGTCTTCCCCCTACCATTTCTCAGAAAAGTAGATGACACATGTCATGTCTAGCTTCCTTCAGAAAAAGTAGAGGACATATGTCACTCTTGGCTTTCTTCAGAAAAAGCTACCATTCAAAAAATTTTAGACAAGAGCTAGGTGGCGAAAATCCTGGAGTCCTACCTTTTTCTACTCTGTCTATGAGGGTGCCACATGGCAGCCTCTCCTTTCCTGCAGAAAAGTAGAATTTGAATTCCTCTGAGGTGGCACAGTCTGATTCTTCCACTCCTGTCCTTCTGACATGTGTCAAGAGCCTCCAGAGGTGGTGCCACATGGCATGCTCCTATTGTTTTCAGATTTACACCTCAGAACACCTTTTGAGGTGGCACCAATCCAGAGCCCCACTTGGCTTCATTTCTTTTATTTATTTTATATTTTTAATAAAAATAGCCCCATGAGGTGGTGCCACCTGAGGACTCCCTACAAAAGGCAATTTTGAATTTCAAACTCCAAGAGAGCACCCTCTGAGGTGGCGCAATCTGGGAGCTTCCTGCAGAGAAAATCAAGCAGACCTAAATTTTGAAAAATTTCAAATCCTGCTGAGGTGTCTCACTCACAAAATTCTTATTTTTTATTCTCTCAAAAATCAAAATAGCACCCCTGAGATGGCGCCACATGGAGGGCTCAGATTGAGCCTGTTTGAAATTCAAATTTTTCAGAAAAATCTATAAAAACAAGGGTTCACGCCCAGCCTAAGGAGACCATTTTGAGCTCTTTTTGGACTTGGAAATCCGACCTAGCCTTCTTGAGAATCCGATTTTGAACTGTGGGAATTCACGCCCCCTTGGGCTCAGTGGAGAAGGTGCAGTGGGTCGATCTTGGTGAATCATCCGAAGCCCGGACCGGAGGACGAACGAAGCTCGTGATAGCTGTCCCTTTAAAGAGCTTCAACGCTGCCTAACGAAGCAAGGTGCACCTCTTTTCCTCTTGATTTGATTTCATAATTTGATTCGGGAGTCGTTTGAAGAAAGAGCTCATCCGAGAGATGGATTGAGCTATTCTCATAAAACGACATATATAAAAATACATGATTATGATTCCTTGATGATTTTCAGCATTCATACATTTAGCTAGATTTAATTTGCATTTTATTTTGTTTATTTAGCACGTTACAAGAATTAATTAGGATTAATTTAGCATATATTTCAATTCTGCTCATTAATTTAGCATTTATTTCGTTACTCCACACGTCATTTCATGCATTTATTTTTTATTAAAAATCACAGAATGCGCCCTTAGGTGTCCCTAGAATTGTGCCAAAAATTCGGAAGCATTTGAATTTGTTTACTGCGGTAAACATTCAAAATGGCAAGTCGGGTTTTGTTACCCGGGATGCATTTTAAAAATTATTTTCCGACTTGTAAAATCGAGATCTCCCTCATGGAAGATTCGATTTTCGATCCGAAAGATGTTCTGAACTAGGGAGAATGTGTAGTTTTTAACCTAATTTTCTCAGAGTTTTATGATGTTTTTTATATCTGACAAAAATACTAGAGTTCGGGACACGTGTCAGAGCCTGATTTGGGCCTCTGAGACTTTGGATCGACTTAGGCCGATGGGTTCTCTTTGTGTGTTGCTCCAAATCCAAAACTATAAAAAGTGAAAGTTATGTACGAGGTGTCCTCTATTTTAATCTGAAAGCCTGTGATTTTTAAAACAGCATTGATACCTGCTTCGGATTTTTCTTGTCAGTCCTCTGTTTTATCACATTTGTCTGTTCTGTCAATTTAGGATTAAAAAGTTATATTTTTATCCATGTTTCTGTTGGTCAAATGCCGAAGTCATGAACATGAAAGTTGTCCATATAGGTGTCGTGAGCATCTCTGTTAAATATTAAAAATTTCCACGGCTGTTTTCTATTTATGTAGCATTTTATGTTAGATCAGGTTGATTTTTACCTCTATCAGAACCAAATCCATGTTACCGAACTGACCATGGCTCAAATCCCGAGGCTGTAAAAACCAAAAATGCTCCATTTCGGGTCCTTTAGCAGTCTGCAAAATATCAGAAGTGTTCATGGTATAAATCTTTCATTATCATGTTAAGCATTGCATTTGGTTCGGATCCATAGGCAAAATCCACCATTTTTAGTATTTTCTTAAAATTTTAGCATTTAAATCATATCATTTCGTAAATTTTAGCATTCTAGGCTGTTTATCAAAGTAGGTAGAGGCTTCATACCGAATTTGGTGTAATTTGGAATCCATTTGAGGCTTGATTTGGCCATGATATCAAAACAGGGCCCCGCGGGACCCGGATCCAAGCAAAAAACAAGCGAAATTCGTTATTTTGGATAAATTGCAAAATGTCAAATTCTGATTTTACAGTCCTAATGAGTTTAGCAGCATGTCATAATGTCTCATACTGCATTTCACCATCATTTGTTTCAATTTGAATTTCAAAATCTCAATTTTTACCAAAATTTCCTTCAAAAAACCCTGATTTTAAAGGTATAACTTTAATATTAGGGGTATTTTGGTCATTTTGACACCAATTCCAAATTTCAAACTATTTTCTACTGAATTTCCTGTATTTACATCATTTCAAATATCAAGGAAGCATGAGAATAGGGTTTATATCCAATTAAATCCAATAATTTCATAATATTATTGGAAAATCTTGGAAAAACCCACATATTTGAGCTAACCATATTTCAAGTTTGGCAGGGACATTCAAAAGAAGGAGCGGAAGTCTGCAATTTCCATTTCTTTCATTTATTTAGTGATGTAATAATGTAAATTTTGGAATAAGATTTTAATTTCCTGCTTAGACTAGGATGCATATCATATAGTTTAAATTCATGCAATATCCTGTTTATGTGATTCATGCACATTATTTCAAAAGCACTATGGATGTACACGAATGGCACGTGCACCAACTCTTAGGGAGTTGATGAACTCGGTGGAATCCATATTTACGGCCCTAGTCGGAATATGGACGAGACCCAGATCCATCATCTTTCTACTAGTCACATTGAGCCTACACTCTTAGGCTATCTTAAAATGCACATCATATTTCCAATGTTTCCAAAGTATTGTGCATTAAATCAACTAAACCCTGAACATATTCATGGCCACAGTCAGAATATGTGAAGGATTTATTTTGACTTAATACACATTTTTCAAACAAATTCCTTAGAAAATCTTTTCAAAGTGCATTCATTCATTCATTTGCATCATGAAATCCTTGGTTTTCCCATGATTTTCTTAAGAAAACTTCATTCTCAAGAAATCAATTTCTCAAGAAACTCTGAGTATCTTCCAAAATCGGTTTTCCCAAGTCAAGTTTTCACAGTTTCTCTTGAGAAACTTCTAAGTTGGATTTCCAAAATCAAAGTTTTCCCTTGATTTTCCCTGGAAAATGCAATTTTCTTAAGATTTTCAAAAAAGAGTTTCCCAATCTTCCTCAAAGATCAAAATCGACTTCCAAGTATTTCAAGGGTAAAATTACCAGAATTTCAATTTCCCAAGTTTTGAATTTCCTTCTCCAAGGAGTTTTCCTATAAATTTTCCATCATTTTCCTGAGAAAACTCTCAAAGTCCAAGTTTTCCTAAGAAGTGTTTCCCTTTTCAAATGTTCACCCTTTTCTCAAGAATCACTTCTATTTTCCCAGGATTTTCAACCATTCATGATTTTCCCACATCTTTATGAACTTTCTCATGATTTCAAAACCCCTTTCATCAGAGTTTCCTGAGAAATTGACTTCCAATTTTCCTTAGAAACATCTTTCAACTCCAAATATTTTCCAAGCATACATCATGTTTTCTACCTTACATTTTTCAAAATCTCATAGCACATGCCTGAATTCTTTGTGCATTTAGGATAGAACACGATTTTGATGATTTAACTAAGTCAAGCACAATTTTGGTCCTTGGTACGATTACCCCTGTTAAAGGCGGCAGGAACGGTCGAACCTCGTACCGACAGGTCGAGCCCCATCCCATGGATTTTCCCGCAATTTAAAAAAACGGAGGCGAGTATTTCAAAACAATTTCCAAAAACCGGTCAAGTTTGAAGCGCGAAAGCGTTTCCCCTCTTTCTCTTCCGCAAGGAAGGGAAGACGGAAAAAAAATTTCGCGACGATAACAGGTTTGGCGACCGAGATGGGACCTGTCCTTGTCTGATTTAAATTGTGCTTGACTTAGTTCAATTATCGAAATTATGTTCACAAAATGTCGGCTCTTTTACTTTTTGATATCATGCGAACCTAGGAGCCTAGATTCTGACCTAGCTGACATTGATTGCATATAGACTAGGCATGGTTTGGTAGGACCAGATTGAGGAGAAATTTTCATGTTCACATAGACTTAGGTCTAAATACAACTCTCCTCAATTTAGGATCTGAATGCAAACAATGTATGCTTCTTCAAAAAATTTCAAAATCTATCTCTTTAGGACTTAGAGCCCTCTATTTTCTTGCATGTGATCATTTTTTCAAAACCTCCATCACCTATCATTACCCGGTCTTCACGTTGCTGGGCTCTCTTCCAGAACCCTAGTTCGGGACAGAGCCTCACAACTGGGCCAATTATTTGGGTTAACACCCCCCTACCACGTACCGCGGGCCACAGTCCGAAGTATATCGGTAGGTGCTCAAGGATGTTGGAAAACCTTACCTTACAACCGGAGTTGAAATTCTATGCCACGTACCTCGGATTTCGGTTCGGGTATATCAGCATAACTGGATTGGACAAAGATGATCTGAACTTAGAGTTAGGATTAGGGTCCTACAGCTGTTTTCAAATTGATGCATCTAGAGTCAGCCTTTTAGGGAGTGCTGAATGTGCATAAATGTTTGTGCAGGATGTGATTGTATGTATGATTTTCTCCATTCTTTATATTTCCCAATGTTTTTTTTTAACTCATCAGGTCTTTTTCAAAATATCCTTATTTTCCACGAGGTCTTTTTCTCAAACCCTGGATGATTTTCTCAAATATCCCATTTCTTTCAAAACTCCAGGCGATTTTTCATTCTACCATTCTATTGGATCTCGAATTTCCAGCTGCATTTTTATCATGCCTGCAAAATTTTTCAAAAATTTTCCACATTTTCCTAAGTCTCATTCCAAGTCTTTCTCTGTTTTCAGTTCGATGGCATCTAGTCAAGTCGATCCTATCTTTCCTGAAGGTCACATCTCCTTCGAGGTGTGACAAGGTTGTCCTGAGCATCGAGCCCTTAGCACCGGAGCTTTCATTCCCCGGTGGTACTACTCTTTGCTCAAAAGCTTTTCCCGAATGTTCCCGGACCATTTGAGCGAGTGCGGATTAGAACTGGCATCAGCAGTCGGAAAGCAGACCATCAATGGCAACCCGATCCATGCAATGGCGGAGCGATGGAATCCTCGAACGTGTACCTTCTGGTTCCCATGGGGAGAGATGACCATTTTAATGGATGAATTTTCAGAAATCATGGGGTTGCCAGAGCCAGCGGGTCAACCAGGCGATCCATTAGAGCATCAATTCCTTATCAATGTCAAGGGTTTGGACCCCCGAGACTCCTTAGCTCGTATGACAGGCCGCCGATCTTGGCCTCTGATCCAGTTGGAAGGAAATGAATATGTTGACCTACTTGAGTTGTACCGCCCGTACGGGACCTTCGTCGAAGTCAGCTCGCTATCAAGAACATCCAAAGAAAGGATTCAGAATGCAATGGTGTTGTGCACTGTAGGATTATCCCTCTTCCCAGATGGACAAAACTACATGGACATCAGAATAATTCAGCTTATGAGAAGATGGGGAAGTCGGCAAACCAATCGTCTCTCCATAGCCATGGCAGCACTCGCCTTCCTATATCGAGGTCTGACTCGATTCTCACTTGGAGAATCCATCTTAGTTGAAGGTTGCATCTACGCGCTTCAATCCTGGTTCTTCCAGCATGTTCCAGCCCGAGCAAACTCCTTTAGATACAATGGACAAGAACTTCTCCCAGTATCGCAGTACCGAACCATGATCAACAACATTCAAGAAGATGACATTGTCTGGGACTATTTTGATCGGAAACTATCTCCTCCCAGATATACGTACGCTTATGGCAAGCGGTTCAAGTTGCTGGGACCTTTCTTCTGCACTTATTACCAACCAGAGAGATGTGTTCGACAGTTCTCCCAAAGGCAGCAATACGTCGAAGCCCGACTGTTATCAGGAGCTATGGCAGAGTTCGACCTCACTTCCGCACAATGGTCCGGGGCATATCATTCTGCCCGCTACAGCTGGGATTCCTTTGTCTCTCTTAAAATCTTTCCTGGTCCTAGAGTGTCTGCTGACTATCATGAATGGTGGCAAATTGTCTGTCCTCCACCTCTTTGTCAAGATCAATAACATCATATTTTCCTCATTTCTATAAAATTTTCTCTCTTTCCATTGTGGTTTGACGACCTCGCCTAGGTAACAAGGCATATTTTCGTTGTTTATTTCTTTTGCAAAAAGAATGACAACGCAATTGTCGTGATTCCTGCGACGACTCAGTCCCTAGTAATGGGACATCTTTTCCAAATTGTCTACCATATTTTCAGCAAATATTTCTTCCAAAAAATCAATTCCTACAAAATCTAATCAGGTCTTTGCCCTGCAGAAAGCATCCACAGCATTTGATGGTGCAAACAAGATCAGGCAAAAGGACAGCAACACCGCAGTACTCGTTAGCCTCGGAAGAAGAAATGGGTTCCCCCCGATCTGAGAAGAGTCAAGAGCAGCAGCAAGAAGATGATGGCATAGACCCTCAAATGTATGCCATGTTTCGAAAAATGATGAATGAGCAACCCGGGACCAGCTCAGAAAAGAACCCATTCAGAGAAAAGTTCCATGGTCACAGGGGTAAGAAGGCTCCCAAGAAGCAAATCCAGCCAGAAGAGATTTCAAATGAATCAGACTCAACTGAAAATACTGATGAAGAATATGAGGTGCCTCCGGCATTTCAAAAACGTGGCCAAAGTAAAAGCCGCAGATCAAAAAGCAGAGAGGCAGAAGAGCCTTTGCAAGCGCAGCTCAAGGAAATGGCCCGAGTTGTCAAGGATCTGCAAGCCCGCGACAAAGGGCAAGAAAGTCCTCACAAGTGAGGACTTCTATGACGGCTTAAAAGGGGATGATGATCTGAAAAATCTTCCCCGAAAATTCATCAAATTCGACGGCTCTGGCGACCCAAAAGCGCATCTCGCCACTTTCTTTGCAGAATGCTCTAGGTTCAAAAGGGACAACCGAGCATTGTTTCTATGCTTCCCCCGCAGCTTGGAAGGAGTTGCAGCTAAGTGATATGCTTAGCATATCAACCCGATCGAGCTCAAGGAGTTCGATAAAGTTGTGAACCTATTTATTGAACGCTTCTTGTTCAACACAGAAGCACTGCCTACATTAAGCCATCTCTGCAATTTGAGGCAGAACGAGAATGAAAAGGCGCGAGACTTCATCCACAGATGGAGATCGACCTGCAACAAAATGAGAGATCCTATATCAGAAAGGCATGCTCTGTCCTTAATCCTCAACAACTTTTCGCAGCCTTTAAGAGGATTGATCTCCACAGCACCATCCAGGACTTTCATCGAATTGACTGAAAGAGCCGAATGGCTTGAACTGAGTGTGGAAAATGGAGTCTATGAAGGCTTCACCTTTTCCAAGAGCAACTCCCATGGTGAGCAGAAAAAGAAAGCTCACTTCACTTATTCTGCCAACAGCAACAACAAAGGCCGAAATCAGCACAAAGGGCAGAAGAAAGATTACTGCTACGGCTCAGGCAGTTCAAACAACAAGGACCAGAAAGCAAAGCCTGCCCATCAGTACAGCAAGCCTCCTCAGCAGGATCAAGGGCCGAAACTGTGCGAGAGGACTAAACATGAAGGATGGAGTTACGACAGAAAGTTTATTCCTTTAGACCAAACGCTCAAAGATGTGCTCGAATATATGCTGTCAAAAGAAATGGTCAAGTTGCCTAGATTGGCCGATCCCCCTGTGCCCATGGAGAAATGGAAAGATCAGTTCTGCAAGTTCCACAGGACAGTGGGACACAACACTGAGAACTGCTTTGTTCTCAAAAACATCATACAAGACCTCATTGAAAAAAATCTTCTAGTGGAAGGAGAAGAAGAAGAGAAAATGGACATTCTCAATCACCCCTTCCCTTCGTACACCACAGCAGTAGTGTCTGCACAGCCATTTCTGTCGCACGAACACATCAAGCCGTGTTCTGCACAAGATCTCCAGGTTCAGCATCAGGTGTCAGTGCTACGACAGGCAGCTCCAGATTCCAAAAAGATGGACTTAATTTCAGCATTCGGCAAAATGAAAGTTTCGGAAGCACTTGTGAAGTCAGCCCCCAAGTCAAAGGGAACTCCTGACTTATTCAAGCAAATTATCAAACCCAGGCTGGAGAATTCAAGTCAGAAGCCTCTGACTGCTCTATCCAATGTCTCCATCCTTGACTTGGCCAAGAATTCTAGCAAGCACCAGCAAGTGCTGGATGATTTACTCAGGAAAATCAAGGTTAAGCCCAGTACCACTCCTGAAGACATGGCACAGATTGTGAACTCCGCCATGACCAATGCACCAATTACCTTCTCGGATGAGGACCTTCCAAAGCCTCATTCCTTCCATAATAATGCCTTGTACATTGTCGTTAGAGTCAGAGGAATGACGGTTCCCCATGTGCTGGTCGATGGAGGCAGTAGCCTCAATATTTGTCCCGAGATGACCGCAAAGGCATTAGGGATCAAGGATGAAGAATACATTCCAGATCCCATCACTATCTACGGGTTTGACAACCATGGTCAAACGGCAAAAGGCAAGATATTTCTGGAAGTATTCATCAACTATTCGGTGCATTCAGTACTTTTCCACGTGGTTAATGTACCACCTACCTACAACTTGCTGCTTGGAAGGACGTGGATTCATAATGCTAATGCAGTGCCTTCCACCCTCCATCAATGCGTGAAATGGTCAAAAGGTGGAATGATTACCACTATACTGGGAGAAGACCCAGAAGAAAGGCTCCCGCAGCCCATGATTCCTCGGCCATCATTCAACGCGGATATTCCCAGCATCAGGGAAAGTGAAGAGATCAATCTCGGAGAGAATCGAGACATTCTTCAGGCATCATCAGAGCCATCTCTGCACACGGTAGCCACGACCCGATGGAGAGGTCCTCAATTCTTTAAGGTTGGAGGCCGAATCGACTACAGCACCATTAAGGATCACCCCTTGTTTCCACAATTCAGGAAGTCAAGAAAGGGTTTTGAGTTACTCCTGAAGCATGGTTATCAACCCTTCAAGGGACTCGGCAAGAATGAAGATGGCCGCATAGAGCCAGTGATCCAGAAGCATCGTCCCCACAGAGCAGGACTAGGGTTCTCCGGAGGAAGCTCGTCAAAGAAGACTGTTTTTGTCAAAGGGGCACAATAAAGATCATTTGTTATTTCTTTCCATTCTTTCCAAAATAAATGTCTCATTTTATGTCATTGATCAATTCCATCAATAAAATTCTAAGTTTCTTTGTCTATCCGGATGCCATCTACTCCCTTTCTGTCTATCTCTTCATTTTATAATTCAATGCCATTTTATGCATGGTTCTCTTCAAATGATTGCTTGTCTTACTATAGGCTGATTTATCTGAACCAGATTTCTTCTCCAAAATTTCAGAATGACTTCTCGGACAATCAAGAAGCTCGTTCTCAATCCCAAGGCTTTTCAGAAATCGGCAGCAATTCACAGAATCAAAGCAAGCACCGGAAATGATAAGATTGCAAAGCAGTCAGATGATTGTGCAGAATATGATCAGTCTCTTCAGGAATTACCAGAGTTCGTTGCAGTTCAGAAGCAGGATGAACCCTCTCCTCTAGTACAAGATCCGACTGAAGGTGTCAATATCGGTTCAGAGGAAAATCCCAAAATTCTCCAGATTGGAACCAGTCTGAGTCCGAAAGAAAAGAAAAGGCTTACAGATTTTCTCAAGCGGCATGAAGAAGTGTTCGCATGGACATATGAAGACATGCCGGGCTTAGACCCAAAATTGGTCGAACACCGACTCGTCTTGAAGCCGGATGCTAAACCAGTTAAGCAGAAGCTGAGAAAAATGGATCCTCGAATAGAACAACAAGTCAAGGAAGGACTCGAAGATTTGCTGAAAGCAGGATTTATCCGAGCTATTGACTACCCAGATTGGTTAGCCAATATCGTTGTTGTCCCAAAGAAAAGTGGTAAAGTAAGAATCTGCATAGACTTCAGAGACCTCAACAAGGCAACTCCGAAAGATGATTATCCACTTCCAAGCATCGATCTTTTAGTCGATAGCACGGCAGGACATGCCATGTTCTCCTTCATGGATGGATATTCTGGCTATAATCAGATTAAGTTGGCCGCCCGCGACCAATCAAAGACTTCCTTCACTACGCCTTGGGGCACTTTCTGCTACACAGTTATGCCCTTTGGGCTCAAGAATGCTGGAGCAACATATCAACGGGCAATGGCCGTTATATTTCACGATCAGATGCGCAAAATCATGGATGCGTATGTTGACGATATCCTCCTGAAATCTAAAGAGGAAGAAGATCACCTCGAAGCGCTTGATCAAGTCTTTAAGCGACTCATCCTTTATAAGTTAAGGCTTAACCCGCAAAAGTGTGTTTTTGGAGTTGAATCAGGCAAACTGTTGGGTTTTCTGGTCAGCAAAAAGGGAATTGAAGTCGACCCAGCCAAAGCAAAGGCTATTATTGATATGCCACCCCCGAAAAATCTCAAAGAATTACGTAGCCTTCAAGGACGTATGCAATCAATCCGGCGATTTATTTTCAACTTGGCAATGAGATGCGAACCTTTCAACCACTTGCTCAGAAAAGGAGTTAAGTTCGAATGGGGACCAGAGTGTCAGCAATCGTTCGATCGAATCAAGAAATATCTTCTCAATCCTCCAATCCTGAAACCGCCAGAATTGGGAAAACCTCTTTTATTATATATCTCAGTCAATCAAGTCGCATGCGGCGGATTCCTGGCGCAATACAAAGAAGGCAGCCTGATAGAGCATGCCATTTATTACGTGAGTAAGACTTTCATAGACTATGAAAAGAAATACTCTCACATAGAGAAGACCTGCCTAGCTCTGTTATGGATGTGTCAAAAGCTAAGACATTACCTGCTGGCATCCGAAGTCAAAATCTTGTCTAAACTCAATCCTCTCAAATACATCTTGGAGCAACCTTTCCTCAGCGGACGAGTCGCAAAATGGCAAGTCTTACTGATGCAGTATGACTTAGAATATGTCTCGCAGCAATCAATCAAAGGCCAAGCAATTGCTGATCAATTGGCAGACTTTCCTTTGGCAGAAGAGGTGAAAGCCGAAGATGACTTCCCTGATGAGCAGATTTGTAATATCCAGCAATTTCCAGTCTGGAATTTATTTTTCGATGGTTCCAAGAATATGGCTGGAATAGGCATTGGGATCTTATTAATCACTCCTGAGAAGGAGATGATTCCATTTTCTCTGAAGTTAAATTTTCAATGTACACACAATATGGCTGAATATGAAGCCCTGATTCAAGGTCTAAAGATTCTACTAGACTTCAATGTTAAGAGAGTGCATGCTTATGGCGACTCATTCTTGTTGTCAATCAAGTTCGAGCTGAATGGCAGGTCAAAGATCAGAAGCTATTTCTTTATCAGAAAATTGTTTCATCTCTTGTCAACAAGTTTGAAGAATTTCAGCTCTTCCATATCAAGAGAGATTTCAATCAAGTGGCCGATAGCCTAGCCAGTTTAGGCTCCATTATGGCATTCAAGAATGGAGAATCTTGTCGCTCTTTTGAGATTGGCAGACTTGACCAACCTGCTTTCCTTCCAGCGGAGCGAGTAAACCAGGCTAAGCAAAAGAAGAAGCCTTGGTATTACAATATCAAAACTTTCATAGAAACTGGCGAATTTCCCCTAGAATGCTCAAAGAAAGAACAGCGAGCAATCCAGCGTATGTCCACTCGATACTTCATTCTGGCGAACATCCTATATCGTCGTGGATTCAGTTCAGAGTATTCCAGATGTTTAGATGAAGACGAAGCCAAAGAAGTCGTGCGAGAAGCACACGAAGGCATCTGTGGTGGCCATGTCGGCTACCAAACCCTTGTCAAACAAATCATCAGAGCAGGTTACTACTGGAAGACTATGCAACAAGACTGTTATCATTATTTGAAGAAGTGTGTGCAATGCCAGATACACGCACCTTCTATTCATGCTTCGGCAACTTATTTGCAGTCCGTTGTTTCTCCATGGCCATTTTCTATGTGGGCCTTCGACGTCGTAGGTCCCATCACTCCTTCAGCTTCAAATGACCACAAATACTTTCTTGCAGCAACAGAATACTTCACCAAGTGGGTACAAGCTATCACTCTTCGCACCGTAGAAGGACGACACGTGGTCTCTTTCATTCACAAGAACATCCTTTGCCGTTTCGGCATCCTACATGACATTGTGTCAGACAATGGCAGTCATTTCAAGAATGAAAAGATGAAGACATTCTGCTCAAAATCTATCACCATTTTTCCGCTCCATATTATCCTCAAGGGAATGGTCAGGCAGAGGCCACCAATAAGATTTTAATTCGTATCTTGGAGCGAACTGTGGAAACAGGCCGTGACTGGCATGAGAAGATCCACGATGCACTATGGGCCTATCGGACCACCATTCGTACACCAACGAATGCTACTCCATCAGAATTGGTCTACGGAACAGAAGTAGTATTGCCGCTACATGTTCAGAAGCCCGCTTTGAAATTTGCTTCACTTCTGCAATTACCTCTTGATCAATACCAGCAGCAGCGACTAGTGCAGCTAGACTTACTCGACGAGAGAAGGCTAAAAGCAGCAGAGCATGCTCAATCTTATCGCCAGAGAGTAGCCAGGCAATATGTGAAGTCTATCATCGAAAGAAGATTCAAAGTCAATGATTTAGTACTTCGATCCACAGCTTATCTCAAGCATCGTCCCGGCGGCAAATGGTCGCCAAATTGGGAAGGTCCCTATGTTGTCAAAGAAGCATTACCCCGCAACTCATATCGGCTCATCAATGCCGATGGGGTAGAATTGCCAGATCCTATTAATGCTCGTCACTTGAAAAAGTTTTATACTTAAAACATTTATTCTCCTCTTGTAATCCTTCCTATTTTCTTTCAAATAATGATCAAGCTTTCTTTCCCAGTTACACTGGGGCATTTTAAAATTTTGTTTTGTATGCAGGCAGGATAAACAAATTCCTCATTTCACGCACTTGTGCATCCATATGCATCAACTCATATTCATTTGTATCCAACTGCATTAACAACAATCTGGTCAGTATTGGGATTTCAACAAACAGTCCCATCACAATTCCTAATGATTCAAAATTGAAAGGTCATCACCCATACTGAACCAAAACCCAGCGCTCGAACTGGTATTATTTCAAAATCCAGTATTCAAACTGGTACATTTTCAAAATCCCAAAACCGATTTCCGACTCGGGTTTTTTTTTCAAATCATTCTCTTTTGTTGATCCGGGTTCCAACTCGTGATCTCTCTATTCATTCGAGCTCAGATTCGAGCTCCTCATTTTCTTTTGTTGATCAGGGCTCCGACTCGAGATCTCTCTATTCATTCGAGCTCAGATGCAAGCTCTTCATTTTCTATGTTGATCTGGGTTCCGACTCGAGATCACTTTATTCATTCGAGCTCTAACTCGAGCTCTTCATTTCTTTCTTTTGTTGATCCGGGTTCCGACTCGAGATCACTTTATTCATTCGAGCTCTAACTCGAGCTCTTCATTTTTTTTCATTTGTTGATCCGGGTTCCGACTCGAGATCACTTTATTCATTCGAGCTCTAACTCGAGCTCTTCATTTTTTTCTTTTGTTGATCCGGGTTCCGACTCGAGATCACCTTATTCATTCGAGCTCTAACTCGAGCTCTTCATTTTTTCTTTTGCTAATCCGGGTTCCGACTCGAGATCACTTTATTCATTCGAGCCCTAACTCGAGCTCTTCATTTTTCATTTGTTGATCTGGGTTCCGACTGGAGATCACTTTATTCATTCGAGCTCTAACTCAAGCTCTTCATTTTTTTCTTTTGTTGATCCGGGTTCCGACTCGAGATCACTTTATCCATTTGAGCTCAGATGCGAGCTCTTCATTTTCTTCTGTTGATCCGGGTTCCGACTCGAGATCACTTTATTCATTCGAGCACTTCATTTTCTCTGTTGATCCGGGTTCCGACTCGAGATCTCTCTATTTATTCGAGCTCAGATTCGAGCTCCTCATTTTCTTTTGTTGATCTGGGCTCCGACTCGAGATCTCTCTATTCATTCGAGCTCAGATGCGAGCTCTTCATTTTCTTTGTTGATCCGGGTTCCGACTCGAGATCACTTTATTCATTCGAGCTCTTCATTTCTTTCTTTTGTTGATCCGGGTTCCTACTCGAGATCACTTTATTCATTCGAGCTCTTCATTTTTTTTCATTTGTTGATCCGGGTTCCGACTCGAGATCACTTTATTCATTCGAGCTCTTCATTTTTTTCTTTTGTTGATCCGGGTTCCGACTCGAGATCACCTTATTCATTCGAGCTCTAACTCGAGCTCTTCATTTTTTCATGTGCTGATCCGGGTTCTGACTCGAGATCACTTTATTCATTCGAGCTCTAACTCGAGCTCTTCATTTTTTCTTTTGTTGATCCGGGTTCCGACTCGAGATCACTTTATCCATTTGAGCTCAGATGCGAGCTCTTCATTTTCTTCTGTTGATCCGGGCTCCGACTCGAGATTACTTTATTCATTCGAGATTTGATTCGAGCTCTTCATTTTCTCTGTTGATTCGAGTTCCGACTCGTGATCTCTTTATCTTATTCGAGCTCTGATTCGAGCTCTTCATTTTCTCTGTTGATTCGAGTTCCGACTCGTGATCTCTTTATCTTATTCGAGCTCTGATTCGAGCTCTTCATTTTCTCTGTTGATTCGGGTTCCGACTCGAGATCCCTTTACTCGAGCCTTGACTCGAACTCTTCATTTTCTTTGTCGATCCGGGTTCCGACTCGAGATCTCTCTATTCATTCGAGCTCTGACCCGAGCTCTTTATTTTCTTTTGTTGATCCGGGTTCTGACTCGTGATCTCTGTATTTTATTCGAGTTCTGACTCGAACTCATCATTCTCCTTTGTTGAGCATCAGGGTCTGTCAATTGCTCGAATTTGATATTTGGCCCTCCAAATTTCAATTTAAATCTTCGAATCAGACAATTCTCCAATTCCGACCTTCGGGTCACCCAATTTCCAAATTTCGACCTTTAGGTCACTCAATTCTCAATTTCGACTTTCGAGTCACAAAATTTCGACCTTTTGGTCAACCAATTCTCAATTTCGACCGTCAGGTCATCCAATTTCGACCTTCGGGTCATTCAATTTCCAGCAACCAATTTTCCAATTTCCAATTTCGACCTTTGGGTCAATCAATCTCAATATCCAATTTCAATCATTTTCTCTTGCGAGAGACCCTTTTTAGGGAGAGTTCGAGGGAGCTCGTTCTTTTCGCATGCTATCCAATTCGTTCACTTAGCCCCTTTTCAGGGAGAGTTTGAAGGGACTCGCGTCTTTGTGAACCGTTTGCAAAACAATTTCCAATTTCACACGAGGAACCCTTTTTAAGGGAGAGGCTCGACGGAGACTCGTTTTTCTTGTGACCCCCCAATTTCATACTAGGCCATTTTCGTCATGAAAGACCCTCTTGGCAGGGAGAGTGTGATGGACTCGTTCCTTTCATGACCCAATTTTCAGACCTCACTATTATCGGCCCCCTTTCCATAAGAGAAGCCTAATATTAGGAAGCTTTGACGAAAGCTCAATTTCTCTTCGAAAGTCCGTTTTGCAAACACCTCCTCTTTAGGGAAGAGAGGAGTATTTCCCATTTCCCATTCAGGTAAGGGCTAAGCCTGAGTCTCTCTTTTTGGGGAAAAACAGAGGAGAATTTTCGTCATGGATGTGTTGAGCCGGACCTCAGATGCTCTCCTTCACCAAGGATTTCGAGAAAATTTTGTCAATCTGTCAATCAAATTATTTGTTGATTTCAGGATCTTTATTGCACTAATCTCTATCTCAATTTACCTTCAGCATTACTTCCAAAAGAGTGAAGCTTTTGCGAAAAGAGGTTCAGAATTCAAATTCTTTCTATGGGCCAACCAAAAGGATGAAGTATAAATCCTCGATATGGCCAGAAAAGAAGATTCAATGTTATTGAAAAGCCGTAGATGATTGATATTGATCGCAGTCAATGGCGCATCTTTAAAGGCTATTCTTGTAAGGACGAGGCAGTGGAAATATCTTTAGTGCTAGAAAAGAGTGTATTTACCCAAGCCCTGTCTCCTCAGAATCACCTAAGCTGCAATTAAGTATCCACAAAAGGGATCTCTCACCTGTCGTCAAGATGAAGGCGAATTAGGCGAGTAGACCCTCGGGGCCAAAGAAGATTCGAAACATCTCCAAGATGACGGAGTTTGTGACGGATCCTTCCAGGAAAAGTCCAAAGCACTGTCAAGATGAAGGCAGATGCGATGAACCTCTCGACAATCCCTAAAAGATATTTAATTTCAGCTATCATCCAAAAATCTCAACACCCATCGCCCAAGAAGGATCGAAACATCTCCAAGATGAAGGAGCTTGTGACGTACCCTTCCAAAAGAGAGAAAGAGAGGAAAAAGAAAGAAAAAAAAAAAGTCAGAACATCTCCAAAATGAAGGAGAATGTAGCAAAAAACTCAAGAGAGCGAAAAGAGTGCAAAAAGATTATCATGAGAGAAGCTCTCAGGATATCAAACTGTCGGATCTATCAAGAATCCTCTTTAAATTTGTGAAATTCTATTATCAATATTCTTTCATCAATTGCTTTCATAATATCAAATTCTCTTTCCTGTTCATATCAAGGAAACTGATAGCTTCCTTGAAGAAGGGCAATTGCAAGTAATTTGGGTTTCCAATCTTGATTCTACAAAGTGAACCTTGTTTGGAGGTAATGCTTTGAGTAGAAAAGAAAGAATATCTTTGCAACAATGCGCAACATTTTCAAAAACTTTGAATCAACAACAAAATTCTTAGCATTCTGACAATATTTTCTAGTTATCCTGACGTGAAGTGAGAGCGTGATGTCCGTCTTTAATACATCCAGACACCAATTTTAAATCTCTCTTAAGGACTTGATTCCTTCCCTTCTTTGAGAGCGAGCTCTCAGATTTGCACACTTCCCTGTGTCCCCACTGTCCCACCATAGACAGTCCCATTTCGGTTCGAGGTCGAACCACCAATCATTTCCCGCAAAAGGCAATTTCAAAAGCTGATTTTAGTCTCAACAATGAGATGCCCAAAATCAATCCCTTTTCAAGCTTTAGGGACCCCATTTTCCTTCCTTTTGCAAAACCCCTGTCGGATTTACGGTGCAAAATCCGAAGGTTCCATCATGGTCTCTTCCTTCGAGGATTCCATTTCATCTTCCGCCCGATCAGGATAAGGGTACAAACCTGAGCCTCAATCAAAGAGGTATTTTATTTTCCGCCCGATCAGGATAAGGGTACAAACCTGAGCCTCATTCAAAGAGGTATTTCATTTTTCGCCCGATCAGGATAAGGGTACAAACCTGAGCCTCAATCAAAGAGGTATTTCATTTTCCACCCGATCAGGATAAGGGTATAAACCTGAGCCTCATTCAAAGAGGTATTCCATTTTCCACCCGATCAGGATAAGGGTACAAACCTGAGCCTCAATCAAAGAGGTATTCCATTTTCCGCCCGATCAGGATAAGGGTACAAACCTGAGCCTCATTCAAAGAGGTATTCCATTTTCCGCCCGATCAGGATAAGGGTATAAACCTGAGCCTCAATCAAAGAGGTATTTCATCTTCTCCCCGATCAGGATAAGGGTATAAACCTGAGCCTCATTCAAAGAGGTATTTCATTTTCCGCCCGATCAGGATATGGGTACAAACCTGAGCCTCATTCAAAGAGGTATTTTATTTTCCGCTCGATCAGGTTAAGGGTACAAACCTGAGCCTCCGTCGATGAGGTATTCCATTTTCCACCTGATCAGGATAAGGGTACAAACCTGAGCCTCCGTCGATGAGGTATTCCATTTTCCACCCGATCAGGATAAGGGTACAAACCTGAGCCTCATTCAAAGAGGTATTTCATCTTCCGCCCGATCAGGTTAAGGGTATAAACCTGAGCCTCAATCAAAGAGGTATTCCATTTTCTGCCCGATCAGGATAAGGGTACAAACCTGAGCCTCATTCAAAGAGGTATTTCATCTTCCGCCCGATCAGGATAAGGGTACAAACCTGAGCCTCAATCAAAGAGGTATTTCATTTTCCGCCCGATCAGGATAAGGGTACAAACCTGAGCCTCATTCAAAGAGGTATTTCATCTTCCACCCGATCAGGATAAGGGTACAAACCTGAGCCTCATTCAAAGAGGTTTTTCATCTTCCGCCCGATCAGGATAAGGGTACAAACCTGAGCCTCAATCAAAGAGGTATTTCATTTTCCGCCCGATCAGGATAAGGGTGCAAACCTGAGCCTCATTCAAAGAGGTATTCCATTTTCCGCCCGATCAGGATAAGGGTATAAACCTGAGCCTCAATCAAAGAGGTATTTCATTTTCCGCCCGATCAGGTTAAGGGTACAAACCTGAGTCTCATTTCAATGAGATATTTCATTCCCCAATCAGGTTAAGGGTCAAACCTGAGCTTCGTTCCAAGCGAGGTATTTCTGTCCCATCCAGGATAAGGGCAAAAAACCTGAATTTCGCTCTCATAGAGCAAATCTTTCCTCTTCATTCTTCGTTTCATATCTACCATCTTCCTCGGGCTAATTTCTTCACACCCAGTCAGATCCTTCTAACTGGGGCATTTTTTTATATATAGCCCAAATTTGGTGTGTTTTTCTTTGCCACTAAGCTTGGCCACGAGCCGGCTTAGTAGCAAAGAGGGGCATCTGTAAACACCGCAAATTTTCATTCACCTCTCCAACATTTCCACCAAGCATGAGCATCCAACCTCTGAAATCGCTGGAGGGCAAAATGGTCATTTTCTGAGCCCGGACCTTGCAAAAGTCTAAATTTCATCTGCAACTCTCAAAATTTCTCTATTTTTAGCTCAGATGTTCAAAAATTTATTCCTGACAGGAGACAGACAGCTCCAAGTCTTGGTTCAAGATTGCATTTCATAAGACATGGCATTGCATATCATTGCATGAGCATCTCATATCACTGCACTGCACAGCATGTCATTTCGAGGTCCAGAACTCTTGATTTCAAAATTTTCAATCCAGATTAGATTTTTAACTCTTTTCAAAATTGATTTCAAAACCCTGGGTCTTCAAAGTTATCAATTCTTCCCATTTTACCCCCAAGACTCTGAATTTCCAAATATTTCCTTAGGAAAACAATCTGGATAATTTTCAATAAATTTCACCTCAAATTTTGCCTTTTGTCAGCTATTTCAACTTTCTTCCTTTTACAAAATCGCCCTACAGGGGCCAATTCTTTCCAAAAATTTTTGTTTTACCAATTAGTCCAGATTTTATAAAAATTCAAAAAAGAAGTTGTTGTTTTATCCTTATTTCAATAAAGAAGCAATGTGGGACCCACACTGAGGTGGTGTCACAAAGGCTTTTCTTTTGAAAAATTTGAATTTTGAAAAACCCAAAAATATAGGAGCCTTGTCCCCTGGATTGGTGCCACGTGTCTTTTCTCTCTCCTCCCATTTCCATGCCAAGTGTCAGTGTGGGGCTACCTTAAGAAGCCGCCACATGTCATCCCATTTATCTGCCATGTGTCTGTGCCCACCATCTTCACCCTGCGCCATGTGTCATTCCAAAGATCATCCATGAGATGCCACGTGTCATGTGTTGTCCTGTTCAGAAAAAGCAAAGCTTGTCTCCCCTGAGGTGGCGCCACTTGAAGTGTGTCTCCTGCAGAGGACACGTGTCAACCTCTCCCTCCTTCAAGAAAAGTAGCTTGACACATGTCTCTTCCCACTTTTCTCAGAAAAGTAGACTGACACATGTCTCTTCCTACTTTTCTCAGAAAAGTAGGAGACACATGTCACTCCTAGCTTCCTCCAGAAAAGTAGGCTTGTCTCCTCTGAGGTGGCGCCATTTGAAGAGTGTCTCCTGCAAAGGACACATGTCAATCTCTCATCTCCTCAGAAAAAGCAAATGCCATGTGTCATCCTCTACTCTTTTCAGAAAAAGCAGGTGACATGTGTCATTCTCTGCTCTTCTCAGAAAAAGTAGATGCCATGTGTCATTTCCTGCTCTCTTCAGAAAAGCTAGAATTCAAATATTCAAATCTCTCCAGAGGTGGCGCAAATCCTGAACTTCTACCTTTTCCATTTTGTCTGAGATGGCGCCACATGGCTTGGACCTCCTTCTCTTCCCTCTGCCACGTGTCATTCTCTGCTTCTTTCAGAAAAAGCAGGATGACACATGTCTTCCCCCTACCATTTCTCAGAAAAGTAGATGACACATGTCATGTCTAGCTTCCTTCAGAAAAAGTAGAGGACATGTGTCACTCTTGGCTTTCTTCAGAAAAAGCTACCATTCAAAAATTTTCAGACAAGAGCTAGGTGGCGAAAATCCTGGAGTCCTACCTTTTTCTACTCTGTCTATGAGGGCGCCACATGGCAGCCTCTCATTTCCTGCAGAAAAGTAGAATTTGAATTCCTCTGATGTGGCACAGTCTGATTCTTCCACTCCTGTCCTTCTGACATGTGTCAAGAGCCTCCAGAGGTGGTGCCACATGGCATGCTCCTATTGTTTCCAGATTTACACCTCAGAACACCTTTTGAGGTGGCACCAATCCAGAGCCCCACTTGGCTTCATTTCTTTTATTTATTTTATATTTTTAATAAAAATAGCCCCATGAGGTGGCGCCACCTGAGGACTCCCTACAAAAGGCAATTTTGAATTTCAAACTCCAAGAGAGCACCCTCTGAGGTGGCGCAATCTGGGAGCTTCCTGCACAGAAAATCAAGCAGACCTAAATTTTGAAAAATTTCAAATCCTGCTGAGGTGTCTCACTCACAAAATTCTTATTTTTTATTCTCTCAAAAATCAAAATAGCACCCCTGAGATGGCACCACATGGAGGGCTCAGATTGAGCCTGTTTGAAATTCAAATTTTTCAGAAAAATCTATAAAAACAAGGGTTCACGCCCAGCCTAAGGAGACCATTTTTGAGCTCTTTTTGGACTTGGAAATCCGACCTAGCCTTCTTGAGAATCCGATTTTGAACTGTGGGAATTCACGCCCCCTTGGGCTCAGTGGAGAAGGTGCAGTGGGTCGATCTTGGTGAATCATCCGAAGCCCGGACCGGAGGACGAACGAAGCTCGTGATAGCCGTCCCTTTCAAGAGCTTCAACGCTGCCTAACGAAGCAAGGTGCACCTCTTTTCCTCTTGATTTGATTTCATAATTTGATTCGGGAGTCGTTTGAAGAAAGAGCTCATCCGAGAGATGGATTGAGTTATTCTCATAAAACGACATATATAAAAATACATGATTATGATTCCTTGATGATTTTTAGCATTCATACATTTAGCTAGATTTAATTTGCATTTTATTTCGTTTATTTAGCACGTTACATGAATTAATTAGGATTAATTTAGCATCTATTTCAATTCTGCTCATTTTCAGTAGTTTTCTGTTTTTGTCAGTCAGTCCACACGTCATTTCATGCATTTATTTTTTATTAAAAGTCCCAAAAAAATCACAGAATGCGCCCTTAGGTGTCCCTAGAATTGTGCCAAAAATTCGGAAGCATTTGAATTTGTTTACTGCAGTAAACATTCAAAGTGGCAAGTCGAGTTTTGTTACCCGGGATGCATTTTAAAAATTATTTTCCGACTTGTAAAATTGGGATCTCCCTCATGGCAGATCCTATTTTCGATCCGAAATCTGTTCTGAACTCGGAAGAATGTCTAGTTTTTAACCGGATTTTCTCAGATTTTTATGATTTTTTTCATATCTGAAAAAAATCCGAGAGTTCGAGACACGTGTCAGAGCCTGATTTGGGCCTCTGAGACTTTGGATCGACTTAGGCCGATGGGTTCTCTTTGTGTGTTGCTCCAAATCCAAAACTGTAAAAAGTGAAAGTTATGTCCGAGATGTCCTCTAATTTCATATGAAAGCCTGTGATTTTTAAAACAGTGTTGATACCTGCTTATGAGTTTTCTTGTCAGTCCTTTGTTTTATCACATTTGTCTGTTCTGTCAATTTAGGATTAAAACGTTATATTTGTATCCATGTTTCTGTTGGTCAAATTCCAAAGTCATGAACATGAAAGTTGTTCATATAGGTGTCCTGCGCATCTTTGTTAAATATTAGAAATTTACAAGGCTGTTTTCTATTTATTTAGCATTTTATGTTAGATCAGGTTGATTTTTACCTCTGTCAGAACCAAATCCATGTTACCGAACTCACCATGGCTCAAATCCCGAGGCTGTAAAAACCAAAAATGCTCCATTTCGGGTCCTTTAGCAGTCTGCAAAATATCAGAAGTGTTCATGGTATAAATCTTGCATTATCATGTTAAGCATTGCATTTGGTTCGGATCCATAGGCAAAATCCACCATTTTTAGTATTTTCTTCAAATTTTAGCATTTAAATCATATCATTTCATACATTTTAGCATTCTAGGCTGTTTATCAAAGTAGGTAGAGGCTTCATACCAAATTTGGTGTAATTTGGAATCCATTTGAGGCTTGATTTGGCCATGATATCAAAACAGGGCCCCGCGGGACCCGGATCCAAGCGAAAAACAAGCGAAATTCGTTATTTTGGATAAATTGCAAAATGTCAAATTCTGATTTTACAGTCCTAATGAGTTTAGCAACATGTCATAATGTCTCATACTGCATTTCACCATCATTTGTTTCAATTTGAATTTCAAAATCTCAATTTTTACCAAAATTTCCTTCAAAAAACCCTGATTTTAAAGGTATAACTTTAATATTCGGGGTATTTTGGTCATTTTGATACCAATTCCGAATTTCAAACTATTTTCTACTGAATTTCTTGCATTTACATCATTTCAAATATCAAGGAAGCATGAGAATAGGGTTTATATCCAATTAAATCCAATAATTTCATAATATTATTGGAAAATCTTGGAAAAACCCACATATTTGAGCTAACCATATTTCAAGTTTGGCAGGGACATTCAAAAGAAAGAGCGGAAGTCTGCAATTTCCATTTCTTTCATTTATTTAGTGATGTAATAATGTAAATTTTGGAATAAGATTTTAATTTCCTGCTTAGACTAGGATGCATATCATATAGTTTAAATTCATGCAATATCCTGTTTATGTGATTCATGCACATTATTTCAAAAGCACTATGGATGTACACGAATGGCACGTGCACCAACTCTTAGGGAGTTGATGAACTCGGTGGAATCCATATTTACGGCCCTAGTCGGAATATGGACGAGACCCAGATCCATCATCTTTCTACTAGTCACATTGAGCCTACACTCTTAGGCTATCTTAAAATGCACATCATATTTCCAATGTTTCCAAAGTATTGTGCATTAAATCAACTAAACCCTGAACATATTCATGGCCACAGTCAGAATATGTGAAGGATTTATTTTGACTTAATACACATTTTTCAAACAAATTCCTTAGAAAATCTTTTCAAAGTGCATTCATTCATTCATTTGCATCATGAAATCCTTGGTTTTCCCATGATTTTCTTAAGAAAACTTCATTCTCAAGAAATCAATTTCTCAAGAAACTCTGAGTATCTTCCAAAATCGGTTTTCCCAAGTCAAGTTTTCACAGTTTCTCTTAAGAAACTTCTAAGTTGGATTTCCAAAATCAAAGTTTTCCCTTGATTTTCCCTGGAAAATGCCATTTTCTTAAGATTTTCAAAAAAGAGTTTCCCAATCTTCCTCAAAGATCAAAATCGACTTCCAAGTATTTCAAGGGTAAAATTCCCAGGATTTCAATTTCCCAAGTTTTGAATTTCCTTCTCCAAGGAGTTTTCCTATAAATTTTCCATCATTTTCCTAAGAAAACTCTCAAAGTCCAAGTTTTCCTAAGAAGTGTTTCCCTTTTCAAATGTTCACCCTTTTCTCAAGAATCACTTCTATTTTCCCAGGATTTTCAACCATTCATGATTTTCCCACATCTTTATGAACTTTCTCATGATTTCAAAACCCCTTTCATCAGAGTTTATTGAGAAATTGACTTCCAATTTTCCTTAGAAACATCTTTCAACTCCAAATATTTTCCAAGCATACATCATGTTTTATACCTTACATTTTTTAAAATCTCATAGCACATGCCTGAATTCTCTGTGCATTTAGGATAGAACACGATTTTGATGATTTAACTAAGTCAAGCACAATTTTGGTCCTTGGTACGATTACCCCTGTTAAAGGCGGCAGGAACGGTCGAACCTCGTACCGACAGGTCGAGCCCCATCCCATGGATTTTCCCGCAATTTAAAAAAATGGAGGCGAGTATTTCAAAACAATTTCCAAAAACCGGTCAAGTTTGAAGCGCGAAAGCGTTTCCCCTCTTTCTCTTCCGCAAGGAAGGGAAGACGGGAAAAAAATTTCGCGACGATAACAGTCTCCTGTTCAAATCTCCGTTGAAAAATCTAGTGCTCGTGCTGGTAGGCATTTTCAAAAATCCAGTGCTCGTACTGGGGTGCATTTTTCGAAAACCCAGTGCTCGTACTGGGGTACATCTCTCGAAAACCCAGTGCTCGTACTGGTGTGCATTTTCGAGACCCAGCGCTCGTACTGGGGCATTTTTGAAATCCAGTGCTGGTACATCTAGCACTCGTGCTAGTGTCTGGCTGACTGATCAGTTAGCCCTCCCGGTTCAGTCTTTGTACTAACCAATCCTCATCATTCAAGCTCTAAATTCTCAATTTCGACCTTCAGGTCATCATTTTATCAAAAATCAATCATTTTCTTTTGCGAAGGACCCTCTTCAGGGAGAGTTCGAGGGAGCTCGTTCCTTTCGCATGCAACCATCTTTCATTCACAAGAACCCTCTTTTCAGGGAGAGTTTGAAGGGACTCATTTTCTTCGCAAATAGTTTGCAAAACAACAATCAACTTTACACAAAAGAACCCCTTTCCTAGGGAGAGCTTCGACGGAAGCTCGTTTCTTTTTGTGGCCCCCATTTTCTCATCTTTGGCCAAACCCCTTCACAGAGGACCCTTTTTTTTTAGGGAGAGTGTGATGGACTCGTTCCTCTGTGATACTTTCTCAACTTTGTTTTCAGCCGCCTTTCCATAAGAGAAGCCTAGAGATAGGGAGTTTTGACGAAAACTTAATTTCTCTTCGAAAGTTCCGTTTTGCAAACACCTCTTTGGGGAAGAGAGGAGTATTTCTAACTTCCAGTTCAGGTAAGGGCTAAGCCTGAGTCTCTCTTTTTGGGGAAAAAGAGAGGAGAATTTTGTCACGGACATGTCAATTCGATATCAAGCGATCTCTTTCATCAAGGGTTTTAAGAATATTTTGCCAATTTGTTATCAAGTCATTGTTGATCTCAAAATTTTCATCATATAAAGAAATTACCTCAAGATACCTTTAGTATCATTTCCAAAAGAGCAAGACTTTTGCGAAATAAGAACTGAATTCAAGCTTCTCTGTTGGCCAACCAAGAGGATGAAGAAAAATCTTCGATATGATCGGCAAAGGAAAATTCGATGATGTTGAAAAGCCATGAGCGAATTGATATTGATCATAGCTATGGCACATTCTTAAAGACCATTCTTTGGCAATAAGACAGTGGAAATATCCTGGGCAGTAAAAAAGGAACCTACCCAATCCATATCTCCCCAGTCATTTGAGCTGTAAATCAAATATCCGCAAAAGGGATCTCTCAATTGTCGTCAAGATGAAGACGAATTATGCGAGTTAGATCTCCGGGGCCAAAGAAGATTTGGATCATCTCCAAGATGAAGGAGTTTGTGAAGGATCCTTCCAGGGAAAGTTCAGATCACCGTCGAGATGAAGGCGAATGTGATGGACCTACCGACAAACCCTAAAAGATATTTGATTTCTGCCATCATCTAGAGAATTTTGACCAATGAACCTATATCATCAAGCCTAACTCCTGAGAAAAACAAGGATCAGAACATCTCCAAGATGAAGGAGTTTGTGACGTACCCTTCCCCTGAAAAAGAGAGAAAAGTCAGGACATCCCCAAAATGAAGGATGATGTAAAAGCCCAAGAAAGTTCCATGACTCAAGAAGGTGCAAAAAGATCATCATGGGAAATGCCCAGGATATCAAACTGCCCAAAAATGTCAGGAATCATCTTTTTCTATGTGAAATTCTTTTATCAATATCTTTTCACTCAATTGCTTTTATGAAGCTAAGAATATTTCCTCTCTTTTCATATCAAGGAAATTGATGTCTTCCTTAATGAAGCTCAACAACAACAAATTTGAATTTGACTCTTGATTCTACAGAGTTAGCCCAATTGGAGCTAATACTCTAGGTAGAAAGAGGCGATATTTTCATACACAATTCAATCATTTTTAGATCAACTACAATTTTTTGGCATCCTATTGGCAATACTTTCTCATTATCCCAAAATGAAGTGTGAACTTGATGTTCGTTTTGACGTATCCTGACGTCATCCCTCCTTAGGACTGAAAAGACCTTTCCTTCCGTCTAATCTGAGCGCTCTCAGATTCGCACACTTCCCTATGTTTCCCCACTGTCCCACCATAGACAGTTCCCGCTCAGGATAAGGGTTAAAACCTGAACTTTTTGCAAAAGGTCTGTTATTGTCAAAAGCTATTTTCAGTCTCAGCAATGAGACGCCCAAGAACAACCCCTTTTCAAGCTTTAGGGACCCCCATTTTCATCCTTTTGCAAAACCCCTCTCGGACTTGTTGTGCAAAGTCTAGAGGTCCCATCACAGTTTCCCCGCTCTTCGAGGATTCTGTATCCATTCAGGCTAAGGACTAAACCTATTACCTCGCTCCTTGAGGTATAGCCCAAAAACCTTCTGCGAGAGGTCGTCTGTTTTTAGAAAGCTGATTTAGTCTCAGCAATGAGACGCCCCAGATCATCCCCTTTTCAAGCTTTAGGGAATCTCTTATTTTTCTCTTCTCGCAAACCCCTTTTGGATTTGTTCGTCCAAATTCCGAAGGTCCCATCATGGTTTGTTCATCCAAGGATTCTGTATGGTTGCCCCTTTCAGGTTAAGGGTTAAGCCTGAGCCTCATTCCACGAGGTATCTTTGCGTTCAGGTTAGGTTTAAACCTAAGTCTCATTTTCGATTAGATATCCTTTCTAGTCCTTTCCCGGTTTCTTCATTTGAGAACTTCGTGCGATTTCCCCCGCCCCCCCCCACTCAGGTCAAGGGTTAAACCTGAATCTCGCTTTTGCGATGCATTTGTTGTCCCATCACGACTCCCTCGTTCGAGGATTCTGTATGGTCGTCCCTTTCAGGATAAGGGTTAAGCCTGAACCTCGTACTTCGAGGTATTTTTTTTCCTTTTTCAGGTTTGGGTTAAACCTGAGTCTCGTTTTGACGAGGTGTTTTCCTCCAGTCCCATTGTGGTTCTTCCCCTCGAGGAATCCATGCTCTGTATATCCATCCAGGAAGGGATCATGCTAAAGTCTCATCTCACGAGGCATTTCTCTCAGAAATGTCCCATCGAGGTCCACTTATATTCCTTTCCCCCATCCCAAGTTATCTCAATACATCTTCGTCCCATCCAGGTTAAGGGCTAAACCTGAGTCATCCCACAAAGATTGATCTCGCCTCGCCCATGAGACTTGATCAGAACTCCTATCTTTCACCATTTTCGGGACCTTCACTCAAAGTCCCATGACGATTTCCTCATTTCTATCTATTCAGTCATGTCATTTTCGAGGATTTCGTCCCCCAGAGCCATTTAGGACGAGGCTTTAAGCCTAAAAAGCCATAATTCTTCCACCTCCCAGTTCAGATCTGCTGACTAGAGCATTTTCAAAATTTGGAGTGTTATCTTTGCCACTAAGCTCGGTTTCTTACCGGCTTAGTAGCAAAGAGGGGCATTTGTGACCACCCCAAATTTTTCAAAAGTTTGTAAATATCCCCCTTTTGCCCTTTATCTTCATTTTCTGGTTAATTGAGTCAGTTTTTAAATCTAAATTCCATCTTATTTCTCAAGATTTATTGAAATTAAATTCATTTCATAGATCTGACTCAATTTCGGATCCAGATCCAGATCTGAGCTGCGTTGTCCAATGTTTAAAATCAAATTTTTCAAAATAACCTTTTGAAAAGCTCAGACACTTCGTCCGGTGTCCGTTTGGATCCATCATGTTATATTTATCGATTTGAGTTTCAAAAACTCGAACATTTTCTCAAAACTTGGGTCCAAAACCCATTCTTTTGAAGAAATTTCCCCGAAATGGTTTGAAATTCTCAGAAAAATATTTTGTAAATAAATCCTCAGAAAAATACAAAAATTAGTGTTTAATCTTCATTTTCTCGTAAAATATTAGATTTTTATTTCAAAAAATACAAAAAATGGAAAATACAAATAGAAAAGAAACAAAAAAAAATTAGTTTTTGAAAAAACCCCTGTTAAAACCGTTCTTTTGCAAAAACCTTTTTTGAGAAAAACACCCTTTTGAAAAAATCGAGTTTTGAGAAAATTTCTTTTGCAAAAAAAATTTGTTAGGGCCCCCTCTCGTTGCAAAAACTTAAAAATCAAGGAGCCCCTTGAAACTCACTTTTTTAGGGTTTTCGTAAAAGAGGGTTTTTAGGCCTTCTTCCCCTTTCACCAAAACCGCCATCTCCATGGACCCTCCGATCGCCCGAGCTCCTCCTCCTTCGTTCATCACCAAACAAACCTCCATCTTCTGCCCATCCCGAACCTTCCATCGCCAACGGCCGACGCCATGTGCGAAACCCCCATGTGCTCGAACCTTCCATGGCCTCCATCCACCCTCCATCACCGATCCTCCACGAACTTCTCCATAGCCACCGCCCATCATCAACGATTTGCCGCACCCCTCATCCGCCCTTCATCTGCAACAACCCTTCCCATCTTCACTCTGCCTCCACCTTTCATCTCCAACAAAGAACTCCTTCCCGATCCTTCTCCCATCCTCTATATAAGCAAACTACAAGGGGGATCCAAAGGGGGATCATCCACTCCTTTCATCAACATTTCATACAACAATCTTCCTTCCTTTCCTCGTTCTCGGTATTTCTTTGGTATTTTTTTTTTCCAATCGACTGAAGGAGATAGATCAATCCCTTAACTGAAGACATCACGGTAAGTGCCCTGCCCTATCTCCTAATTTCCTCTGTTTTCCTTTTTTTTTTTTTTTTATGAGCACCCGTGTAAGGTCGATTTGCTCATAGCAAGATCGGCCCAAACATGTGCTAAATCAATGGAATATCCATATTCCAATATTTCTTCTCGTCTTCTTCCCTTCCCCTTTTATGATTTCTCTTTAAGTTATGTACATTCTGATACTTACAATAGCATCCGTGTGTTTCTCTGCATTTCGAACATCTAAGTAAGTTTGATGATTCGAATGATATTCTCGTTCATTATATTTCATTCACTTTGGTTGCATTGTCTCCCATTACACTTGATTAATATGTTATCCTCCTGATGATTCATGTTCATTTCATGGTTCGTTACCTATCTCAATATTCTGTTTCAATTTGCGCATGACATTTCATCAACATCCTGCGTTTTGATTACCGTTTCACCCTTATCACCATTAGCACAACAACCTCATGTTCTGACTCCACAAACCCTCTCTGTCGTTCTTAAACCCCACCCATGTTTATGCATCCACCGATGCTTGCAGGGATCTACAAAAATTAGAAAGGTTCTTAAGGAGACTCAAACAAAATTGACCCTTCTCAAATTTTCCTGATATTACTTTAACATCTAGACCCAAAATGTTCATAATGGCGTCTCCTGGCACCCGGATGATCCCTCATAAGGGAAGTCTATTAGCTGGGGTTTAGCCCCTTTGTTCTCTGAATTAAAAAAAAAAAGAAGTTCGGTTGTTTTAGCATCTGTGATTTTCTGCATCAATCATGTTCTGATATGATAAAGCATCTAGTATATATATTTGTTAATAGCAATTTTTCTTTTATTGTTGTTCGCTTCATTACGTTTTCATATATCCAAATGTCATTCCAGTATGCTATTGTCTTGCTTGATCCAGATTTCTTGCCCCTCCATGTATCCATTTACGTCATATCAGTGAACGTTGACTGGTGGAAAGTCAACTACAAGGATGACAGGGCTGTGCTCCATCATTGATAATTGTTTCTGTTGTTTTTAATTAGGAATAATATCCACCTCCAGCACAGTCATCGTATGCTACATTGATCCACTCTGGGATATCAGATCATCATATATATATATGTCTCTTTCTTAAATTTTTTTTTTCTCTTGATTACCTACCTGCATGTTTTGACAAACGTGTTCACCATACTTTGCATCTATATCATCTTTTGCTCTGTTTCACTATAGACTTTCATTGCATTTCCAATTACATCTGTTTTTTTTTTTTTTTTTTTTCCACCATCATTTGTTATATGTTCTGCTCCTTATGTAGTATCTCCCTTGTATCTCCATTTTTGTCAATTTCAGCGCCTGCTAGCACTAATATCCAATAATGAGGATAGGGAAGTTAATCTTACCAGGTGGGTGATCATCCCTGATAATAAGGCATTAAATCTTGGCCTTTCAAATAAACCAGTTGTCTCTGCTGATGCATGTCCCTGTACACATCTTTACCTGTGACTCGATGACTCGAGCTTGCTAGGTTTGCTATCTAGAAAATCCCATATTGCTGGCTTACCATCTGGTGAAGAAGGCGTTTCGTTAAATCCTGAGTCAAATTTTGGAGAAAACTGTTTGCAACACTTTTTTTTGGAACAAATTCAGAAAGAGAGCTCTTGCTGACTTCATTTAGCAGGGAGTTTTGAAGCATGAAATTTGCTTTCCCTCACCATGTAGTGTACCATCATCCGTACATCATCACTTCAATCATCTTCACATCCACAGCATCGCACATTCTTATGTATTTTCTGCAATATAGTTGTTATTAGAAGTTTTGTATTCTACATGTGGGATAGAGGGGATTGAGCTAACATTGGTAAGAGCTATGTTGGCTGTGCATTCTGTGAAGCCTTTTCCAATCAGTAGCTTCCCATGCTCCTGCATATCAGATAAAAAAAAAAAAAAGAAAGTGGGCCCTTTTCAGGAGTGTAACAGAATTTTATCGATCCTCATAGGTAAGTCGAGCTGATTGCCAAACTATCATGAATAGGTATGAATTATTTGCCCATTTTCTTTACTGCTTAAGGTCTTCAGTTTAAATGGTTTTTCATGAAATTCATGTGCATTAGTGGATTCTTGTATGTCATATTATTAATACAACTATGCTGCAAGCCGGCGCTCATATCAGGACCATTCCATATGGGCTGAGTCTTCACGGATCCTGTGATTCAGTTGGATTTTCTTTGAAAGCATTAAAAGGATAGCTTTGTACTCTTTGTTCCCTTTATAACTCCTTGTTCTAAACTTCTTTCTTTTTCCTTGTAGATAGATTTGGAAGGGAAAAGGAACCAAGATTGTTGAAACAGTACAAAATTTGATCCTACAACTGCCTCTCAGGTTCAGGTCTCATAAAATTTTGAATCTAAGTTTGTGAATAGTTATTATTCCAGATTTAATATGATAAAACTAAACTGCTAAATCTGTGTAATATCAGTCCCATTCTTGCTTAAATTTGTTACTCTAGCAAAATTATCATTTAAGTTCATTCCAATCAGACGACTATAGGAGACTCACTTAGCCAAGTGCCAAGAACATGAAATCCTGTAGATCCTACAAACTGATATGTTGAAAGGTCTGAGTAAATTTATTGGCAAACATTGTTATATATATGATTTCACCATGTGAAGTTATGTAGATTTACAGTAGGAAATTTCTTTTCAACATTCTGATGCATAGTGCTTTTGGATTTCATATTTCTATCAAATATTCTGGTTTATCATATTTTCACTTGAATTGAGAAGTGATGAACAATTCATAGTTGCCTTTGATTTTTTCTCTCTCTCTTAGCTATATAGTATAAATTACCCTATATACCTGCTACAATCTGATTTTATCACCCCATAATCTACATACCTACTCTCCAAATAGTAATATCTCATTACTAACAAATACCCCTTTGCTTGCACTTTACAGCATTACGTTTTTTTGGGGTTGCTTAATCTATTGTCATATGTGCATCTCGGTTCTTACCCTGTTAGGAATTCTTACATAAACACATTTGCTGTGTTTCACACCCCCAACAATTCAAGTGTCGTCCACCTTAGTAGCACCATGACCATGCCCAGCACCTTGCTGTGTCTTCACAGTGGTCCATCATAAAACCACTGTGATTTTCTTTCCTCTATGGTAGTTCAACCATGGATTACCATAGTGGCTGCATTTTCACAGCGGTTCACAATGAACCACTGTGCCTTCTCTTCCTTTATGGTAGTTCAATAATGAAATACCATCTTTGTCGTGATTTCACAGCGGATCACATTGAACCATGATGTCCCCTTTTCCTCTATGATAGTTCATCAAGAACTATCATAGCTGCCCCATTTCACAGTGGTTCACAATGAACCCCTGTGTCTCATCCTTTCTATGATGGTTCATCAAAGATTACCACATTTCATGATGGTTTACTTTGGGTCACCTTGGCATTGCTCTCATCTATTGCATATGCCTTCTCACATAGGTTTTCATTTATCTAGGATATTAGATATATGTATATACCCCTATATATGTACATACATGTAGACATACTCTCTCATAAATATAGAAGAGGCCATTGCCTCTTATATGCATTCTTTTCTATTCAGACATGTCTATCTAATTATCGGTATTCTTATGGATATTTTGCCATTTCCATTTTCTTTCATTTTATATTAACTAAGTGTTTTTGCAGGAAATATTCAGAAGTTGATGAAATTACCTTAGATCTAGGATTTTATTATTTCTTTGTATTCCCAAAGTTGTAATAGGCTAGATATTAGTGAAAACTCTACATTTCCAGTTTTAGATTAGAATGTATGAGCATATACCTATTCCTTGTTTTCATATCATCCTTTCCTTTTATTTCAAAATTTCACAAATGACAACACGAATGGCACGTATACCATTTTTGTACGAGGTAATTGATCCTAAGTTGATGATCCACATCAATGGCCATAGTCAGGGTGTGGACAAAACTTAGGATTTTTATCTTTTACGAAATAACACTGGATCTACACTAGATCCCTTTTCAAAATCATCATATTTTCAAATATTTCTTTCTTTTATTAGAGTTTAACTTCAAATTGGCTCAAAATATATACCAATGGCCATAGTCAGGGTATATTGAGAGTTAATTTCATTTTAAACTCTATAAAAGCACAAAAATATGTTTTATTCTTCACCTGAATTTAAATATAGATTATTATATAATACATTCAATGACCATAGTCAATGATGTATTATGTTTTCAATCTTATTTCAATTCATGTAAAGAATGAAATATGATTTTCAAATCCAATGTCAAAATTCTTTAAATTCATTCATCATTTAGGATAGAATTGCATCATATTTTCAAAATTCTTTTTCATAAATCTAAGTGATTCTTTTCTTCATTTCTCAGATCAAACCCTATTCATAAATTAAAATTCAACTCTATTTCTCAAAAAGATTCAAGAATTCAATTTCAAGGTCCCATTTGACTTTGAAACTTCAGAATCATCTTGTATTTCAAATTCCAAATTCTATCTCAAATTCAAAGTCCAATTTAACTTTGAAATTCATTTGTATATTCAAGATTCAATTTCTAAAATTCATTTTTCCAAATTCAATTCAAACTTAGAAATTCTTGATTCATCTTCTAAATTCCAGATTCAAACTTCAAATTCAAAGTCCAATTTGACTTTGAAATTCATATTCAAAGTTCAAAATTCTCAAATCAAATTTTCAAATTCCAAATCCAAAGTTAGATCCTAAATCCAACTTGGATCCAGATTTCCAAGTACAAATCTCCACTTTTTGGATCTCAAATTCAGATCCAAAACCCATTCTAGGATCCAGGATTCAACATTCATATCGGATCTCAGACTTCAGATCCAAATCTACTTTAGGATCCAAAATCCAATTCCACTTTTGGATCTTAGACTTCAGATCCAAATCCACTTTAGGATCCAAAATCCAATTCCACTTGTATGAAATGCACATCATGTTATTAGTATATTCATGCATTTTTAGGTGATTTTAAGGTTTAGAACCCATGATTGGATGTATTTTGTCATAATGGAGTCATGGTTCGAATTTCAAGTAAATCAGAGTTAAATTGAGTGAGATATTGCAATTTTAGTGCTTGGGCACAGATTTCAAGGTAATTCGAATCAAGATCCGACCCAATTAGAGCATCTTGGGCCTTGGATCAAGTTATTAAACATCATAATCCATCTCACATGTGATCCAAAACACACTTATAAAATGTTTTCAGAAAAACCCCTCCCAAAAGAGGCGCAGAGCAAAATTTTCTATTTTAAACCTCTTTTGAAATTTTGGAAACTTGAGCCAAAGCATAAAACCATTTTTTCTGAAAACCCTAGACGTCTTTGCCTAAGGATTTGCGCCCCATCTACTAATTCTTGCTCCAGCCATCTCCTTTCCCAACCATTACACACCATCACCATTGTTTCTTTGGGTTTTGCTTGAGATTCATGCATTATCCATTATTATCTCTCATCGTTTTCATATCTCTTTTTCAATTCTATCCTCCCTTGATGTGTGCTGATCATAGGTGCTTTCTTTTGCAGGTGTAGCAGAGGTTGAAGACGCCATTCTTGCATGGAGTGCCGTCTACTCCAACAAGATCGATCGGCCCTACCTCCATCCGATCCTCTACTCCAACCGATTGTGAATCGGATCACCTTCCGCCTTCGGTGTACTTCAATTGTGTTGCAGTTGCAAGAATGAGTTCCATTGTGCTGCTCCAGCATCATTGAAGAAGATGGAATGCATCTCCATAGGCTGATTCCGCTCACCTCTACCCCCACATTTGTCGGATCGCCCTTGAGGTAGGTCTTTCCCTTCTCTTTCTTTTAGATAATATCGTGTCCTCTGATAGTCGTGTCTTGCTACTCTCAACCCTTTCTAATTTTTCTCGTTCTTTTACAGCAAACCACTGTCGCATTTCAGTTATTTTCGATGTATGAATGCTGGGTCTGGTCGTAGGATAGGCGTCAGTCTATGTCCTACAGTTTTTTTTTAGCCAAAAGCAAGAATCGGCTAGATCTATTCAAGCCGATTTTCACATTTTATTATTTTCTGGTTTCTGAATTTTTTAGTAGTAAATTGTGTCAAAAAAAGAAATGTTCCAGCAGTTTAAGTTTTCATTTAGCTTAATTTTATGTTAGATTTATAGTCATTGAGTAGTGGTGTCAAGTTGAATCAATCGATTGGTGCGTGTCTTGTTTAAGTCTAGCGATTTTCTTAGATTTCATTTTAGTTTAATTTTTGTTACAATTTCAGTCAGTCATGTCTTAGCTAAGATGAGTTTAGCTGTAATTAGGTTGAAGCTTGGTTGTTATTGAAATTAAAGTTTGTTTCAAAAAGAAAAAGAAAAAAAAAATCTCGTTTTCCATAGTTTAGGTAAAGTCGATTTTGGGCATGTAGAGTGGTTGTCTTCTCCAAAGAGAAGCCTGCCATTAGAGTTCCAGCTTGGTTTTAGGTTTCATTTGGTAAGTCTATTAGAATTAGGTAGGTTAATTAGAGTGTCTAGATTCAATGTATGGTGATTAGTGTAAAAAACGTTTTTAGCAATTGTGTTTAGGTAATCCTTGATTTGTGTGTTAGTTGTCAAAAAAATCGAATTTGATAACTTAGGACATTTTTTGAATGTTTTAGGTAATTGGAGCAGGTCCAAATTCGTGTTCTACATGCCATTCCTACCCGTTGAGTTATTCGTGTAGAGGTTAATTTAGTTAGGTTAATGTTAGATTAGATTAGCTAGTTAATTAGTCTTGCATTTTAGATAAAGAGCAATTAGGTAATTGTGGTTGAAAAAACGATTTTGGTAGATTTGAAACTCATCCAAATTCATGGGATTCATTTAAGGCAAGCTTTGACCCTGTGTAATTCAGCCAAGAGAGAAAGAATTATCTTCTAAATTTTGGAAACAAAATTTGATTTTTAAATCACTTTCTAAAAGTGTTGTGCATGGTTTTGAGAAAGAGTTTAACTTTTCTATCTTCTTTTAATGAAAACCTAAAAACGTGTGGGTCCCTCAAGCTGGACGGTTTTACATTTTCAAGCTTTCCAATTGGGTTACTAAGGCAATTATGGAAGATGATCTCCTTGCCAAATTCGTTGCATCTCATTCATAAGCCCTTTTACTAACTTCCTGTCCTGACATAGCTCATATAGAATATCATTAATTTTAGTATGTATTAACTTAGAGATAGGTTTTAGAAATCGTGATTCACCATTTAGGTAGGTCTTCATTAGTGTTTATTGACTTCCATTTAGGCGTGTAACTTAGATAGCTTCATTTTAATTTTTTTTATTTTTGGTTTTAAATAAATAGTCTTTATTTCTTAGGTTTCTATTTTAATTAATTCTCCAACTTGGTTAACTTAGTGGGTCCATTGAGGTGGGACGTGAGTCTAGTCAAGATCAATAAAAATTTTGTCTTCCCTAACTAACTCTAGTTAGCAAAATAACTTTAGAGAATTTAATTTGTTAATATTAGATTGATATGCTTGTTTCAATTTGGTTTCATAGTTAATCGTTGGGTCTTTAGTTAATTAATATTTCACAATAGAGAGAGTCCCTTAGAACTAACTACATTCAGCAATATAAGTATTCAAAGTAATATTATATACTAGTTCATGATAGTTTAAACTTGGCAATTTGTTTAGAGTAGATTTATCATTAACTTGTTTAGTTCATTTATATGTTCGTATAGTTATTTTAATTGTTGTTATTCTCTGTAGTTTAACATTAGATTAGCAGTGTTTAGGACTGTTTTTGCCTCTAATTTACTGTCATAGTGTCATTAGTGGATTCGTGCAAATGAATAGTGCACTTATTTAAAAACCAGATTTTTACTGCAACTTGCACTCATCATTTTATGTGCAAATTTTTAGAGTTTTTCCAGAATTTTTGTTCTGTTCTCTTCATCAGAGTGTTCACTGTCAGCAGACCAAAAATCAGCTCATTTGAGTTGATTTGGTCTGATTTTTAAGCATTTTCCAAAATAAGCTTTTTCGGGTTTTTCAGTTTCGGGACCTGCATTTTCCAGAATTTTCACGAATTTGAAACGCTTATATCTGGAGCTTCATAATGAATTTTTCAAATCCGTACAGTCTAACAGATTCTTGAATCTGTCAGAAACAGAACAGAAGAAATTTTGTGAAAATCGGACTGACCCAAAATGTTTGTAAACGCCACGCAAGATGGGATGGTCGCCAAGGAGATCAGTGTGAGGCACCCACCAAACAGGCGTAAGCTTTGTCCCATTCAAATGAGCAAAGTTTCTGTAAACCTTTGCTGTGTTACGGTCTTATGGAATCCCAAAGGCTAGCCAATGCGTCCTTGAGAAAGCAAAACTCTGTACCATGAGGGCCCTAGCCACAGGATGACGCCTATCTCCAGTTGTGAAGGCATTCATTACCATCTCACCCTTAACAGAAAATTGAAAATTCCAATTTCAAAATTGGAACATGAGGCAAAATGCAGCGCTATATTTTTTTTTATATATAATTCAGGACATGTTCTTTATTATCATAAGTGATGTAGTTCTTTGTTCCAAAGTTATGTTTATAGCTTATGCCATTGTAGTTTTTCCTATTGTCTTTTTTTTTTTAATTTAGTCATGGGTTTTATTATCGCAACTAGCGAATTACTTTTGTTCCAAAGCTAAAATTAATAGCTAATGTAGGCATAATTTTCACAGTAGAGATCACTGCACATGAAAACCATAACTGAGGAAGGTTTTGAGAATGTTTAGTAGTTGCATTTTTTTGGGTAAGAATTCCAACGCAATAGTGAGAGTTTATGCATCCTGTAAGACTTTTTGCTTATTGCTTTGTTGGAGTTGCTAGCTGAAGTTGTTCCATCAACTTCCATAAGTGGCTGTAGTGGATTTGTTCAGTAATTGCAACATTCCTCATCTGAACTATGGGCATTCCTAAGGTGGCAAGTCAACTTCCATCTTCTGTGAGGCACTAGAGCAATTTGAAGGTTCAAGAAGCTCGTAATTTGCAGTCTGTAACATGGTCTGCCAATTCCAGTCCATAAGACCGAATGAGTTCACCTAGTTATATTGGACAATCTCTTTGGCTTTGTTTCTGGAACACAAATTTTTGGCCTGATTTGACATGTTCTTTTCTGGTATGACCCTTAGAAGTGATTGTGTGGCCTTTTATCTTTCCTTTCAAGTTACTAATCATGAGGTGTACATTCCCCTTAAGGATTTCTTGAAAATTATGTCATGCTTTCACTACCATTACAAAGAGTTGTGGTGATCATAGCTGGTATGGTTGCATCTATCATTATGATCCTTCTGGCAGTTGTCATACATTCTAAGAGGATCTCAAAGACAAAGTGTAGCGCCGAAAGCAAAGTTGTTCTGGGTTTTAGATGTTACTGGTTCTGCTGCTTTGGTCATATCTACTGAAGAACTTATTGCCTTCTAGAGGCAATCTCATAAATGTGTAGATTATAACCACCACTTGTGTTAGCAATACCTTAACCATCATCTGTCTAATGCACTTGTACTGATACCTTCCCCCCTTGAACTTCATTGTCACCTATACATCTTGTAAAATTCCCAGCACCTTCACCTTCTTCTTCCCCTGTACTTATACACTCCTGTGTAGCCCTCTCTGCTGCTATATTTCCTCCATGACCCTGCACTATTAGATTCTTCACTGACCACTTACCTTATATCAGTCTTCTGTCATCACTGAACATCACCCAAACTCCACTAAGGTACTATTACATTTCCAGCACCATCAAGCTTACACTCCACCTACTATTATCTTGTAACATTCATTAATAGTTACCTGCTGTATAAGCAACGTCCACCACGGCCATCCCTTAATGAAATTGTTCACCTACAGCACATCGTTGTTGTCACTGCCCTACAAGAATTCTAACCCCCATGTTACCCTCATTACCATCATATTTATAACAATACACACACTCCACTGTGCTGGAACCTCCCTCCCAACACCATCGTTTGAAGTTGTAGCCTTTTTTTCCTAGCTACAGTAGTGCTTAGGCACTGTTGCAGCTCCACTTCGGATGATTGCAGAAGCATCAATCCAGCAATTTCCCACATCATCTTACCAACAGCCTCATCACTAGTCATCTGTATTTTCGGCATTACAACAACATCCCTTTACTGCTACCTCCATTCATCCTCCTTCCTTGTACCCGGACATGGCATCATCTGCACTTCCATTTTCCCGACTTATTATGGCCCCACTTCACTACTTTTATGTATAATCTCATGTAAACTCAGTTCACTGCACTACACCTCATTCATCATTGTTGCGCAGCCTCTCAAAATCACCTCTACACTTCCACTATCCAGCCATTTCTATTTCCTGCTCATTGCACTTTCACCAACCTCCCTGCACTCTTCCATTGGCATAGACAACAACACTAGGCACCCTGTAATCCACACCATCCGCATCTTGTAATGCATAAACATAACATTATGCCTCCTCACCTGTGTCATATATATATATATATATATATATATATATATATATATATATATATATATATATATATATATATATATATATATACATTACTTACCATCCTTACCACCCTCTATTCACTTGTATGACCATTTCTCTACTCATACCTCTTTTCATCAATGCACATACATATACCCTTGTATAAACCTTTGGCATATTGCATGAATATTTCATCAAACCAATATATGTATTTTCTCATCCCTATGATACACTGAAATTTGCATTTAAAATGCAAATCATATGCATGAATCTCTTGTCACTTGCGTTGTATATTATGTAAATTTCCTTTCATATGCATATTTTACTCTATGCTAACTTGAATTTTGCAGGAATCGTGCAGAAAATGTCATTTTTCCCCTTAGATTAGGAGTTTTAAATTGTAATAACTAGATATAATGAGAATTCTTTACATTTCCAGTCTTAGATAGAATGAATGAGCATATAAATGTCATAAATCGCTTGTTTTCCATATCATTTTCATCTTATTTTTCAAAAATTTCACAAGTGGGACCACGAATAGCATGTGCACCATTCTAATAGGAGGTGGTTTAATTCTAAGTTGATGATTTGCATCAATGGCCATAGTCAGGATGTGGACAAGACTTAAGATTTTCATCTTTTATGGAATAACATTGGATCCACACTGGTTCCCTCCTCAAAAATCATCATATTTTCAAATATTTTCTTCCTTTATTAAAGTTTAATTTGAAATTAACTCAACATATATATCAATGGCCATAGTGAGGATATATTGAGGGTTAATTTCATCTTAAACTCTATAAAGGCACCAAAATATGTTTTATTCTTCACCTGAATTCAAATATGATTATCATATAATACATTCTATGACCATAGTCAGGGATGTATTATATCTTCAATCTTATTTTAATTCATTTAAAAGAATGAAACATGCTTTTCAAATCCAATTTTAAATTCTTTTTCATTCATCATTTTGGATAGAATTACATCATATTTTCAAAATTCTTTTCCAAAATCCAAGTGATCTCGAATATCTTTCTTTAATCTCTATTTTAATTCATTCTTCTATCCTATTTCAAAGATTCAAATTTTAATTTCAAAGTCCAATTTGACTTTGAAATTTCAAATTCATTTTTTATATTCAAAATTACATTTCTAAATTCAAATCAAATTTCAAAGTTCAATTTAACTTTGAAATTCATGATTCATCTTCTAAATTCAAACCTCAAAATCAAACTTATTCTTCATCTTCAAAGTTATACCTAAAGATTGAGTCTTAATCCTCAATTCAAAATCAAAGTTTTGAGATTGATTTTAAATCTCAAAAATTCAGTTTTCCCTAAGTTTTAAATTTAATCTGGGTTTTCAAAACCCAGATCCTTCTTCAAAAGTCCCATTTCGGATCTTTAAAAGATCCAAAATTCTACCTTGGGTTCTAAATTTAGAATTCAATTCCATATTGGATCCAAAATCTTCAAAAACCAACTCAATTTGGGATCTCAGTCTTCGGATCCAAATTCCATTAGGATTCCAGATTTCATATTCAACTTTATCCCAGATCTTAGATTTCGGATCCAATTCCATTTAGGATCCAGAATTCAACTTTATCTTGGATCTTAGACTTCGGATCCAATTCCATTTAGGATCCATAATTCAACTTTATCTTGGATCTTAGACTTCGGATCCAATTCCATTTAGGATCCAAAATTCAACTTTATCTTGGATCTCAGACTTCATATCCAATTTTATTTAGTATCTTAGAATTCAACTTCATTTTGGATCTCAGACTTTGGATCCAATCCCATTTAGGATTCCAGAATCCGGATCCAATCCCATCTCGAATCTCAGATCCAGTTCTATCTTGGATATTAGACTTCAAATCAAAATTTCATTCTAGATTTTCAAATCTAATTTCATTCCCAGTTTTCAAAGCCAATTTCAAATTTATTTCTCAAGTCTAAATTCCAATTCAACTCCTGTTTAGATGTTGAATTCAAAATCGATTCTTGAAAATCGATCCAAATTCAAGGTCTATTATGACTTTGAAAAATCATTCTTATTTCAAAAATTCCAATTCTAAATGCCTTTCTCTTCATCCATAGACTTATCTCTCCAAATCCAAGACTTGGAAATTCCAGTCTCTTCTTCCAGATCTATTCAAAATCTAAAATCAAATTCCATCCTTTGAATCATTTCTTCACTCCATTGTCAAGTTCATCTCAGAAAACTTGGAAATTTTCAAATCATTTTCTCAAAAGATCATACATCTTTGCATTCACACAAGCATGATTCTTTGTGCATTTAGATTTAAAATAAATTCTTAGATGATATTTTAGCAAAGCAAAAAGGCATAAATTCAATCCTTGGTTTGATTACCCTTGGTAAACATGTCAGGAACGGTTAAACCTCGTACCGACGAGTGAATCTCGTCTCTCCATTTTCCCACAGATTTTCAAAACGAAGGTGAGTGATTTTAAAACATTTTCAAAATTTTGGTCAGATGAGACCTTGCAAAAGAATTCCTCTCTCTTCTTCTTCCTTTTCTCATTCTCTCTTTTTTTATGTCTTTTATTCTCCTTCAAAAAGGGAATAGAGGTTAGAAAGGCGAAGAGAAGGAAAAAGTGGAACGAGAGGAAAAATTTTGCATGATCACACCCTCTTCCCAGACGAACAAAACTACATGGATATCAGAATAATCTAGCTCATGAGAAGATGAGGAAGTCGACAGACCAACCGTCTCTCCATAGCCATGGCAGTGCTCGCCTTCCTGTACCGAGGATTGACCCGTTTCACACTCGGAGAGTCCATCTTAGTTGAGGGATGCATTTACGCGCTTCAATCATGATTCTTCCGACACATTCCAACCCGAGCATATTCTTTCAGATACAATGGTCAAGAGATCCTTCCAGTGGTGCAGTATTGGTCCATGATCGACAACATTCAGAAAGATGACATCGTCTGGGACTACTTTGATCGACAATTATACCCTCCCATATACACATATGCTTATGGCAAGCGGTTTAAGTTGTTGGGACCCTTCTTTTGCACTTACTATCAGTCGGAGCGATGTGTTTGACAGTTCTCTCAGAGGCAGCAGTACATCGAGACTCGGCTACTATCAGGAGCTATGGTCGAATTCGACTTCACCTCTGCACAATGGTCCGGGGCATATCATTTTGCCTGCTACGACTGAGATTCCTATGTTACTCTCAAGTTCTTTCCTGGTCCTAAAGTGTCTGCCGATTATCATGAATGGTGGAAAATTGTTTATCCTCCACCTCTTCGTCAAGATCAATAAAATTACATTCTTTCTTCAATAAATTTTTCTTATCTCTTTCTCTTATGGTTTGATGACCTCGCCTAGGTAACAAGGCACATTTCCGTTGCTTATTTCTCATGCAAAGAATAACAACACAATTATCGTGATTTCCGCGGTAACTCAATCCCTAGTAATGGGATAATCTTCCAATGGTCTACCATATCTTCCTCAATATTTCCTTCCAAAAATCCAAAAATTTTCCTCAAAATCTAATCCTGTCTTTGCCCTACAGAGTCCTGCAAAGAAAGGGAAAGAAAGAGACACAAGAGTCCTGCACAGAAAGGGAAAGAAAGAGACACAAGAGAGCATTCACAACATTTGATAGTTTAGAAAAGGTCCGGAAGGAAAACATCATCGCAGCGTATCAGCTACTCATCAGCATCAGAAGGAGAGATGAATTCGCCAAGGTCAGTCAGAGACCAAGAGCATCCAGAAGATGACGGCATCGACCCTCAGATGTACGCAATGTTTCAGAAGATGATGAAAAAGATGATAAGCAAGCAAGCCAGTACCAGTACTGACAAGAATCCCTTCATCCAGAAGCTTAAGAGCCATATAACCAAGAGGCTGAACAAATCTTCCAAGAGACGCATCCAGCTAGAGGATACATCTGATGAAGAAGAATCAACGGAGGACGCAGATAATGAGTATGAGATCATCCCAAAAGTGATCCGCAAGTCAAATTTTCAGCCAGTAGAAGATCCACTTCAAGCGCAGCTAAAAGAGATGGCTCGAGCAGTAAAAGATCTGCAAGCCCGCGACAAGGGCAAAAAAATCTTCAACAGTGAAGATTTCTACGATGGCCTAGAAGGGGATGAAAATATGGAGAATCTTTCACGTAAATTCATCAAATTCGACGGTTCTGGCGACCCGAAAGCCCATCTCGCCATGTTCATCGCAAAGTGCTCGAGGTTCAAGAGGGACAACAGAGCACTATTTCTATGATTTCTCCATAGCTTGGAAGGAGTTGTAGCTAAATGGTATGCTGAGCATATCAACCCCATCGAGCTTAAGGAGTTGGATAAAGTTGTGAATCTTTTTGTTAAACGCTTCTTGTTCAACACTGAGGCACTTCCCACGTTGAACCACCTCTGCAGTTTGAAGCAGAAGGAGAATGAGAAAGCAAGAGATTTCATTCGTAGATGGAGGGGAACCTGCAACAAGATGAGAAACCCCATTTTTGAGGAGCATGCACTCCAAATCATTCTTAACAACTTCTCACAGCCTTTGAGAAGTTTGATTTCGACTTCACCATCTCGTTCCTTCATTGAGCTCACAGAGAGAGCAGAATGGCTCGAGCTGGGTATGGAAAATGGCGTATACGAGGGCATCACCCTCGCCAAAAGCAACCATCCAAGTGAATCTAAGAAGAAGACTCATTTCACATACTCTGCCAACCATAAAAATCGCAAAAGTCGCAATCACTATAAAGAACAGAAGAAAGACTATTGCTATGGCGCTAGCAGTTCGAAGGGCAAGTCGAAAGGAAAGCCTGCTCCCCAATACAACAAGTCTCAGCCAGAGTCAGAACCAAAACAGAAAGTTAGGCATGAAGGATGGAGCTACGACAGAAAATTCACCCCTCTTGACCAATCACTCGAAGAGGTGCTCGAATATATGCTATCAAAAGAGATGATCAAGTTGCCTAGACTAGCTGATCCCCATGTGTCAATGGGGAAGTGGAAAGACCAATTCTGCAAGTTCCATCGGACAGTGGGACATAACACTGAGAACTGCTTTGTTCTAAAAAATATTGTTCAGGACTACATCGACAAGAATATCTTGGTGGAAGGAGCTGAAGATGAGAAGATTGACATTCTAAATCAACAATTTTCTCCGCACACCACCACAGTGATCACTGAACAGTCGTTCCAGCCTCAAGAACACATCAAGTTGTGTTCCATTCAAGATCTGCAAATTCAACACCAGGTTTTGGTACTACGGCAAGCACCCCCAATCACTAAGAAGATGAATATAATTTCAGCATTTGGCAAGCTGAAAGTATCTGAAGAACCTATAAGGACATCCCCTAAGAAAGTAAAAGGAATTCCTTAATTCCTTAATCAGTTTATCAAGCCCATGCCAGAAAAGGGAGAAATGTCAACTCAAAAGCCATTAGTTGCTTTGTCCAATGTTTCAATTTTGGACTTAGCTAAAAACTCTTACAAGCATCAACAAGTACTGGACGATTTGCTTAGAAAGATTAAAGTTTAGCCCAGTACCACGCCTGAAGATATGGCTCAAATTGTAAATTCAGCCATGACAAATGCACCAATCATCTTCTCAGATGAGGACCTTTCAAAGCCTCACACTTTCCATAACAATGCCATGTACATCGTTGTTTAAGCAAGGGGAATGACAGTACCCCATGTGCTGGTTGATGGAGGTAGTAGCCTCAACATATGTCCCGAGATGACAGCAAAGGCACTAGGCATCAAAGAAGAAGAGTATATTCCAGATCCAATTACCATTTATGGATTTGACAACCATGGTCAAACGACAAAAGGAATGATCTTCTTAGAAGTGTTTATTGATTACTCAGTGCATTCAGTGCTCTTTCATGTGGTCAATGTGCCACCCACCTATAATCTGCTTTTTGGAAGACCCTAATCCACAATACAAATGCAGTGTCTTCCACTCTGCATCAATGTATAAAGTGGTCCAAAGGTGGGATAATCACAACTGTATTGAGAGAGGACCTAGAAGAAAGGCTCCTGCAGCTCATGATCCCTAGACCCGCATTCACCACAGATATCCCTAGTATCAGGGAAAGAGAAGAAGTCAGTCTCGGAGAAAGTTTAGAAATACTCCAGACACCAGAGCCATCCATGCATACCATGGCCATGACCCGATGGAGAGGTCCTCAGTTCTTCAAGATCGGAGGTCGACTCGACTACAACACTCTCAGAGACCACCTGTTATTTCCTCAGTTCATGAAAGTCAATAAAGGATTTGATTTACTCCTGAAGCATGGCTACCAACCTTTCAAGAGATTGGGCAAAAATGAAGATGGTCGCATTGAACCAATGATTCCGGAGCATCATCATCATAGAGCAGGACTAGGATTTTCTGGCAAAAGCTCACCAAAGAAGACTGTTTTTGTTAAGGGGGCACATTGAAAATCATTTTTTGTATTTCCTTTCTATTCTTTTCAAAATAAATGTTTCATTCTATCAATGTCTCTGATCAATTCAAAATCAATAAAATTCCAAGTTTCTTTGTCTATCTGGATGCCATCTATCTCCTTACTCTATCTCCTCATTTCACAATTTCATTCATGACTCTTTTCAAATGCTATTTGTATTATGATAGGCGACTTCCCCTGAATCAAGTTTCTTCTCCAAATTTAAGAATGCATTCTCGAGCAATCAAGAAGCTCGTTCTCAATCCAAAGGCTTTCCATAAGTTGACAGCAATTCACTGAGTCAAAGCCAGCACAGAAGATGGCAAATTTACAAAGCAGTCAGATGAGTATGCGGAATTCGATCAGTCTCTGTAAGAATTGCCAAAATTCACCTCAGTTCAGAAGCAGGACGAATCATCCACTCTAGTCCAAGATCCGACTGAGGATGTCAACATCGGTTCAAAAGACAATCCCAAGATTCTCAAGATTGGCACTAGTCTGAGTTTGGAAGAGAAGGAAAGGCTCACCAATCTTCTCAGACAACATAAAGAAGTATTCGCATGGACATATGAAGATATGCTGGGCTTAGATCCCAAGTTAGTCGAACACCGCCTCATTTTGAAGCCAGGTGTTAAGCCAGTCAAACAGAAACTGAGGAAAATGGATCCAAGAATAGAACAACAAGTCAAAGAAGGACTCCAAGACTTGCTCAAAGCACGATTCATTTGAACTATTGACTACCCAGATTGGTTAGCCAATATTGTCGTTGTTCCAAAGAAAAATGGCAAAGTGAGGATTTGCATAGACTTCGGAGACCTCAACAAAGCAACTCTGAAGGATGATTACCCACTTCCAAATATCGATCTTTTAATCGACAGCACGACAGGACATGCCATGTTCTCTTTTATGGACGGATATTCTGGCTATAATCAGATTAAGTTGGCCGCCTACGACCAATCAAAAACTTCCTTCACTACGCCTTGGGGCACTTTTTGTTATACCGTTATGCTGTTTGGACTCAAGAATGCTGGAGCAACATATCAACGAGCAATGACCATCATTTTTCATGATCAAATGCGCAAAATCATGGATGTGTATGTTGATGATATCTTCGTGAAATCCAAAGAGGAAGAAGATCACATTGAAGCTCTTGATCAAGTATTTAAACAACTCATTCTCTATAAGCTAAGACTCAACCCTCAGAAGTGCGTTTTCGGGGTTGAATCAGGTAAATTGTTGGGTTTTCTGGTTAGCAAAAAGGGAATAGAAGTAGACCAAGCTAAAGTAAAGGTCATCATTGATATGCTGCCCCCAACTAATCTTAAAGAATTGCGTAGCCTTCAGGGATGCATGCAATCAATCTGGCCATTTATATCCAACTTGGCAATGAGATGCGAGCCTTTCAATCATTTACTCAGAAAGGAGTGAAGTTCGAATGGGGATCAGAGTGTCAGCAATCATTCGATTGTATCAAAAGGTATCTCCTCAATCCTCCCATCCTGAAACCGCCAGAATTGGGAAAACCCCTTTTGTTATATATCTCAGTTAATCAAGTTGCATGTGGCGGATTCTTGGCATAATACGAAAAAGGTAGCCTGATTGAGCATGACATTTACTATATAAGTAAGACTTTCATAGACTATGAAAAGAAATATTCCCAAATAGAAAAAACCTGCCTAGCTCTAGTATGGATGTGTCAGAACTTAAGACACTACTTGCTGGCATCTGAAGTCAAAATCCTGTCCAAACTCAATCCTCTCAAGTACATCCTAGAACAACCTTTTCTCAGTAGATGGATCGCCAAATGACAAGTCTTGCTAATGCAGTATGACTTAGAATATGTCTTTCAGCAATCAATCAAATGTCAAGCAATTGCAGATCAATTGGCAAATTTTTCCTTGGCAGAAGAAGTGAAAGCCGAAGATGACATCCCTGATGAGCAAATATGCAATATCCAGCAATCTCCAGTCTGGAATTTAGTTTTTGATGGTTCCAAGAATATGGCTGGAATAGCCATTGGGATCTTATTAATCACTCCTGAAAAGGAGATGATTCCCTTTTCTCTTAAGCTCGATTTTTCATGCACCCACAATATGGCCAAGTATGAAGCTCTAATTCAAGGTCTAAAGATTCTACTAGACTTCGATGTCAAAAGAGTGCATGCCTGAGGTGACTCGCTTCTAGTTGTCAATCAAGTTCAGGTCGAATGGCAAGTCAAGGATCAGAAACTACTTTCCTATCAAAAGATCATCTCAGCTCTTGCCAACAATTTTGAAGAACTTCAACTCTTCTATTTCAAGAGAGATTTCAATCAAGTGGCTGATAGCCTAGCCAATCTGGACTCCATTATGGCATTCAAAAATGGAGAATCTTGTCGCTCCTTTGAAATTGGTAGACTTGACCAACCTACCTTCCTTCCAACAGAACAAGTAAACCAAGCAGAGCAAAAAAAGAAGCCTTGGTATTACAACATCAAGAACTTCATAGAAACCGGTGAATTTTCTCCAGAACTCTCAAAGAAAGAGCAGTGAGCAATCCAGCGTATGTCTACCCGGTATTTCATTCTGGCAAACATCCTTTATCATCGTGGATTCAGTTCTGAGTATTCCAGATGCTTAGACGAAAACGAAGCCAAAGAAGTCGTGCGGGAGGCACACGAAGGCATTTGTGGTGGCCACGTCGGCTACCAAACCCTTGTCAAGCAAATCATCCGAGCTGGTTACTATTGGAAGACTATGCAGCAAGACTATTACCATTTTGTGAAAAAAGTGTGTTCAATGCCACATACATGCACCCTCTATTCATGCGCCGGCAACATACTTGCAATCTGTTGTCTCTCTATGGCCGTTCTCTATGTGGGCCTTTGATGTCGTAGGTCCCATCACTCCTGCTTTAAATGACCACAAATACTTTCTTGCCGCAACAGAATATTTCACCAAGTGGGTAGAAGCTATTACTCTCCGCACAGTAGAAGGACGACATGTGGTCTCATTCATCCACAAGAGTATCCTTTGTCGATTCGGCATACCACATGATATCGTGTCGGATAATGGCAGTCATTTCAAGAACGAAAGAATGAAGACATTCTGCGCTCAAAGTACAAAATTCATCATCATTTCTCTGCTCCATATTATCCTCAAGGGAATGGTCAGACAGAAGCTACCAACAAGATATTAATTCGTATATTGGAGCGAACTGTAGAAACAGGTCGTGACTGGCATGAAAAGATCCACGATGCACTATGGGCCTACCGGACCACCATTCGCACTCCAAAAAATGCTACTCCATCAGAATTGGTCTATGGAACCGAAGTAGTATTGCCTCTACATATTTAGAAGCCCGCTTTGAAATTTGTATCCCTTCTAGAATTACCTCTTGATCAATACCAGCAGCAGTGACTGGTACAGTTAGACTTGCTTGATGAGAGAAGGCTAAAAGCAGCAAAGCATGCTCAATCCTATTGTCAAAGAATAGCCGGGCAATACGCCAAGTCTATCATCGAAAGGAGATTCAAAGTTAATGATTTAGTACTTCGATCCACAACTTATCTCAAGCATCGTCCCAGCAAGAAATGGTCGCCAAATTGGGAAGGTCCTTATGTCATCAAAGAAGTATTACCCCGCAACTCATATCGGCTCATCAATGCCGATGGGGTAGAATTACCAGATCCCATTAATGCTCGACACTTGAAAAATTTCTATACTTGAAGGATCTATTCTTCCTTTGTAATCTTCCTATTTTCTTCAATAAGGATCAAACTTTCCTTTTCCAGTTACACTGGGGCATTTTTAAATTTTTTCTGTATCCAGGCAGGATAAACAAATCTCTCATTTTACACACTTGTGCACCCGTGTGCATCAATTTGCATTCATTTGCATTCAACTACATTAATATCAATTTGGTCATTATTGAGATTTCATCAAATAGTCCCATCACAATTCCCAAATGTAATTCAAAATTACAAGACAGTCATTAACACTAAACCAAAAACCAGTGATCGAATTGGTACTATTTCAAAACCCAGTGCTCGAACTGGTACATTTTCAAAAATTCAGTGCTCGAACTGGCATATTGATGATGTATGAAATGCACATTATGTTATTAGTATATTCATGCATTTTTAGGTGATTTTAAGGTTTAGAACCCATGATTGGATGTATTTTGTCATAATGGAGTCTTGGTTTGAATTTCAAGTAAATCAGAGTTAAATTGAGTGAGATATTGCAATTTTAGTGCTTGGGCACAGATTTCAAGGTAATTCGGATCAAGATCCGACCCAATTAGAGCATCTTGGGCCTTGGATCAAGTTATTAAACATCATAATCCATCTCACATGTGATCCGAAACCCACTTATAAAATGTTTTCAGAAAAACTCCTCCCAAAAGAGGCGCAGAGCAAAATTTTCTATTTTAAACCTCTTTTGAAATTTTGGAAACTTGAGCCAAAGCATAAAACCATTTTTTCTGAAAACCCTAGATGTCTTTGCCTAGGGATTTGTGCCCCATCTACTAATTCTTGCTCCAGCCATCTCCTTTCCCAACCATTACACACCATCACCATTGTTTCTTTGGGTTTTGCTTGAGATTCATGCATTATCCATTGTTATCTCTCATCGTTTTCATATCTCTTTTTTAATTCTATTCTCCCTTGATGTGTGCTGATTATAGGTGCTTTCTTTTGCAGGTGTAGCAGAGGTTGAAGACGCCATTCTTGCATGGAGTGCCGTCTACTCCAACAAGATCGATCGGCCCTACCTCCATCCGATCCTCTACTCCAACCGATTGTGAATCGGATCACCTTCTGCCTTCGGTGTACTTCAATTGTGTTGCAGTTGCAAGAATGAGTTCCATTGTGCTGCTCCAGCATCATTGAAGAAGATGGGATGCATCTCCATAGGCTGATTCCGCTCACCTCTACCCCCACATTCGTCGGATCGCCCTTGAGGTAGGTCTTTCCCTTCTCTTTCTTTTAGATAATATCGTGTCCTCTGATAGTCGTGTCTTGCTACTCTCAACCCTTTCTAATTTTTCTCGTTCTTTTACAGCAAACCACTGTCGTATTTCAGTTATTTTCGATGTTTGAATGCTGGGTCTGGTCGTAGGATAGGCGTCAGTCTATGTTCTACAGTTTTTTTTTAGCCAAAAGCAAGAATCGGCTAGATCTATTCAAGCCGATTTTCACGTTTTATTATTTTCTGGTTTTTGAATTTTTTAGTAGTAAATTGTGTCAAAAAAAGAATTGTTCCAGCAGTTTAAGTTTTCATTTAGCTTAATTTTATGTTAGATTTATAGTCGTTGAGTAGTGGTGTCAAGTTGAATCAATCGATTGGTGCGTGTCTTGTTTAAGTCTAGCGATTTTCTTAGATTTCATTTTAGTTTAATTTTTATTACAATTTCAGTCAGTCATGTCTTAGCTAAGATGAGTTTAGCTGTAAATAGGTTGAAGCTTGGTTGTTATTGAAATTAAAGTTTGTTTCAAAAAGAAAAAGAAAAAAAAAATCTCGTTTTCCAAAGTTTAGGTAAAGTCGATTTTGGGCATGTAGAGTGGTTGTCTTCTCCAAAGAGAAGTCTGCCATTAGAGTTCCAGCTTGGTTTTAGGTTTCATTTGGTAAGTCTATTATAATTAGGTAGGTTAATTAGAGTGTCTAGATTCAATGTATGGTGATTAGTGTAAAAAACGTTTTTAGCAATTGTGTTTAGGTAATCCTTGATTTGTGTGTTAGTTGTCAAAAAAATCGAATTTGATAACTTAGGACATTTTTTGAATGTTTTAGGTAATTGGGGCAGGTCCAAATTCGTGTTCTACATGCCATTCCTACCCGTTGAGTTATTCGTGTAGAGGTTAATGTTAGATTAGATTAGCTAGTTAGTTAGTCTTGCATTTTAGATAAAGAGCAATTAGGTAATTGTGGTTGAAAAAACGATTTTGATAGATTTGAAACTCATCCAAATTCATAGGATTCATTTAAGGCAAGCTTTGACCCTGTGTAATCCAGCCAAGAGAGAAAGAATTATCTTCTAAATTTTGGAAACAAAATTTGGTTTTTAAATCACTTTCTAAAAGTGCTGTGCATGGTTTTGGGAAAGAGTTTAACTTTTCTATCTTCTTTTAATGAAAACCTAAAAACGTGTGGGTCCCTCAAGCTGGACGGTTTTACTTTTTCAAGCTTTCCAATTGGGTTACTAAGGCAATTATGGAGGATGATCTCCTTGCCAAATTCATTGCATCTCATTCATAAGCCCTTTTACTAACTTCCTATCCTGACATAGCTCATATAGAATATCATTAATTTTAGTATGTATTAACTTAGAGATAAGTTTTAGAAATCATGATTCACCATTTAGGTAGGTCTTCATTAGTGTTTATTGACTTCCATTTAGGCGTGTAACTTAGATAGCTTCATTTAATTTTTTTTTATTTTTGGTTTTAAATAAATAGTCTTTATTTCTTAGGTTTCTATTTTAATTAATTCTCCAACTTAGTTAACTTAGTGGGTCCATTGAGGTGGGACGTGAGTCTAGTCAAGATCAATAAAAAATTTGTCTTCCCTAACTAACTCTAGTTAGCAAAATAACTTTAGAGAATTTAATTTGTTAATATTAGATTGATATGCTTGTTTCAATTTGGTTTCATAGTTAATCGTTGGGTCTTTAGTTAATTAATATTTCACAATAGAGAGAGTCCCTTAGAACTAACTACATTCAGCAATATAAGTATTCCAAGTAATATTATATACTAGTTCATGATAGTTTAAACTTGGCAATTTGTTTAGAGTAGATTTATCATTAACTTGTTTAGTTCATTTATATGTTCGTATAGTTATTTTAATTGTTGTTATTCTCTGTAGTTTAACATTAGATTAGCAGTGTTTAGGATTGTTTTTGCCTCTAATTTACTGTCATAGTGTCATTAGTGGATTCGTGCAAATGAATAGTGCACTGATTTAAAAACCAGATTTTTACTGCAACTTGAACTCATCATTTTATGTGCAAATTTTTAGATTTTTTCCAGAAATTTTGTTCTGTTCTCTTCATCAGAGTGTTCACTGTCAGCAGACCAAAAATCAGCTCATTTCGAGTTGATTTGGTCTGATTTTTAAGCATTTTCCAAAATCAGCTTTTTCGGGTTTTTCAATTTCGGGACCTGCATTTTCCAAAATTTTCACGAATTTGAAACGCTTATATCTGGAGCTTCATAATGAATTTTTCAAATCTGTACAGTCTGACAGATTCTTGAATCTGTCAGGAACAGAACAGAAGGAATTTTGTGAAAATCAGACTTTGTTTGCCCCTTCAAACTCTCTGTTTGCGAAAAGCTGTCAGAATCCACTTTTGCACTAGTCGAGGGTAAACCAGTCACTTTCTTAGTTTTGTGATTTTCGGTAGTTTTAGTGTTTTTCTGCAGGTTAGTTTGTGTATTTGAAATAATTAACTTAGTTAGACCTAGAATAATTAGTTGAGGTAATTAGATGTATTAGTTAGTTAATTTTGAATTTTATTAATTCTTTGTAGAATTAGATTTAGTATAATTTTAGATTTAATTATCAGAATTGTGTACTGACTTGTTCTTTTCTTTGTGTTAGCTTGATAAGCTTACTACAGATTACAAGGTTAATCTTGCCAAGCGCGGAAAAAAAATTATACTTGGTGAAAGGACAAAATTGCCCTTGGTGATCTGGAGAAGAATTAGAATTTTATTTCTAGTTATCTGTAATTTTTAGTTTGTAATTCTTTTAGATTTGTATTGATTAACTGAGATTATGAGTTTGATATTAATAAATTGAAATTCTTTAAAAGTAATTTGGATAGTTCTCGTTCCCTGTGGATTCGACCCGTACTTGCCACATTCATGGAAAGTCGATTTTTATTACTTTTGGTTGACGATTTTTCAATTGTTTTATTGAAAAATATTGTTTAAAAATACCATTGCAAAAAGGGCAACCAATATTTGGCATCGTTGCCAGGGAACGGCGAATATATTCTGTTATTTCTTCAATTTCAATTTATTAATTTGTGTTAGTTAGTTAGTTGTTATTATTTTTCTAGTTAGTAGGATTAACATAGTTAGTAAATATAGGATTCACTTACTGTTTTTCTAGGATTCACTGAAATACATTCTTCAAGGAGCGATTAGACAGGTGGGTTTTAGAGAACATAGTTTGTGATTTCCTGCATTTCTTTATTTTGGTAATATAGATTAGGTTTTGTTTTGTTCTTTATCTATCATAGTTAGTTAATTCTGACATAGTTAGCATAGCATTGTTAGTTAATCTTTACTTTTGTTATTTGAATTACAATATTTAGTTTAGATTAGTTTAGTTTAGATTTAGGTCGTTTCATACATCTGGTCTTAGCACTAGTGTATGCAGGGGCGAAGTGCTTTGGGAACTCCATTGCATCCATTTGTTGACAACCCAGAGAGAATTTTACATTCTCCTCGAAGTTCGACAGCAGTGAGTGATATGGATCCTCCAGCTCCAGTTCCTCCTCGCGCTCTGAGGGAGTACTTCACTCCCACAGACTATGTTCAGGCATCCTGCATTCGAAGACCCGATGTAGGAGCGCCTCATTATGAGATTAAGGCCAGTATCATTCAAATGCTTCCATCATTCTATGACCTTAGTCATGAGGATCCCTATAGGCACTTAGATGAATTCCTCGAAATCTGTTCTATAGTGAAGATACAAAATTTCGATGATGATGCTTTGAGATTGACCCTGTTCTCGTTCTCAGTGAAGGACAAGGCCAAGTATTGGCTAAAATCCTTAGATTTCATAGAAATAGGGTCTTGGGATCAGTTGCAGCAGGAGTTCCTGAGGAAATACTTTCCCATAGGTAGGACGAATCAGTATAGGCAAGCCATCACTAGCTTTTCAGAGCTAGATGGTGAGCAGTTTCATGAGACCTGGGAGAGAATGAAGGATCTCCTTAGGAAGTGTCCCCATCATCAGGTGCCGAGATGGCAACTGGTGCAGAGTTTCTACGATGGATTGTCTGACAAGAATCGTCAGATGATCGATTGTTCTTGCGGAGGAACATTCATGTTGAAGAGTGAGGATGAAGCATGGAGATTGTTTGACACATTAGCAGAAAATTCCCTCCATCATGCTTCTAGCTCTCATTCTGATAGAACCGCACCGAGCATTTCGAAGAAAGGTGGTATTCTCGAGATTGGTCCATCTACTGCATTACAATGCAAAGTGGATATGATTACACAGAAGTTGGATCAACTTCTCGTGGGCCCATCTACCAGTCAGCAAGTGTGTACTCTTTATGCCAGTCCGGCACATCCGATTACTGAGTTCTCTTTGGCAGCTCAGTACCCTGAATTTTTGCAAGAGCAAGTTCAGGTTGCTTAGGGTTATGCCAAACCCCTGAATAATCCATATTCACCTACATATAACCCGGGGTAGCATAACCATCCTAACTTTTCATGGAAGAATCCTCAGCCTTCCACTCAGCTTCCATCTTTTCAGCCGGCTAGACCGCCACCATTCACTCAGACATTTCAGAGGCCAAGCTATCCTCAGAACACTCCTTCTTTTCCTCCTCAGATCTCACAAGAGTCTGCTGAGCAGACTTCTTTCGAGGAAAGACTTCTCCAAGCGTTCCAAGAGGTGAAAACCTCTAATCAGAATGCCTTCGAGAAGTGCAGTCAGATCTTGAGCTCACATACTCAGTCCATCGCAAAGTTAGAGTCGCAGATGGGACAAATAGCAGAAGCGATTAGTCAGAGACCTGAGGGTAGTCTGCCGAGTCAGGCAGTGATGAACCCGAAGGGCAAGGAATCAATGACGGGAGGCTTGTACATCACTGAGTCACAGCAACAGGCCAAATCTGTTATGGCCCTTAGGAGTGGACGTGAGTATCACGTCGAGAGTAGAGAGAGAACAAATGATCCAGACCCGACCATACCATCTTCTGCGGCTCAGTCCTCTACCCCAGTTCAGGAGCAGGATAGCAGTGAGCCTTCTCACAAAGAGGAAGACCCCCAGATGTATATCCTAAAACCACCCTATCACAAAGCGTTAGAATCTAGCGTGGGCAGAGGAAAGCAAAGCACGAAGGTCCAGGACATGCTTGAGATCTTCATGCATGTACAGATCAACCTGCCTTTGCTAGATGTCATTCAGCAGGTGTCGGCTTATGCCAAATTCCTGAAGGAACTATGTACCCAAAAGAGGAAATCTAGAGGAAGAGTTCCTACCAAGGTCCATCTGACTGAGTAGGTGAGTTCAGTGATTCAGCACCAGACTCCACCAAAGCTCAAGGACCCTGAAGCCCCGATCATTGCATGTACCATAGGAAACATCCGCATAGAACGCGCTTTGCTCGATCTTGGAGCAAGCGTGAACATTCTACCTGGATATTTCTATGATTCATTTGGGCTAGGAGAAATGAGATCGACCCCGATCACACTTCAGCTAGCAGATCAATCTATCAAGGTTCTGAGAGGTGTATTGGAAGACGTGCTAGTTAAAGTGGATGAGTTCTACTTTCCAATCAATTTCATTTTGCTTGATATGGAAGGAGTTGATAGCCAGCACCAGACTCCGATCATTCTGGGCAGACCATTCTTGGCGACTGCCAATGCATGCAACAATTGCAGAATTGGAGCCATGAACTTGTCATTCGGCAATAGAAAGGTCAGGCTGAACATTTTCAATGCCGCGATAGGTCCAGTGGGAGATATGGAGTGCTTCCAGGTTGATATAGCACATGATTTAGTGGAAGCACAGCCAGAGTTGTATATGACAGAGGATTCTTTGGATTTGTATCATACAGAAGATGATAGTTGTAGAGTTAGTGTAGATGTGTCAGTAGTTTCGTCAGGATTCCCTCCTTGGAGAGGGAGCATTGAGCCTCTTCCACCACTCGCGGAAACCCCCGCCAAATCTTCGATAGAGTCTCCACCACAACTTGAGCTGAAACCCTTGCCGGATTCACTCAAGTATGCATATCTCGGAGTTGATGAGACTCTGCCTGTGATCATCTCGTCACTGCTCACAGAGGAGCAGGAGCAGAGACTGCTAGACATTTTACGAGAGCACAAGGCAGCGATTGGCTGGGAGTTGCTGATTTGAAAGGGATTGATCCTTTATTTTGCATGCATCGGATTCATTGTGACGAAGAAGCCAAGCTGGTGCGTGACATGCAGAGAAGATTAAATCCTAACATGAAAGAGGTGGTGAAAAATGAGGTGGTCAAGTGGTTGGATTCTGGGATTATTTACCCCATTTCTGATAGCCAGTGGGTCAGTCCGATTCAGGTTGTGCCGAAGAAATCTGGACTCACTATTGTGGAGAACAAAAAGGGGGAAAGCATTCCGATGAGGACCACCACAGGGTGGCGAGTCCGTATTGATTACAGGAAGCTGAATGCTGCAACACGGAAGGATCATTTCCCGTTGCCATTCATTGATCAGATTTTGGAAAGACTCGCAGGACAGAGCTACTACTGTTTCTTGGACGGATACTCTGGATATAATCAAGTAGCTGTCCATCCTGATGACCAGGAGAAAACAACATTTACATGTCCGTATGGCACTTTTGCGTTCAGACGTATGCAATGCCAATTCCACCAAGTTTGTCAACTCCATAAGAGCTAGTGCATGTGCCATTCGTGTAGACCATAGTGGATTTGAAATATGTGCATGAATGACAAGCATAACAGTTATATATCAAAGTTCAAAACTATATGCAATGCAAATCCTAATCTAAGCAGAAATTGAAATTCTTATTCCAAATTTAATTACAATTTACATCACTAATTGAATTTAAATACATAAAATTAAAGGAAAGTAAAGTCTTCAATATCCCTGCAAAACTAGAAAACTTGTTAGTGAAGATATGTTGGCTTTTCTAGATTTATCCAGTAATATCTAGAAATTACTGGATTTTGCTAGATATAAGCCATTTTCCATATGATTCCCTTATATAAACTTAATAAAATATGAAATAAGATGAAATAAATATGAAAATAGAATTTGAAATTTTGAAATTGGGGTCAAAATGACCAAAATACCCCTGACAGCAAGACTATGGCCTTAAAATCAGGGGTTTTAGAAAGATATTTTGTAAAATACAACTTTTGAAATACAAATACTGATAAATTAACTCAAATATGATATGACATGATTAAAAATGTGAAAATTAGGGTTTTGAATTTCGATATTGAGGTCAAATGACCAAATTACCCCTAATAGCAAGACTATGGCCTTGAAATTAGGGTTTTCTGAAATAGATTTTGGTAAAAACTTGGGATTTATGATTGAAATAAACATAAAATCAAGCATGAAACATCCTAATATGATTCTAAACATGAATAGACCCTCAAATTGTGAAATTATACACGAAAATCAAGAAATATCACAAATATCATGATTTTGGCAGTGTTTTTGGATCTTTCAGGTACCCTGTTTTGCAATTTGATTTATTCAAGCATCAAATGAATTCAAAATTTAATAAAAATCGACACCTGCACTTATTATAACCCTAAAATCAGATTGGAATCATAAAAATGTATTTTTGACATTATTTTAATTCAAACATTGCATTAAAACCCTAAAATAAGCTATTTTAACCCATGGTCACAGACCAGTTTCAATGTTAGACCTGAATCAGGGGTTAAATCACCATGAAAATTTCTGAAATTTCATAGAGGTAAACTAGACAAAAAAACATATATTTCCCTATTTACAGATCGGAAAAAGCATCTCCGGTTAGGGAGAAACCTTTCCGGCAATCTAAACTAAAATTTAATGAATCCGGCATTGGTTAAAACAGATACTTTGGGTTGAAAATACAGAAATAAATAGCAAACTTAATCAAAAAAATTTGAAATTTCATCAGTAAATAGTAGACCTAAAAATAATGAAACTCTTTTTTTACAGATCATGAATCGGATCTACGGTATGAGATCTATGATCAACACAAGTCAGATTAGGGTTTTAGCAAACCCTAACGAGTTTTAAATTTTAAATCTGATTCTCTGACAAAGTAAAAATACTAAACAGAAACTAAAAATTATCAAAATTTCACAGTAAATAGTTCACATCAATAGGAATCCACTTCACTTTACGGATTTTGAATCGAATATTAGATGAGAGAAATATCACAACTACAAGTTACCTATGAATTTCAATATCGATTCTAAATGACTAAAAATCACGGTTTAATCTTTTGTTTTTTTGACAGAGTTCCCGAATCTTAAAACATTCTAAATTTTTATAGTAGTTCACTGACATATCCATGTATCACATATTAAAAAATCAGAAATTTACAGTGAGTACGTTAATACGAAATAACATGTTCTTTGCTAATTCAAGCTTAAAACACACAGAAATTTGATAAAACTCAATAAAACATGCTTTAATCAATGAAAACAATACAAAAAATACTTAAACAGTAAAACAAAATTAATTTCTATGCTGGAATACATGTAATATATATGAATAAGTAAAAAAATAAATAAAACACAGGGAATCCATAGCTGAAATTGCTTTTACCCTTGAAACCATGGATTTAATCCATTTAATCGGATAAATCTCATGTTTTCTTGGTTAAGAATATAAAAAATAATGCAATAAATGATTCTAATGGATTAGAATCATGAAAAACAGCATTGAATAGGGTTATATCATCTTCTTGAATTGAACTTGAGGTTCTTGAGGTTGAATCCATGGTTTAATCCATGAAAGAAAAGGTGTCAATGGTGAAATCTAATATAAAATCATAAAAAACTAATACAAAATAATAAAATAATATTAAATAACTCACCTTGGGGCTGCAGCTGCAATGAAGAAATGTGGAGGTGCTGGAGAGGAGAGAGAAGCCACGGAAATTTGAGAGAAAAAAGAGCTCCCTTTGACCCTCTTTAGGTCCCCTATTTATAGATTTTTTTTTTTGGATTTGTTTAGGAAGAGTTTTGATTTTTTGGACTCTTTTTAATTATTTTTTATAAACCACATGGGGAGGACGATTTTTTTGGAGAATTCTAACCTAAATAGACTCTAATTAATCCCTAATTAACACCTAATTAAACCCTAGAAAGTCCAAATGTGGCACCACCTAGTATGGACCCACATTTGTTTTTTAAAACTTGAATTTAAAACCTTTAAAAACCAATGGTTTAAAACTTAAATAAAATGGATTTTTAAAATTGATTTTGACTCACCTAGACATCTAACCTAGGTAGGACATTGACTAACCCTAGTCTAACCCTGACTTTTACAAATGTGGCGCCACCTTGAGTGGGCCCCACTTGAATTTTCAAAAACGATTTTAAAGCTTGAAATTGAGAGAATTTTCAAAAGATTTTCAAAAGTAAACTTGAAATCAAAAGTTTTGAAATGTCATAGAGTTCCAACTGGATCAAAACTTCTCTGGATATGGCACCAACTGAGTGGACCTCACATCAGAGTTTTGAAAATTTGAAATAAATACTGAAAATGGCTTTAAAAAGGGGTTAAAATCAATAGTTGAAATTCAAAGTTTTGAAAGTAGAGTCTCAAGCGAACTGAAAATCCGGGTTAGAGTTATGGATTTTTAGGACTCTGTGATTTTGGTTTTTAAAAGCCAAATGAAGGAGTTTTTGAAAAGATTTCATCGAAAATGGTGAAACAAGTCAGAAAATACAGTCAGGGTTAGACTCCTAACTCAATCAGAACTCTGAAATAGAGTCCTGAATTAACTGGACTCTACAAAATGACCTAATTTTTGAAAAAAACAAATGAAAATAAATGAAAATAGAAGTAAAAACAGACTCTAGAACAGACTCCTGACTGGATTAGGACTCTGGGACAGAGTCCTGATCGGACTGAAACTCTAGATTTTTTTGGTATTTTCTGAAAAACAATTGAAAGAACTTGTGAAAACAGTGAAAGCAATAACAAATATTGAAATAAAATAGAGTTCTGATTCAACTGAGACTCTGAGAACAGAGTCCTAATTGAACTAGGACTCTCCAATTTTTGGATTTTCTAAGAAAACAAATGAGAGGATTTTGAAAAACAAGTGAAAACAGTATAAAATTGAAGTTTTGGTTCAGAGTCTTGATCTAATTAGGACTCTGAGAAAGAGTCCTGATTCAATCAGAACTCTAAGAATTTTGGTTTTTCTGGTAAGCAAATGATGAATTTTAAGCAAAGCTTATGAAAACCAGTGAAAATGAAGTGAGAAAATAAACTTTGGATAGAGTCCTGATTCGATCAGGACTCTGGGGTAGAGTCCTGATTTAATCAGGACTCTGGGATAAAACCTCAGAATTTTGAAATTCTTTGATAAAAGTATAATAGTTTTGGTAGATGGAAAGATTTTTGAACAATTCTCTCAAAATTGAAATCAGAATCAGAGTCCGGATTCAACTAGGACTCTCTAAACAGAGTCCTGTTTTGACTAAAACTTTGAGTTTTTGACTCATTTTAAAAGATTTGGTTAAAAACAGGTAAAAATAGTGACAAAAGACAGAGTCCTAGTCCGACTGGAGCTCTAAAGAAGAGTCCTAATCCGACTGGGATTCTTGAAGAAGAGTCCTAATCCAACTAGGACTCTGGGATTTTGGCCAAAACAGAAGATTTTGAAAGGTTTTCTCCAAAAACAGGTAGAAAAAGTAGAGTTCTGATCCGACTAGGACTCTGAAAAAAGAGTCCTGATCCAACTAGGACTCTAAGATTTTGGCCAACATGGAGGAAATGGACAAGGGATATGATCATAACTGGTTTAAAATCAAAATAGAGTTTTGAAAATGTTTTAAAAAGATAAAAAGATAGTGTCCTGATCCAAGTAGGACTCTGAAATTTTTGAGAAATTTAATAAATTTAGGAATTCAGAAGCGACACCACCTAGATGGGTCTCATCTGAGAATTGAAATCAGTTGAAAATTGAGTTTAAAATGAATCCAGATTATTTTCTGAGAAAACATTTCAAAATATAAGGTCATGGGGGTTGGCAAATGACAGAATGTTGATTAAAAACTCTGGTTTTAAAAATTGATTTTGAAAGAAAAGTTTTAAAACCCGAATCTGGATTAAATATTTTGAAAACACGAGTGCTGGATATCGAAAATAAGATGTAATGACATGCAATGCAATAAAATGGTATGCCGAATGCATGCAATGATATGCAATGACACATGAAATATATAAACACTGGATGAGGGTGAAAATTTGGGGTGTTTACAATGGGTCACAAAACTGGATATTTGAAATAGCGCTCAAGTGAGAAAAATGCTCAAGTGAGAAGAATTGAAAAATGGTGAAAAATTGAAAATCAAAAGAAAAAGAATGAGCTTAATGAGGAAAATTCATTGCTTAGGAATAATTGTGAAATACTGTGCAGAAAATATACAGGTGGGGATAAATGAATAATAACATGATAATACTTGATTTTCTGAGAAAATTCATAGATAATTACAGTTTTAGAAAAGTGAAAGAAAAGGTTTTTACTGTGGTGGCATAAGAATTCTAAATTTGTTATGAGAGTGTACATTACATGAAATATTTGCTTAAACTGATTTCTTAATTACCTAATATTTCTGAAAAATCATTCTTGCATGACATTGATGTTTGTGGGTAGCATCGCTGCAAACCCTCACGAGACTTTACTCGTCCACTGGGGAAACCCAGGGATTTAAAGGGCTTGTTGCATGAGCTAAATGCAACCATGATTCCTACGAAAGTGAGTTAGAATTTTAATTGTGTATTGCATATTTATTTATTTTCATAACTTAGTTAGTTGTTTGTTAAGGGACTAATAAACATTCAAGCATGGGGGTATTTGATGATGCATGAAATGCACATCATGTTATTAGTATATTCATGCCTTTTTAGGTGATTTTAAGGTTTAGAACTCATGATTGGATGTATTTTGTCATAATGGAGTCTTGGTTCGAATTTCAAGTAAATCATAGTTAAATTGAGTGAGATATTATAATTTTAGTGCTTGGGCACGAATTTCAAGGTAATTCGGATCAAGATTCGACCCAATTAGAGCATCTTGGACCTGGGATCAAGTTATTAAACATCATAATCCATCTCACATGTGATCCAAAACCCACTTAGAAAATGTTTTCAGAAAAACCCCTCCCAAAAGAGGCGCAGAGCAAAATTTTCTATTTTAAATCTCTTTTGAAATTTTGGAAACTTGAGCCAAAGCATAAAATCATTTTTTCTGAAAGCCCTAGACGTCTTTGCCTAGGGATTTGCGCCCCATCTACTGATTCTTGCTCCATCCATCTCCTTTCCCAGCCATTACACACCATCACCATTGTTTATTTGGGTTTTGCTTGAGATTCATGCATTATCCATTGTTATCTCTCATTGTTTTCAATTCTATTCTCCCTTGCTGTGTGCTGATCATAGGTGCTTTCTTTTGCAGGTGTAGCAGAGGTTGAAGATGCCATTCTTGCGTGGAGTGTCGTCTACTCCAACAAGATCGATCGGCCCTACCTCCATCCGATCCTCTACTCCAACCGATTGTGAATCGGATCACCTTCCACCTTCGGTGTACTTCAACCGTGTTGCAGCTGCAAGAACGAGTTCCATTGTGCTGCTCCAGCATTATTGAAGAAGATGGGATGCATCTCCATAGGCTGATTCTGCTCACCTCTACCCCCACATTCATCGGATCGCCCTTGAGGTAGGTCTTTCACTTCTCTTTCTTTTAGATAATATTGTGTCCTCCGATAGTCGTGTCTTGCTACTCTCAACCCTTTCTAATTTTTCTCGTTCTTTGACAGCAAACCACTGTCGTATTTCAGTTATTTTCGATGTTTGAATGCTGGGTCTGGTCGTTGGATAGGCGTCAGTCTATGTTCTACAGTTTTTTTTAGCCAAAAGCAAGAATCGACTAGATCTATTCTAGCCGATTTTCACGTTTTATTATTTTCTGGTTTCTGAATCTTTTAGCAGTAAATTGTGTCAAAAAAAGAATTGTTCCAGCAGTTTAAGTTTTTATTTATCTTAATTTTATGTTAGATTTATAGTCGTTGAGTAGTGGTGTCAAGTTGAATCAATCCATTGGTGCGTGTCTTGTTTAAGTCTAGCGATTTTCTTAGATTTCATTTTAGTTTAATTTTTGTTACAATTTTAGTCAGTCGTGTCTTAGCTAAGCTGAGTTTAGCTGTAATTAGGTTGAAGCTTGGTTGCTATTGAAATTAAAGTTTGTTTCAAAAAGAAAAAGAAAATAAAATTTTCGTTTTCCATAGTTTAGGTAAAGTCGATTTTGGGCATGTAGAGTGGTTGTCTTTTCCAAAGAGAAGTCTGCCATTAGAGTTCCAGCTTGGTTTTATGTTTCATTTGGTAAGTCTATTAGAATTAGGTAGGTTAATTAGAGTGTCTAGATTCAATGTATGGTGATTAGTGTAAAAAACGTTTTTAGCAATTGTGTTTAGGTAATCCTTGATTTGTGTGTTAGTTGTCAAAAAAATCGAATTTGATAACTTAGGATGTTTTTTGAATGTTTTAGGTAATTGGGGCAGGTCAAAATTCGTGTTCTACATGCCATTCCTACCCCTTGAGTTATTCGTGTAGAGGTTAATTTAGTTAGGTTAATGTTAGATTAGATAAGCTAGTTAATTAGTCTTGCATTTTAGATAAAGGGCAATTAGGTAATTGTGGTTGAAAAAACGATTTTGGTAGATTTGAAACTCATCCAAATTCGTGGGATTCATTTAAGGCAAGCTTTGACCCTGTGTAATCCAGCCAAGAGAGAAAGAATTATCTTCTAAATTTTGGAAACAAAATTTGATTTTTAAATCACTTTCTAAAAGTGTTGTGCACGGTTTTGGAAAAGAGTTTAACTTTTCTATCTTCTTTTAATGAAAACCTAAAAACGTGTGGGTCCCTCAAGCTGGACAGTTTTACATTTTCAAGCTTTCCAATTGGGTTACTAAGGCAATTATGGAGGATGATCTCCTTGCCAAATTCGTTGCATCTCATTCATAAGCCCTTTTACTAACTTCCTATCCTGACATAGCTCATATAGAATATCATTAATTTTAGTATGTATTAACTTAGAGATAGGTTTTAGAAATCGTAATTCACCATTTAGGTAGGTCTTCATTAGTGTTTATTGACTTCCATTTAGGAGTGTAACTTAGATAGCTTCATTTATTTTTATTTTTTTCGGTTTTAAATAAATAGTCTTTATTTCTTAGGTTTCTATTTTAATTAATTCTCCAACTTAGTGGGTCCATTGAGGTGGGACGTGAGTCTAGTCAAGATCAATAAAAAAATTGTCTTCCTTAACTAACTCTAGTTAGCAAAATAACTTTAGAGAATTTAATTTGTTAATATTAGATTGATATGCTTGTTTCAATTTGGTTTCATAGTTAATCGTTGGGTCTTTAGTTAATTAATATTTCACAATAGAGAGAGTCACTTAGAACTAACTACATTAAGCAATATAAGTATTCCAAGTAATATTATATACTAGTTCATGATAGTTTAAACTTGGCAATTTGTTTAGAGTAGATTTATCATTAACTTGTTTAGTTCATTTATATGTTCGTATAATTATTTTAATTGTTGTTATTCTCTGTAGTTTAACATTAGATTAGCAGTGTTTAGGATTGTTTTTGCCTCTAATTTACTGTCATAGTGTCATTAGTGGATTCGTGCAAATGAATAGTGCACTGATTTAAAAACCAGATTTTTACTGCAACTTGCACTCATCATTTTATGTGCAAATTTTTAGAGTTTTTCCAGAATTTTTGTTCTGTTCTCTTCATCAGAGTGTTCACTATCAGCAGACCAAAAATCAGCTCATTTCGAGTTGATTTGGTCTGATTTTTAAGCATTTTCCAAAATCAACTTTTTCGGGTTTTTCAGTTTCGGGACCTGCGTTTTCCAGAATTTTCATGAATTTGAAACGCTTATATCTGGAGCTTCATAACGAATTTTTCAAATCCGTAAAGTCTGACAGATTCTTGAATCTGTCAGAAACAGAAAAAAAGAAATTTCGTGAAAATCAAACTTTTTTTGCTCTTTCAAACTCTCTATTTGCGAAAAGCTATCAGAATCCACTTTTGCACTAGTCGAGGGTAAAACAGTCACTTTCTTAGTTTTGTGATTTTTGGTAGTTTTAGTGTTTTTCTGCAGGTTAGTTAGTGTATTTGAAATAATTAACTTAGTTAGACCTAGAATAATTAGTTGAGGTAATTAGACGTGTTAGTTAGTTAATTTTGAATTTTATTAATTCTTTGTAGAATTAGATTTAGTATAATTTTAGATTTAATTATCAGAATTGTGTACTGACTTGTTCTTTTCTTTGTGTTAGGTTGATAAGCTTACTATAGATTACAAGGTTAATCTTGTCAAGCGCGGAAAAAAATTGTACTTGGTGAAAGGATGAAATTGCCCTTGGTGATCTGGCGAACAATTAGAATTTTATTTCTAGTTATCTATAATTTTTAGTTTGTAATTCTTTTAGATTTATATTGATTAACTGAGATTATGAGTTTGATATTAATAAATTGAAATTTTTTAGAAGTAATTTGGATAGTTCCCGTTCCCTACGGATTCGACCCGTACTTGCCACATTCGTGGAAAGTCGGTTTTTATTACTTTTGGTTGATGATTTTCCAACTGTTTTATTGAAAAATATTGTTTAAAAATACCATTGCAAAAAGTGCAACCACATATTTCCCAAAAACCAGTGCTCGAACTGGTACTATTTCAAAACCCAGTTCTTGAACTGGTACATTTTCAAAATCCAGTGCTCGAACTGGCACATTTTCAAAATTCATTGCTCGTACATGCATATTTCTCAAAAACCAATGCTCGAACTGGTACTATTTCAAAACCCAGTGCTCGAACTGGTACATTTTCAAAATTCAGTGTTCAAACTGGTACATTTTCAAAATCCAGTGCTCGTACTGGCATATTTCTCAAAAACCAGTGCTCGAACTGGTACTATTTCAAAACCCAGTGCTAGAACTGGCATATTTTCAAAAATTCAATGCTCATACTAGCACATTTCCAAAATCCGGTGATTGTGTTGTTGCATTTTGTAAAACCCAGTGCTTATACTGGTATCCTTCCAAAATCTAACCCCGTGTTAGTATCCCATCAGTCGATCTTCTAGGTTCAGTCCTCGTACGAACCTCTCATCAAAATTCAATTTCCAATTTTGACCTCCGAGTCATCCAATTTCCAATCTTGACCTCCGGGTCATCCAATTTCCAATCTTGACCTCCGGGTCATCCAATTTTCAATTTTGACCTCTGGGTCATCCAAGTTCCAATTTCAACCTTCGGGTCATTCAATTCTAAAATTTCGACCTTCGGGTCATTCAATTCTTTAATTTTGACTTAGGGTCATTCAATCCTCAATTTTGGCCTTCGGGTCACCCAATTCCCAATTTTCAATTCTCAATTTCGACCGTCAGGTCATCCAATTTCAAACCTTCGGTTTACCAATTCTATCTCAATCATTTTCGACCTACGGGTCACATGTGCCAATCTAGGTCGTATTCATTCTGCCTATTGGCCCAATATCCAATTTCAATCATTTTCTCTTGGGAGAGACCCTTTTTATAGGGAGAGTTCGAGGGAGCTCATTCTTTTTGCATGTTATCCATTCGTTCACTTAGCCCCTTTTCAGGGAGAGTTTGAAGGGACTCGTGTCTTTGTGAACCGTTTGCAAAACAATTTCCAATTTCACACAAGGAACCCTTTTATAGGGAGAGGCTTGACGGAGACTCGCTTTCCTTGTGGGGCCCCAGTTTTCATACTAGGCCATTTCGTCATGGAAGACCCTCTTTTCAGGGAGAGTGTGATGGACTCATCCCTTCATGACCCAATTTACCGACCTCACTACTATCGGCCCCCTTTCCATAAGAGAAGCCTAATGTTAGAGAGCTTTGACGAAAGCTCAATTTCTTTTCAAAAGTTTGTTTTGCAAACACCTCCTCTTCAGGGAAGAGAGGAGTAATTTTCATTTCCCATTCAGGTAAGGGCTAAGCCTGAGTCTTCTCCTTTGTGGAAAGGAGAGGATAACTTTCGTCACGGATGCGTTAAGACGGATTTCAAATGCTCTCTTTCACTAAGGATTTCAAGAACATTTTGCCAATTTGTCAAATACCTGTTGATTTCAAAATCTTCATTACACAAATCTTTACCTCAGTTTACCTTCAGCATTACTTCCAAAAGAGTGAAGCTTTTGCGAAGAAGGATTTAAAATTTAAATTATTTCCATTGGCTAACCGAAAGGATGAAGGATAAATCCTCGATATGGCCAGCAAGGAAAAGTCAATGTTATTGCAAAGCCATAAATGATTGATATTGATCGTAGTTATGACACATCTTTAAAGACCATTCTTGTAAAGATGAGGCTGTGGAAATATCCTAAGCGCTAGGAAAAGAGAGAATTCACCCAAGCCCTGTCTCCTTAAATCACCTAAGTTGCAATTAAATATCCGCAAAAGGGATCTCTCAATTATCGTCAAGATGAAGATGAATTATGTGAGTTAGATCCCCGGGGCCAAAGAAGATTTGAATCATCTCCAAGATGAAGGAGTTTGTGACGGATCCTTCCAAGGAAAGTCCAAAGCACCGTCAAGTTGAAGGCGGATGCGATGAACCTCCCGACAATCCCTAAAAGATATTTAATTTCCGCTATCATCCATAGATCTCCAACCCATGAGCCAATATAATCCCTGAGGCAAAGAAGGATCGGAACATCTCCAAGTTGAAGGAGTTTGTGACGTACCCTTTCAAAAAGAGAGAGAGAGAGGGAAAAGAAAAAGAGAGAGAGAGAGGGAAAAGAAAAAGAGAAAAGGCAGGACATCTCCAAAATGAAGGATGATGTAATAAACTCCCCTGAAGCCCAAGAGAGCCCAAAAGAGTGCAGAAAGATTATCATGAGAGAAACATCCCCGGATATCAAACTGCCAAATCCATCAAGAATCTTCTTTAATTTTGTGAATTTTCATTATCAATATTCTTTCATTAATTACTTTCATAATATTAAATTCCCTATTTCCTATTCATATCAAGGAAATTGATAGCTTCCTTGAAGAAGGTCAATCGCAAGCAATTTGGATTCCAAATCTTGATTCTATGAAGTCAATCCCGTTTGGAGGTAATACTTTAGGTAGAAAAGAAGGAATATTTTTGCAACAATGTGCATCATTTTCAAATGCTTTGAATCAACAACAAAATTTTCAACATTTTGACAATATTTTCTAGCTATCCTGACGTGAAGTGAGAGTTTGATGTCCATTCTTGATATATTCTGACACCATTTTCATCCCTCTTTAAGACTTGATAACAGGAGTTTTCAAGATTCCTTCCCTTCTTGTATAATCTGAGCGCCCAGGCTCTTAGATTTGCACACTTTCCTGTGTTCCCACTGTCCAACCACAGACAGTCCCATTTCGGTTCGAGGTCGAACCACCAATCATTTTTAGCAAAAGGCAATTTCAAAAGCTGATTTAGTCTCAGCAATGAGACGCCCAAGATCAATCCCTTTTCAAGCTTTAGGGACCCCATTTTCCTTCCTTTTGCAAAAACCCCTGTCGGATTTATTGTGTAAAATCTGAAGGTTCCATCGTGGTCTCTTCCTTCGAGGAGTCCATTCATTTTTCGCCCGATCAGGTTAAGGGTATAAACCTGAGCCTCATTCTGATGAGGTATTTCATTTTTTCTGCCCAATCAGGTTAAGGGTACAAACCTGAGCCTCATTCTGATGAGGTATTTCATTTTTCTGCCCGATCAGGTTAAGGGTATAAACCTGAGCCTCATTTTGATGAGGTATTTCATTCCTCAATCAGGTCAAGGGTTAAAACCTGAGCTTCATTCCATATGAGGTATTTTGGTCCCATCCAGGATAAGAACAAAACCTGAACTTCACTCTCGTAGAGTGAATAGTTCTTCTTCACTCTCCATTTCATAACTACAATCTTCATCAGGGTCAATTTTCTCATACCCGGTCAGATCCTTCTAACTGGGGCATTTTATATAGCCCAAATTTGGTGGGTTTTCTTTGCCACTAAGCTCGACCACAAGCCGGCTTAGTAGCAAAGAGGGGCATCTGTAAACACCCTAAATTTTCACTCACCTCCCCAACATCTCCACCAACCATTGTGAGCCATCCTTTAGGATTACCGGAGGGCAAAATGGTCATTCTTTGAGCTTGCATCCTGTAAAACTCCAGATTTCATCCCCGATTCTCAAAAATTTTCTATTGTTTTGCTCAAAATCATCTCTAGTCACAAAATCTCAAAGTCTTATTCATATCAAGAGATTGAAATTTCTAATTCTTCATGCGGTATAAAATCCTCCGAGACGTCATTGCATATCATCGCATGAGCATTTCATATCACTGCATGACACAATATGTCATTTTGAGGTCTAGAACTCCTTATTTTCAAAATTTTTAATCCAAATTCGAGTTTTTAACTTTTTCAAAATTGATTTCAAACCCCCTGGGTCTTTAAAATTGTCAATTCTTCCCATTTTTCCCCCAGGACTCTGGATTTCAAAAGATTTTCTCAGGAAAACGATATGGATAGTTTTAATATGGATTTTCAAATCTTATCAACTGGATCGGCTCTGCCAAAAGAAGGGGATGAAGCCTTGAATTTCAAATCTCAATTTTTCTCTACAAAAAGACTTTGAATTTCTTTACAAAATTTCTCCATTTTGCCCTAAAGGGCCACCTTTCTTTCAATTTTTTGCAAATTATGCTTTGTATTTTCTAGTTAGTCTAATTTTCATAAAAATTTCAAAAAAAGAATTTTACATTTTACTTTAATTTTGTTTTTATTCTAAATAAAGAAAAGAGGTGGGACCCACTCTGAGGTGATGTCACACTTCCTTTTTATTTCCTTTTACTTAAATTTTTATTTGCATGAGGCCACCCAGAGATGGTGTCACCTCCTTCTCTCTCCTTCCACCTTCTGCCACTTGTCGTTTGTTTTCCCTTTTAGTTCTGCGTCATTTGGAAGTGTGGGGTCACTCAGAGGTGGCGCCACATGGCCTCTCCTCTCTTTATTCTCTTATTCCTTTGCCATGCGTCAGTGTGGGGTCACCCTAAGGTGATGCCACATGTGTCCTTCAGAAAAGCAGAAAATCAAAAAGCCTCAAATGTAGGAGCCTTGTCTCTGAATGGGCGCCACATGCCACTTTCTCTCACCTTTCATTTCTTTGCCATGTGTCAGTGTGGGGTCATCCTAAGGTGACACCACGTGTCCTCCTCCCTGCACCTCCACTAGTTGCCACTTGTCCTCTCTAGTTGCCACTTATCCTCCCTACATCTTCCTCTTTTTACCCTTTGACATGTGTCAATGTGGGGCCTCTTTGAGGTGGCGCCACATGTCTTCAATCTCCTTCTTTATTTCATGCCACGTGTCAGTGTGGGGTCACCCTGAGGTGACGCCACATGTCATTCTCTTTCTCTCTTATTCACTTGCCACATGGCAATGTGGGGCCACCTTGAGGTGGCGCCACATGGCCATCCCTCCTTCCTCCATAACCAACCAAATTCAAATTTCAAATGCTCCTGAGGTGACGCCATCTGAGGTACTTCCTCCTGCAGCTGACATGTGTCAGTGTGGAGCCACCATGAGGTGGTGCCACATGTCCAGCTCTCCCTTCTTCAGAAAAAGTAGAATCACCCCCCTCTGAGGTGGCGCCATTTCTGAAAAAGAGCTCTACTCAAAAATAGCTCTGCAGCTTGATTTTAGGAAAAAGCAAAAAAACCAAAATTCAAAAAAAACCCTGAGGTGGCACCATATGCTTCCTCTGCTCCTTTCCTCTGACACATGGCAGTGTAGAGCCACCCTGAGTTGATGCCACATGTCCATCTCTGCTTCATCCAGAAAAAGCAAAAGTTCAAAATTTCAAACTCCACATTGAGGTGGCGCAAATCTAGAATTTTTCTCTTTAATTTTCATTTTTTTTTGCTTTACAAAATAACAAAGTGGGCCCACACATAGGTGGCACCACACTAGAGCTCCCTACAGAGAAAATCAAGCCAACCTCATTTCAAAAAATTTCAAATTTTGCTGAGGTGTCTTATTTACAAAATTTGCATTTATTTTATCTAAAAAAAAATCCAAAGTAGCATCCTCTGAGATGGCGCCCACATGACGGATCCAGATTTATTCTATTTGAATTTCAAAACTCTCCAGAAAATCTATAAATACCCTAGCCCATGCCCAGTCTAGGGGAGGAGACTTTTCTCTTTGGATCTGAATTTCAACCTCAGTTTTAAATTCCCATTTTCTTCTTTGAGTCCATGCCCCCTTTGGCCTCATCTGAAACTTTGCACCTGAAGCTCCAGAAATACCATAAGAACACAAGGTGAGCTTCCATTCGAGTTGATTCTACTGAAATAATGTTCTTATTTTAATTTACATACTGAATCACATGAATTTTCGTTTTAAAGAAAGAGTTCGTCCAAATGATGGATCAAACCATTCTCATAAAATGACATATATTAAGTATGATCATGCTTCCTTGATGATTTTCTAGCATTCATGCATTAGTTAGATTTAGTTCATATTTTATTTCATTAATTTAGCATATTTTAGGAATTAGTTAGATTTTCTTTAGCATTTATTTCAACTCTGTTTAGTTTCTGTAATTCTCTGTTTTTGTCAGTTAGTCCACTCATTATTTTATGTTTTTATTTTTCTTCAAAAATGTCAAAAAATCACATTATGGGTGTATAGCTGTCCCTGATATTCTGCACAAAAATCAGAGTTGTTTGAGTTCATTTGCTTTGTTCAAAATTCGAAATTCCAAGTCGAGTTTTAAGACCCAGGAAACGTTGATGATGTTGGATCTCAATTTGTAAAATCGAGATCTCCCTCATAGAAGATCCGATTCCCGATCCAAAAAATGCTCTGAACTCGGAATTGAGTCTAGTATTTAATATGATTTTATCAGATTATTTGAATTTTTTTACTGTCTGACAAAAATCTGAGAGTTTGGGACACGTGTCAGAGCCTAATTTGAGTCTCTAAGACTCTGGATCGACTTAAGTCGACTGGTTCTCTCTGAATATAGCTCAAAATCCGGATCTGTAAAAAGTGAACTGTTCTAAATGTACCCTGTTTGATTCTAAAATTTTGCAATTTTTAGGACAGTCTTCATGCCAGTTTCGTATTTTTTATTTCAGTCTCCTGTTTTGGTATTTATATCTGCTCTTCTGGTTTATGCGTGTAATGTTGTGTTTTTATTTCTCAGCCAGTTAGTCAAATGCCAAATCCATATAAATAAATGTTGTTTATATGCATGTCAGTAGTTCCCCATTTAATTTTCAAAAGTTTTGGTGGTCAATTAGCATTTTTTATCCATTTTCACAATAGATCCTATTGATTTTAGTCCCTTCAGAACCAAATATCTTGTACTGAACTCACCGTAGGTCAAATCCCAGAGCTGTAAAAACCAAATCTGTTCATTTTCATGTCCTTTAGCAGCCTGAAAAATATCAGACATTTCTATGGTGGATTTCTGCATTATTGTGTTAAATGCTATGTTTGGTTCGTATCCGTAGGCAAAATTTGCTTGTTTTAGGGTTTTTTTTGAGATTTTGCATTTAGGCCATGTCATTTCATGCATTTTATCATTTTATGTTGTTCCTAAGGGTAGAGGGATGCTCTCTACCCAATTTGGCATGATTTGAGAACAGTTTGATGACCAGTTTAACTGTATCATCAAAACAGGGTTCCCGCGGGACCCTGATCCAGGCGAAAAACAAGCAAAATTCTTTATTTTGTCCAAATTTCAAATGTTAATTCTGATTTTTACAGTCCCATCATATTTAGTAGCATGTCATCATGCATTTCATAATCATTTGATTTCATTCGCATTTTAAAATCCCCAAATTTTGTCAAAACTCCTTCAAAAAACCTGATTTTAAAGGTATAACCTCAATATTAGGGGTATTTTGGTCATTTTGACCACAATTCGGAATTTCAAACTATTTATTACCTGATTTTCATGCATTTGCATAATTCAAATATCAAGGAAGTATGAAAATCGGGTTTATATCCAACTCAATCCAATAATCTCAGGATATTATTGGAAAACCTTGGTAAAACCCACATATTTGAGCTAACCCCATTTCAAGCTTGGCAGGAACATTTAAAGGAAGGAACTGAGATTTGCAATTTTCTTTCTTTCATTTTATTTAGTGATGTAATAATGTAACTTTGGAATAAGAGATTTATTTTTCTGCCTAGATTAGGATGCATATCATATAGTTTGAATTTATGCAATATCCTGATTCTGTGATTCATACATTTTATTTTGAAAATCACTGTGGATGAACACGAATGGCACGTGCACCAACTCTTAGGGAGTTGATGAACTCGGTGGAGTCCATATTTACGGCCCTAGTTGGAATATGGACGAGACCCAGATTCAGCATCTTTCTACTAGTTACATCGAGCCTACACTCTTAGGCTATCTTCCAAAATTCACTGCATATCTTCAATTTTTATAAAGTATTTTAGAATTAACTAAGTAAACTACAAGCGTATTTACGGCCTGTGATCATTGCAAAATTTTTCCTCTTCTTCCTTTTCAGGGGGAAAAGAGAAAATTTCTTGCAAGGTCTCACTTGACCTTTGAAAAAAAGATTTTGAAAATTTACTCGCCTCCGTTTTGAAATTTTGCGTGAAAATGGAGAGACGGGATTCGCTCGTCGGTACGAGGTTCAACTGTTCCAAGCGCCTTTACCAGGGGTAATCGAACCAAGGATCAAATTCATGTCTTTGCTTTGCCCAAATTTATCTAAGTAATTACTCTAAGTCCTAGATGCACACTGAATTAGGCTTGTGCTATGATTTTTTACTTGAGAAGAATGCATATTTTTAGAAATGCTTCAGAAAATTTGAGATTTTTCAAGTGATTTTGGGGATGAATTTTGAAAACATCCTTTAAGAAACGGCCCGAAAGTTCAGAAATTGATTTAAAATTTATTGAAGAATATTGTAAATTGCAACAATAATTTTCTGAAAGACGCGATAAATCGCAGGATGATTTGCTAAAAGTCATTGTAAATCGCATAATGATTTATGGAAGATGTGATAAATCGCGACACCGTAAATCGCATGATGATTTGCTAAAAGTCATTGTAAATCGCACAATAATTTATGAAAAGACACGGTAAACCGCAATAGCAATTTACTGAAGGATATCGCAAATCAGATGACGATTTTGAAATTCAAGAATTTGAAATGAATTTAAAAGCATTGAAATCGAAGATCTGGAAATTAAATTCTGAAATTGAATTCAAAATTTAAAGTTGAATTTGAAAATCAGAAGTTAGAATTGAATTTAGAAGTTAAAAGATTGAACTTTAAACTTAAAATTGAAGAATTGAAGAAGTGAAGTTTGAAATTGAAAATGTAATTGAATGGAGAGAATTAATTTGAAAATAAGGAATTGAAATTGCATGAAATTGGGAATGAAATTAGAAAAAGGATAACTTTGAAATGAAAACTGTTTTTAAAAAATTTATTTCCAAAATTCATTCGAGAATAACTTGAATAATTTGAAAGATAATGATGCAGTTCTATCTTAAATGATGGATGCATTAAAGGGAATTTGAAATTAGGTTTTGAAAAGCATATTTCATTCTTTAAGTGAATTGAAATAAGATTGAAGATATGATACATTTCTGACTATGGCCATAAAATATATTATATAATAATCATATTTAAATTCATTTGAAGAATGAAATACATTTTGGTGCCTTTATAGAGTTTAAAATAAAATTAACTCTCAATATATCCTGACTATGACCATTGATATATGTTTTGAATTATTTTTAAATTAAACTCTGATAAAGGAAGAAAATATTTAGAAAAACATGATGATTTTTTGAAAGAGATCCAGTGTGGATCTAATGTTATTCCATAAAAGATGAAAACCCTAAGTTTTGTTCACATTTTGACTATGGCCATAAATGCAAATCGTCAACTTAGGATTTAATCACCTTTTATTAGAATGGTGCTTGTGACATTCGTGTTTCGCCATAGTGTTATTGAAAATAAGAATAAAATCAAACATGTTGATTATGAAAAATGAAAGTTAAACTACATGCTCATTCATTCTAACCTAAGCATAAAGTAAACTTCTCATTGATTAATTTATTACAACCTTTGAATTGATAAAACGATTGAAAAGAAATAACAAAAATTGAAAATCCTGCAAAATGAGTAAACTTGTTAAAAATAAGTGTAGGCTTTTATGAATTTTTCTTCAGTTGTTGAAAAATTGAAGAATACATTCAAAATTAGCCTTTTATGCCTCAGAGATAAAGAAAATTAAACAAAATAAATACATATGATGCATGATTTTGTGAAAGCATTTGAAAAGGCATTTTTGGATAGATGGAGTCTTAAACAATTGAAATTTAACTTAAAATGAATTCATGGACTTACAACTCAGCAAGAAAGCATTCCCTTTTTACAGAATATCAAAATCATTCTTGAAACTAGAGTTATGATCAAAACATTAGAGCATTAATTTCAGAAACAAGAAATTGGATTTTAACATACAGGTTTTAGTAAACTGGATGTTACATAGACTAAACAGACCCAATTTCTCCCAAATTTGAGGGAAACGTTGCTTAACTCAATTAAGAAGCTAACCCAATTTACAGAATTGAAAAATCGATTTTGGTTTGAAAATGGCGATTTCGGGAAGTCACTGTTTCTAAACAGGAAGTGAACCTGTTACAGAATTTAAAGTTCTGTAACCAGTCTCGGTTTTTAACAGATTTGAAATAACAAATGAGCATAAAAAGTTATGAAATTTTTTAAATGTAAACTAGACACATAGAATAAGAAAACCCTTTTTACGGATTTGGAAATTGATCTTCCATTGGGGAGATATGACTCTTACAAAATGAACTAAAAACCTGTGTCACTAAAATAAGGTAGACTAATAGGGGTCTGATTTTTTATCCAAATGGGGCATCAAATGAACATAGAAATCGCTGAAAATTTACAAAAATAAACTAGACTCCATAAAAAAGATACTATTTTTTACGGTATTGAAATCCGATCTCTGGTTGGGGAGATATGGCCCTGACAAGTTGGTCCTAATTCGGGTAGCGATTTACAACGATTTGTTACTGAACAACACCATAAACTGCTGTAGTGTTTTGCAAAAATACTATAAATCGCTATAGGATGACCGAGCAACACTACAAATCGTTGTAGGGCTTGTTGGAGACCCAAAAATACTACAAATCGTAGTTAAAAGATCAGACAACACTACAAATTGTTGCAGGATGACCAAATAACACTACAAATCATAGTAGGGACTCATTGGAGACCCAAAAAAATTGTAACAACGATTTGCTGAATAATGTTGCCAATTAAATGGCGATTTGTTGAAGGAGTGCTACAACAGTCATGATATGGGAGCCAAAATCAGAATATATACAAAATCTGGATACAGGGTTCTGGTATTTAATCAAAATAAAATAGCAATTGACCATGAAAAATTCTGAAGGGAAGAACTAGACATATAAAAGAAGAGAACCCGTTTTACAGAATTGAAAAATGATCTCCCATTAGAAAAATAAAATTCTGACAAAATGGATTAAAATCTGGACCGTTAAAATAACATAGAGTGACAAAGTTGTGGTTTTTGACCCAAAAAAGGTATGAAAACACCATAAAAATCGCTGAAATTTGGTATGGACAAACTAGGTTTAATTTAAAAAACACTCCTTTTTATGGATTGGAAACATCATCTCTGGTTAGGGAGAAATCACTCCCGCAAGTTGGTCCTGATTCTGCTAAAATCCTAACGGTGCAAAATAACAGGTTCTGAATCTTGATTTTTAAAGTGGGTCAAACAAACTCAGAATGATCTGATGGTGGAGAGCATGAAGACATATGCATAAAGTTGCAGTAAAAAATGCAGATCAAAATGAGCTCTGATTACATATAAATCGATAGATCTAAAATGCACCAGAATTGAAAGTATAATCTAGAAAGCAACTGAACATGATGAAAGAAAACTGCACATGCGTAGATGTTCAAACATGAGATCTAATGCCTTAAAACATGAATGAATGCATAAATGATGAAAAATTAAGGCATAAAATGCTTTAAAAGAAAACCAAAATGGCTGAGACACAAATCTAACTTGTTATAGCCCATTTGAAAGAATGATTTGATCTAAAAAGATCAAATCACTTCAATTCTTTTGGCTTAATCAAAATATGTTAAACATAAATTAAAATACAGCAAATAGGAAGATGAAAACTCAGATTCTAATCCATTAATCATGCTATGACAAAAAATTTTAAGAGAATAGAAGAGGAATACTCACCTTGGCTGAAGGGGTCTGAAAGAAAGGGCTGGAAACTCCTCCAAATTTCGTAAACTCCCAGTGAGAGAGAGAGAGAAATAGACTGCTGACCACCAATCGCTGATTGTTTTTTTTTTTCTCCTTTTCTTTTTCCTTTCTTCCTCTTCTTATTCTTCGTTTTCCTTCTTTTCCTGCTCATTTTCTGCTTTTTTCTGCTTCTTTTCCTCCTTCTTTCCTCCTCCTTTTCTTCCTCTGTTTCCTCCTCCTTTTCTTTCCCTTTTTCTGGAGGGTCTAGGGTTGAGATAGCATCGGGCGACCTTTCTTAAAAAAATTGTTTTTTTATGATTTTAAAGGTTTTAAAATTTAAGTTAAACAAAATATAAAGGAGAATTTTAAAAATAGCAGATTTAAAAGGAACTTTTTGCAAAATGATGGTTGTTTTCAAAAGATTTTTCTGAAAAGGGCTCTTTAAGCTAAAAGAGGATTTTAAAAAGGAGGTTCCTAAAACCGTTTTGTTTTTTTTTCTGTATTTTTTTGCGTTTTTGAAATAAAACTCTAAAAACTGAAGGGAAATAAAGGGGTTCAAAAACTAATTTTTTTGTATTTTTGAGAAATCTTTACAAAAGAGAGGTTTTTCTAAGAATTCGGGTTTGATTTCCTCAGAAAACGGGTTTGGATCTGGTTTTTGAGGAAATCTTCAAGTTTTTGACCTCGAGTTGAGAAATGCAAGGCATCGGATCCAAATAAACACTGGATGGATTGTCTGAGCCTTTCAGAAAAATATTTTTGTAAATTTAATTTAGAAATTGGATGGCGAGGCTCATATTTGGATTTTAACACTGGGTCTGGATCCAAAATCGAGTCAGATATAGAAAATGGATTTGATTCCAGTAAAACTCGAGAAATAAGCTGGAATTTAGATCGAAACTGACTCAATTATCTTAGAAAATGGGACCAAGGGCAAAAAGGGGATATTTGCAAAACTTTGAAAAATTTGGGGTGTTCACAGATGCCCCTCTTTGCTACTAAGCTGGTTTAAAGCCGAGCTTAGTGGCAAAGAAAACACTCCAAATTTTGAAAAATACCTGTGATCATCGCAAAATTTTTCCTCTCTTGTATTTCTTTCTCTTCCTTCTCTTTTCCTTTCTAACCTCTATCTTTTCCTTTTTTGAAGGGGAAAATAAAAGACAGAAAAGAAGAGAGAAGAGAAAAGGAAAGAAAAGTGAGAGAAACTCTTTCGCGAAGGTCTCACTTGACCTTATTTTTTGGAAAGATTTAAAAGATTACTCACCTCCATTTTTGGAATATTTGTGGGAAAATCGGGAAACAGGATTCGCTCGTCGGTACGAGGTTCGACCGTTTCTGGCGCCTTTACCAGGGGTAATCGAACCAAGGATCGAATTTATGCCTTTTTGCTTTGCTGAAATATGATCTAAGAATTTATTCTAAGTCTAAATGCACAAAGAATCATGCTTGTGTAATGCAAATGCAGAAATGTATGCTTTTGAGAAAACACTTTTGGAAATCTGAGATTTTTCCAAGTGATTCTGAAGTAAATGTGATAAGGGAATGAAGAAATGATTTTTGAATAGTTGAATTTAACTTAGAACTTAAGATAGATATGAAAAAGATGTTTGAAGTTCTAAGTCTTTGAAATAATCAGAGTTGGGAAAATAAATCTTTAATTGAAAAGAATGGTTTGAAGCTGAGAGGAAAAGAAATGAAGTTTCAGAGTCAGAAATGGACTTTTGAATTTTGAATTTTTGAACCTGGATTCAGGAGAGGAGATGAAATTTGAAATGGAATTGAATTCCAGATTCGAAGTTTGAAATCAAAATGAATTTGGATTTTGAAAAATCCAAATGGAATTTTAAAAATAGAATTGAATTTAAGAAGTCCAGATGTGATTTGAAAATGAAATTGGTTTTGAAATCTGAAATAGGATTTGATCTGAAACCTGGAAATGGATTTTTGGTCTAAGATATAAAATCGATTTTTTATCTAAAATCTAGCATCCTAAATGGTTTTGGATCCGAAGTCTGGAATCCAATATGGAGTTGAATCCGAAATCTAAGATCCTAAACGGAATTGGATCCGAAGTTTGGAATCCAAAACGGAGTTGAATCCAAAATCTAGGATCCTAAATGGAATTGGATCCGAAGTCTGGGATCCAAAAATGGAGATTGGGTTTTGGAAACCTGGATTTAAAGTGGAATTGGGTTCTAATTTTAGAATTGGATTTTGAAAGTCTAAATGGGACTTTTGAAGATGGATCTGGGTTTTGAAAACCCAGATTGAATTTAAAACTTAGAAAAAAATCAAATTTTGAGATTCAGAATCAATCTCAAAACTTTGATTTTGAATTTGAGAATCAAGACTCAATGAAAAAAACAAAGGATGAACTTGATTTAGAGCTTGAGTTTTTGAAATCAGATGATGAATCAGGAATTTCAAAATTTTAAATTGAACTTTGAATTTTGAATCCGGGAAATGAATTTTGGAATTTCAAAGTTAAACTGAACTTTGAAATTTGATTGGAGTTTTGAATATGAAATGAATTTGAAACTTCAAAGTCAATATTAGACTTTGAAATCGGATTTTGAGCTTTTGAAATGAGATAGAATTGATGAATAGAATTTAAAGAAAAATATTCAAGATCACTTTGATTTTGAATTTTTTTTTTGAAAATATGATGGAATTCTATCCTAAATGATGAATGAATTTAAAGAATTTAAAATTGGATTTTGAAAATCATATTTCATTCTTTAAATGAATGTAAATAAGATTGAGGATATAATACACTCCTCACTATGGTCATTGAATGTATTATACAATAATCATATTTGAATTCAGGTGAAGAATAAAACATATTTTGGTGCTTTTATAGAGTTTTAAAATGAAATTAACTCTCAATATATCCGGACTATGGCCATTGATATATATTTTGAGTTAATTTTAAATTAAACTCTGATAAAAGAAGAAAATATAAAAAAATATGATGATTTTTGAAAAGAGATCCAGTGGGGATCCAGTGTTATTCCATAAAAGATGAAAATCCTAAGTTTTGTTCACATCTTGACTATGGCCATTGATGCAAATCATCAACTTAGGATTTAATCACCTCTTACTAGAATGATGCACGTGTCATTCGTGTGTCCATTTGTGATTTCTTGAGAGATAAAAGAAAATAATGAAACAGAGGATATTTACATGCTCATTCATTCTATCTAAGCTAGAAATGTAAATTTCTCATTAATATCTAAGTTGTTACAATCTTGGAATTGAAATTTAAAATTGAGAATCCCTAATCTAAGAAGAAGATCAACCTTCTAGATGTATTTCCTGCAGAGGACTTGAGTTAGCTGCCAAGCAAAACTATCTGATATAGAAGAAAAGGTAAGTTTTGAACTGAAACTAAATGAATATGCTGAGGAAGGTAAGCATATAGATGCATATGAAGACCAAATTAGCGATCTACAGAATATGTTAATGGTGTACATCTATAGTCATAAAACATAGAAATATATACATATATATATATATAAAGGCCAATATGTTGTTAATATATATTCTGCACAGGGCCTAGTGCTGAGTTATCAAAAGTGGGCTTCAAGTATCACAAGTATATACATGTATATCGTCAGTGACCCTCTTGCCATTGCTAGGATTTTACTGAGGGAAAGTTCCCTTTTAGTAAGAAGATAGCCTTAACATCATAGACCCACTTGAAATGCCAAACCAGTCCTACATTATGTTTTTCAGCCGCAGGTACAAACTGGTCATTATATACAGAAGGTGCTGCTAAGGTGATGTAAAGGTGTGTGTAAGTTAGTGACAGCATAGGTGAATATGTTGTCAGATGGGGTATTCATGGGGGGGTGTTGTTACAGTAGCAGCAATGGATGGAGCCCCTTTCAGCGATTGGCTGATATGGTGAGAGTGTTGTTTGTGAGGTGAAGGCATTTGGAATGGGATGGTGATGGTGCAGTGAAGGGCTGGTGCACAGTGTGGCTGGGGTAGTGTACACAGTGGAGTGTTTTGCAGCAGCTGTACATAACTTGAAATGGTGTGAGTGAGGCAACAAAGTGTTTTGCAGCAGTAGTGTATAGATGTGGAATTGCAACACATAAGTGTGTGGCTGCAATAATGTAACGATAAATGTTATGCTAAGACAGGGGCTAAGCGTTGCAAGAGATATCATTGGGGAAAGAGGTGCCAGCAAGTTGGTGGCTGGGCTGCTATGATATGTGACACAGGATAGATACGACAGTGTTTGCCATGAAGAAGAGACTGAGGTGTATGTGTGTGCTGGTAGGGTAACAAAATGAAAAATAAACACTGTATGTGAGAATACAACTTTCTAAGGTCTGTAGGCTGTATTCGTGAAATTCTTCATCAACTTCTGAGGTAATAACCGATCAGCAAGGGGACACAGTCATCAATATGAGGCTCAAATTGATATCCAACAACTCGACTCAGAACAAATCATCTGAATGTTTGCATGAACTATTCCAGATTTTAGTCACTTATTTTGCAATAGATAAACAACTTCAATTGATCCAAAAAAAAAATGCTAAGGCCAGGAAAACATTTTTTTATCATACCACAAGTTATAACCAGAGCCATGAACCATGTTGTAACAAAGACCACACACATGAAGGTGATGGCATAAATATTTCCAATCAAAGTGATATCCTAAAAAAAAAAAGAAAAATAGAATAAGAATAATAAAAAAAGATAAAGATAGCAACTATGAAAAGACCCATGAGAATCCAGTTCATTTCTGGAATATAAATCTGCCCATATGTCCATTTTGAAGCGTGGGCAACCTTCTGCAAACCTCCAGGATCCTTCCTGCAAGGATCTGATTCAAGCATAGATATATGATAGAATAATGCTTTATACACCTGGACAATGAGATACCGACGAGAACGTATCCAGCAGAATGTGTTGAAACAACAATAAAGAAAGAAGTAACACAGCAAAAGGAGCAAGCAATCGATGTCAGGAACCAAGCTGATATGATGCAAAATTGAAACTGATAAACCATAACAGAGCCCAAGGGTTTTGAATGAAGCAAGATGCTAAAAGATGATGTTAACAACGCAATAATACAGCAAAATGATGGAACCTTAGCAGTTATAGGGGCAGTTGAGGGAATTCATGCAGGGTATCTCATTGTGGCTACTGTAACAGACTCACCAAATGCAAAATCACGCAAATGACAGGATAATCAACTATGGAAAAGGGAGAAGTGATATGCAAAGGGGAATTACTTAGTGGCACGAGAGGGGTTTTCACTATGAATCGTGCATAGTCTATTCCAGATCAACCACAGACTTTCAACTTTTTATAAGCATTTTCAGAGGGATATTCTCAGTGTAACAGAAGTTTGCCTTTGAAGACTTGCTTTTAACATGATCTTTTGGTAAAAGGAAATGTTGCTTTCCTGTTCCTTGGAACCCACAAAAAGAAAAGAAAAAAAAAGAAAAAAAGAAAAAAAGAAAAAAAGAAAAAGAACCACCAGGATGATATACCTGCGTTACATCCACTGGAACATCCCAATTTACTTGTATAAACATCATCAATGCAAGGCACCTAACCGTATGAGGCTTTAAATGAATCAGGTGAGACAATAACATATCAAAACTACTTTCATAATGTAAATTCTGGTAATCCCAGCAGAATAAAAGGTGATGCGTGCCATTTTGAAGCACTGAGAATTCGGTTTCTTTTTTAAAGTACGCACTACTTGAACTCACCCATCATGGTTGAGAATAACAATGATCATGATACAACAGACATTTTATCGGGATATCAACTGGTAAAAATCAGAAAGCGAGAACAGGGTATCGAAAATCAACAAAGGAAATCAAGATATGAGTCAATTATCACCACAAAACAGGAGATCAGATGTAAAAGGGAAACTGAAATGATAACAACAAAAGTAAAAATGAAATAAAATAACAAAAGAGAAAAAAAGAGGGGAAAACCCAAAACAGAACAAAATATGATGCACAATACTGAGTGAATAAGGGTTTGATGTTGATGATGATGCTTAGATGAATTACGAAGGGAGAAATAACCGAATGGCATTGTTCCTCAGGTTAAACATGTGCAAGGCGATATACGAAATAAAATTGAGGATTCAATGCAAAATCGAAAACTGAAACAAGCATGGGAAATCGAAATGTGAAGGAAGGATTATACATGAACAGACAATGAAAATAAAAAAAAATGGGAATGAGAAACAGGAAATCGAGTTATAAACAGACATTTAAAATCTGTGAAAACTACAGGAATTCATGAATAAATTGAAGAATAATAACAAATAAAAAAAAAGTGTCAGAATGCATATATTCCCTTGTTGTAGCCGTAGATGGATCGATCCTGCTATATGCAGGTCGATCTCATCATTAGCGCCTTATATATATAAAAAAAAACAGAGAAGAATGAGATTAAAACGAAGAGATACTATAAGAGAAGAGTTACAGACAATCGATGAGGGGAGGAAAAAGATCACTCACCCGATGGAAAGGCTTCAACCAAAGAAGGAATGGCCTCTGCTGGTATAGTGTGAGATCAACTAGTTTGATCGATCAGGTGGTACTTCCTCCAGATTCGTCGTTGCAGGGGCTCAATGAAGTTGTGCAGGAGAGGATTCTTTCTTCTCGATGACGCTTCGTGGCTGATGCTTCGGGATTGAAGCTCCTTCCATTGATGGGGGAAGCCAGCAAGAAGAAATAAGGAGAAGAGGACAAGGGAAGAAGGATAAAGAAGAAGGGTTGAGAAGAGCATGTGATGGAGGTGTGATAACAGATGGATTAAAGGGGACTCCTGCGGTTTTCTTTTATAAGAGAAAACCGTTAGGTATTTTTCGAAAATGGTCCCCAAAGTTCTTTAAAATTTTCAAAATGAGGGTTGCATTTTACAAAACTTTTTGGAAAGGGGTTCTTAGTAAAACCGAATTCCAAAGAGGGGTTTCTAAACTAGAACTTTTTGTGTTTTTCTTTTCTATTTTGATTTTTTTGCTCTTTTTCTTTGCATTTCCTTTTTTTTTGGTGTTTTTGAAATAAAAATTCTAAAACTAAGGGATTTTTAACTAAATTTATAAATATTTACAAAAGAAGGGTTTTCTGAGAATTCAGGGTTATTTTTGGAAAAATTTCTTCAGAAAACGGGTTTGGATCCAGGTTTTGAGAAAATATTCCAGTTTTGAACCTCGAATCGAGAAATACAGAGTTGTGGATCCAAACAGATACCGGACGAACTGTCTGAGCCTTTCAAAAGTTATTTTGGTAATTTTGAGAATTTGTTTAAAAATTGGGTAACAAAGCTCTGATTTGGATTCTGATATTGGATCTTGTTATCATCGCAAAAATTTTCCCTTCCCTGCGGAAGAGAGGGGAAACCTTCCACGAGTCAAACTTGACCAAAGTTTTGAAAATTGTTTTGAAATACTCGCCTCTGCTTTGAAAATAGTGGGAAATATTTCGAAGAATGGGACTCGACCTGTCGGTACGAGGTTTGACCGTTCTTGCCGCCTTTAACAGGGGTAATCGAACCAAGGACCAAATGTGTGCTTGACTTAGTTAAATCATCAAAATCGTGTTCTATCCTAAATGCATAGAGAATTTAGGCATGTGCTATGAAATTTTGTAAAAATGCAAGTTGGAAAACATGATGTGTGCTTGGAAAATGTTTTGGAGTTGGAAAATGTTTCTAAGGTAGATGATGGAAATCAATTTCTCAAGAAAATTCAGATGAAAGGATTTGAAAATCATAAGAAAGTTTCTGAGGATGTGAGAAAATCCTAGGAAAGTGGAGAGAATTCTTGAGAAAAGATAAACATTGAAAGAGAAAATGTTTGCCAGGAAAACTCCAGCTTTGAAAATTTTCTTTTAGAAAATGATTGAAAATTAATAGGAGAACTCTTTGGAGAAGGAAAATCAAAACTCAGGAAATTGAAATTTTGAGAATCTTAGCCTTGAAATATTTGAAAATCGATTTTTAAGTTTTTGAAGATGTTAGAAAATTTTCTTTGAAGAATTGAAAATGAATTCTAAGAAAGGAGTGTTTTCCAGGAAAATCATAGGAAACTTAACTTGAGAAAATCCAACTTTGAAAATTTTCAGAGTTTCTTGAGGAATCGATTTCCTTGGAGTGAAATTTTTCTTGAGAAAAGTTTGAGAAATGCAGGTGATTTCATGATGCAAACTATCCTGAATGAATGAATGCCTTTTTATGAAAACCTCTTTTCAGGAAAATATGCAGTTTTAGAATTAAACTAAGGTAAGATTACTACATATTCTGACTATGGCCGTAAATATGCTTGTAACGTACTTAGTTAATTCTAAAATATTTTGTAAAAATCAAAGATATGCTGTGAATTTTGGAAGATAGCCTATAAGTGTAGGCTCGGTGTGACTAATAGAAATATACTGAATCTGGGTCTCATCCATATTCTGACTAAGGCCGTAAATATGGACTTCACCGAGTTCATCAACTCCCTAAGAGTTGGTGCACGTGCCATTCGTGTACATCCATAGTGATTTTGGAAATATAATGCATAAATCACATAATCATGATATTACAGAAATTCAAACTATATGATATGCATCCTAATCTAAGCAGAAAAGTAAATATTTTATTCCAAAATTTCATTAAATTATTACATCACTAAATAAAATAAAAGAAACAAAAAATTACAGATTTCAGCTCCTTCCTTTGAATATCCCTATCAAACTTAAAATGGGGTTAGCTCAAATATGTGGGTTTTTCCAAGATTTCCAATATTATATTGAGATTATTGGATTGAGTTGGATATAAACCCGATTTTCATACTTCCTTGATATTTGAAATGATGAAAATGCAATAAAATCAAGAAATAAATAATTTGAAATTCGAAATTGTGGTCAACATAACCAAAATACCCCTAATATTGAAGTTATACCTTTAAAATCAAGGTTTTTTGAAGGAATTTGGTAAAGTTTGAGATTTTGAAATTTGAATTGAACCAAATGATGATGAAATGCATGATGAGACATGATGACATGCTTCTAAACATATTAGGACTATAAAAATCAGAATTTGTGTTTGAAACTTGGCCAAAATAACGAATTTCGCTTGTTTTTCGCTTGGACCAGGGTTCTGCGGGAACCCCGATTTGATGATACGGCTGAACCGGTCATCAAACAGTACTCAAATCATGCCAAATTTGGTAGAGAGTACCCCTCTACCCTTAGGAATAGTATAAAACGATAAAATGCATGGAATGATATGACCTAAATGCAAAATTTTAAAGAAAATCTTAAAATAAGCAAATTTCGCCTATGGGTACGAACCAAACATAACATTTAATGCAATAATGCAGAAATCCACCATAAAAATGTCTGATATTTTTCAGGATGCTAAAGGACATGAAAATGAACATCTTTGGCTTTTACAGCTCTGGGATTTGACATACAGTGAGTTCAGTCCAGAGATTTGGTTGTGACGGGACTAAAATCAATAGGATCTGATGTGAAAATGGATAAAAATTGATAATTGACCACCACAATTTTTGAAAATTAAATGGGGAACTACTGACATGATATGAACAACTTTTATTTGTATGGATTTGGCATTTGATCAACGGACTGAGAAACAAAAATATGACACTACACGCATAAACCAGAAGATCAGATGTAAATACCAAAACAGGAGGCTGAAATAAAAAATACGGAACTGGCATGAAAACTGTTCTAAAAATTGCCAAAGTTTTGAATCAAATAGAGGACATTCAGAACATATAGTTCACTTTTTATAGATCCGGATTTGGAGCTATATCCAGAGAGAACCAGTCGATCCAGAGTCTTAGAGACTCAAATGAGGCTCTGACACCTGTCCCAAACTCTTGGATTTTTGTCAGACAGCCAAAAAACTCATAAAAATCAGAGAAAAATATATTAAATACTAGACTCAATCTCGAGTTCAGAGAATTTTTTGGATCAAAAATTGGATCTCACATGAGGGAGATCTCGATTTTATAAGTTGCAACCAAATGTTCTGAACGTTTCCCGGGTCGTAAAACCCGACTTGGCATTTTGAACTTTAAACATAGTAAATAAACTAAAAAAAATTCGATTTTTTTGCGGATTATCAGGGACAGCTGTGGGCACATAATATGATTTTTTTGGCATTTTTAGAGAAAAAAAAACATAAAATAATGAGTGGACTGACTGATAAAAACAGAGAGTTACAAAAACTAAACAGAATTAAAATAAATGCTAAAAAAAACTAACTAATTCTTAAAATATGCTAAATTGACGAAATAAAATATGAACTAAACCTAACTAATACATGAATGCTAAAAATCATCAAGGAATCATGATCCTACTTAATATATGTCGTTTTATGGGAATGGTTCAATCCATCATTCGGACGAACCCTTTCTTTAAAACGAAAAAAACCATGGGATTCAGAATTGAAACGAGAATATTATTTCAATAGCATCACTCGAATGGGAGCTTACCTTGTGTTCTTTTGCTGTTTTGAAACCTCAAAGACGGGCGGCTACGGGATGGCTCCTTGAGAATGGACTTCAGAGAGGGCGTGAATTCAGAGGAAAACAAAAGAAGCTAAAAAAAATGAAATTCTAAGTTGAAGTTCAGATCTAACAAAAGAGCCTCTCTCACTGGGCGTGGGCTAGGGTATTTATAGAATTTTTGGAGATTTTTGAAATTCTTAGAGGATGCTATTTTGGATTTTTGGAATAAAAATGCAAATTTTGTAGATATAACACCTCAGCAAAATTTGAAAATATTCAAAAATAAAGTTTGCTTAATTCTCTCTGCAGGAGCTTCCCATATGGCGCCACCTCAGAGGATGCTACCTTGGAGTTTTCCTTTATTTGAAATTCAAAGTCTTGTTTTCCTGGAAGAATGAGAGACCGCCATGTAGCGCCACCTCAGTGTGGCTCCACACTGACATGTGTCAGAAGGAAAGAACAGAGGAAGCATATGGCGCCACCTCAGTCTGGAGTTTGAATATTTGAATTCTTGCTTTTTCTGAAGGGAGCAGAGAGAGACATGTGGCATTTGCTTTTTCTAAAAAGAGCAGAACTTGACATGTGGCATTTGCAGTGTCATTTGCTTTTTCTGAAGAAAGCAAAAGCTTGACATGTGTCATTTGCTTTTTCTAGAGGAAGCAGAGATGGACATGTGGCATTTGCTTTTTCTGAAGGAAGCAGAGCTTGACATGTGTCAGCTGCAGGAGGAAGCACCTCAGATGGCGCCACCTCAGGGGGGACACATCTACTTTTTCTGGAGAAAGGATAGTTGGACACGTGGTGACTCAGGGTGGCCCCAGAGTGCCATGTGGCAAGGGAGAGAGAAATAAAGGTGGTGGACATGTGGAGCTACTTTAGGGAAGCTCCACCTTGACACGTGGCATGAAATAGGAAAAGGTGATTGAAGACATGTGGTGCCACCTCAAAGAGGCCCCACACTGACACATGTCAGAAGATAGAAAAAAGAAGCTGTAGGGAGGACAAGTGGCAATTAATGAAGGTGCACGGAGGAAGACACGTGGCGTCACCTCAGGGTGACCCCACACTGATACACGACAAAGAAATGGAAGGTGAGATAAAATGACATGTGGCGCCACCTCTGGTGAACCCCACACTGACACATGGCAGCGGATGGAAGAAGAGAGAAAGGGCCCAGTGGCGCCTATTCAGAGACAAGGCTCCTATATTTTTGGGTTTTTTGAAATTCAAGTTTTACAAAAGGAAAGCCTATGTGGCACCACCTCAAGGTGGATCCCACATTGTTTATTTATTGTAATAAAAGCAAGAAAGTAAAACCTCTTTTTGGAATTTTCATAAAAACTTGGACTAACTTGCAAATAAGAAATACGTGGCCTAATTGCAGAAATTTTGAGGAGAGGTGGCCTTTGTAGGGCATTTTTGTAAAAGAATGATATTTGAAATTGCTGACAAAAGGGCAAAATCTGAGATAAAATGGCTAAGTTCAAAGCTAAAATCCATATTGAAAACTATCCAGATCGTTTTCCTAAGAAAATCTTTTGAAATTCAGAGTCCTGGGGGTAAAATGGGAAGAATTGACAATTTTAAAGACCTAGGGTTTTGAAATCGATTTTGAAAAGTGTTAAAAACTCAAATCTGGATTGAGAGTTTTGAAATCGAGAGTTATGGACCTCGAAATGACATGTTGTGCAGTACAGTGATATGAAATGCTCATGCAATGATATGCAATGACATGTCTTATGAAATGTAATCTTGAACCAGGATTTGGAGATTCTCGTCTTCTGTCAGGAGTAAAATTTTGAAAATCTGAGCTAAAAATAGAGAAATTTTGAGAGTTGCAGATGAAATTTGGACTTTTGCAAGTTCCAGGCTCAAAAAATGACCATTTTGCCCTTCGGCGATCTCAGGGGACGAATTGTGATGTTTGGTGGAAATGTCGGGGAGGTGAGTGAAAATTTGGGGTGTTTACAGATGCTCATCTTTGCTACTAAGTCGGCTTGTGGCCGAGCTTAGTGGCAAAGAAAAACACACCAAATTTGGGCTATATATAAAAAAATGCCCTAGTTAGAAGGATCTGACTAAGTATAGAGATATTAGCCTAGTGAAGATGGTAGATATGAAATGGAGAACGAAGAGGAATAGATTCGCTCTGTGAGAGTGAAGTTCAGGTTTTGCCCTTATCCTGGATGGGACGAAAATACCTCGTATGGAACGAAGCTCAGGTTTGACCCTTAACCTGATTGGGGAATGAAATACCTCATCAAAATGAGGCTCAGGTTTATACCCTTAACCTGATTGAGGAATGAAATATCTCATCAAAATGAGACTCAGGTTTGTACCCTTAACCTGATCGGGCGGAAAATGAAATACCTCATCAAATGAGGCTCAGGTTTACACCCTTAACCTGATCGGGCGAAAAATGAAATACCTCATCAAAGGAGGCTTAGGTTTATACCCTTATCCTGATTGGGCGGAAATGAAGTACCTCATCAAAGGAGGCTCAGGTTTGTACCCTTAACCTGATCGGGCGGAAAATAAAATACTTCATCAAAGGAGGCTCAGCTTTGTACCCTTATCCTGATCGGGCAGAAAATGAAATACCTCATCAAATGAGGCTCAGGTTAATACCCTTAACCTGATCGGGCGGAAAATGAATGGAATCCTCGAAGGAAGAGACCATGATGGAACCTTCAGAGTTTGCACAATAAATCCGACAAGGTTTTTGCAAAATGAAGGAAAATGGGGTCCCTAAAGCTTGAAAAGGGATTGATCTTGGGCGTCTCATTGCCTAGACTAAAATCAGCTTTTGAATTTGCCTTTTGCGAGAAAATGATTGGGGGTTCGACCTCGAACCGAAATGGGACTGTCTATGGCGGGACAGTGGGGACACAGGGAAGTGTGAGAATCTGAGAGCCCAGGTGCTCAGATTATAAAAAGAAGGGAAGGAATCTTGAAAACTCCCGTAATCAAGTCCTAAAGAGGGATTGAAAATTGGTGTCAGGATGTATAAAAAACGGACATCAAGCTCTCACTTCACGTCAGGATAGCTAGAAAATATTGTCAAAATGTTGAGAATTCTGTTGTTGATTCAAAGTATTTTAAATTGATGCACATTGTTGCGGAAATATTCCTCTTTTCTACCTGAAGTATTACCTCCAAACGAGATTGACTTTATAGAATCAAGATTTGGAATTCAAATTGCTTGCGATTGACCTTCTTCAAGGAAGCTATCAATTTCCTTGATATGAACAGGAAAGAGAGAATTTAATATTATGAAAGCAATTGATGAAAGAATATTGATAATAGAATTTCACAAATTTAAAGAAGATTCTTGATAGATTTGGTAGTTTGATATCCTGGGAACTTCTCTCATGATATTCTTTCTGCACTCTTTTGAGCTTTCTTAGGCTTCGGGGGAGTTTATTACATCATCCTTTATTATGGAAGATGTCCTAACTTTTTCCCTCTTTCTTTTCCCTCTCTTTCTCTCTTTTTGGAAGGGTACGTCATAAACTCCTTCAACTTGGAGATGTGTCGATCCTTCTTTGCCTCAGGGGTTATGTTTGATGATGTTGGCTCATGGGTTGGAGATCTTTGGATGATAGCGGAAATTAAATATCTTTTAGGGATTGTCGGGAGGTTCATCGCATTTGCCTTCATCTCGACAGTGCTTTGAACTTTCCCTGGAAGGATCCGTCACAAACTTTGTCATCTTGGAGATGATCCAAATCTTCTTTGGCCCCGGGGATCTACTCGCCTAATTCGTCTTCATCTTGACGACAATTGAGAGATCCCTTTTGCGAATATTTAATTGCAGCTTAGGGGATTTGAGGAGGCAGAGTTTTGGTGAACTCTCTCTTTTTCCAAGCGCTCAGGATATTTCCACTGCCTCATTTTTGCAAGAATGGTTTTTAGAGATGTGCCATAACTGCGATCAATATCAATCATTTATGACTTTGCAATAACATTGAATCTTCTTTGTTGGCCACATCGAGGATTTATCCTTCATCCTTTTGGTTGGCCAATAGAAAGAATTTGAATTTCGAATCCTTTTTTTCGCAAAAGCTTTGCTCTTTTGGAAGTAATGCTGAAGGTAAACTAAGGTAAAGATTTGTGCAATAAAGTTTTTGAGATCAACAAGTAATTGACAATTTGGCAAAATGTTTCTTGAAATCCTTGGTGAAAGAGAGCATTTGAAATCCTGCTTAACGCATTCGTGACGAAAATTATCATCTTTTTTCCAAAGGAGACGGCTATCAGTTCACTGGGAACAATATCAGAACGATCATCGTTGGGAATAATATCAGTTCAATTAAGAACGACCATCGGTTCAATGAGAATAATATATGTTTAATTAAGAACGACCATCGGTTCACTGAGAATAATATCAGTTTATTGAAGAATGACTATCAGTTCCTTGGGAACACTATCAGTTCAATGAAGAACGACTATCAGTTCACTTGGAACACTATCAGTTCAATGAAGAACGACTATCAGTTCACTTGGAACACTATCAGTTCAATGAAGAACGACTATCAGTTCACTTGAAACACTATTAGTTCAATGAAGAACGATTATCAGTTCACTTCGAACACTATCAGTTCAATGAAGAACGACTATCAGTTCACTTGGAACACTATCAGTTCAATGAAGAACGGGGACCATTATAGAGAGTTGGGTCACTTCTATGAATGGTTTCAGGATTATCCCCTTATCCTGAACGAAGAAATGGAAAGTGGATGACCTGACGATCGAAATTGAGAATTTGGTAATTTGAAAATTGTAAATTGGGTAACCCGGATGTCAAAATTAAATAATTGAATGACCCGAGGGTCGAAATTGAAGAATTGAATGATCCAAAGATTTAAATTAAAAATTGGTGGACAAAAGGTCAAATTAGAGAAATTAACTGACCTTGAAGATCGAGGTGACTTGGATCAACAAAGGAGAATAAAGAGTTCGAGTAAGAGCTCGAATAAAGTAAAGAGTTCACGAGTCGGAACTCGGAACGACAAAGGAAAATGAAGAGCTCGAATAAGGTAGAGAGATCACGAGTCGGAACTCGGATCAACAAAGGAGAATGAAGAGCCCGGGTCAGAGCTCGAATAAAGTAAAGAGATTACGAGTCGGAACCCAGATCTACAAAGGAGAAATAATTTGAAGGAAAACGCGAGTCGAAACTCGGATCTTCAAAGGAAACATAATTTGAAGAAAAACCCGAGTCAGAACTCAGATCTTTAAAGGAAAAATAATTTAAAGGAAAACCCGAGTCGAAACTCGGATCTTCAAAGGAAAAATAATTTGAGGAAAAACCCGAGTCGGAACTCGGATCTTCAAAGGAAAAATATAAACCAACTTGAAAGTTGGATTTTGAAAAAAAAGAAATATGAGTCGAAACTCGATTTTCTAAAAGAAAAAATGGACCAACCTGAGAGTTGGGTTTGAAAGAAAAGAAGTCTGAATCAGATTTCAGATCTTCAGAGGAGAACCCGATTAGAGGATCAAAATTTTGCAAATCGCCAGTGCGGGGACTAGATTTTGGAAAGAGGATTATATCTGAAGAATTTTGAGGAAAAATCAATAGAGATTGTAAATTGAAGTTAGGGATTGATGATTAAGATGAGAAATCATTCATAGTTTCAGGATTTATCCCTTATCCTGAATAGAAATTGAAGAATTTTGGGAAAATCATGGAAAATGATTCAGGTTTATCCCTTAACCTGAATGGGAAATTTGATGCAAATTGAATGCGAATGAATAAGAATGAGTGCAAATTGATGCAAATGAATGCAAAATTAATGCAAATGGGTGCATATACATGCAAAATGAGAGATTGGTTTATCCTGCCTGCATACAAGATGTTTTGAGGTAAAGATAAATTTTCAAAAAAATGCCCCAGTGTAACTAGGGAGGAAAATTTTGAATAAAAGAAGGATAATTGATGAATAAGGCGACAAGATCCTTGACTGATAGACGTCCTCAAGAGCATTCCTCACAAGAGAGACATTGTGAGAAACAAATAAGATGGCGCCAAGCTATTGGAAAATTTGATGATTTTATTGATGCTTTAAAATCAAGGAAAGAGAATGGGATTACATTATTCTTTTGAAAAAACAAGATGAGAAATGGGAAAGTGTCAGCATTGTCATCTTTTGGAATGATTGTGGAAAAAGCTTAGTCAGGATGACTGGTCCTCCTTTTCATCTTCAACGAGGAGCTTCTTGTCAATGCAGTCTCGAACAATGTTCTTAAGGACGAAGCAGTTTTTTGTATCGTGCCCCACTGCTCGATGAAACTTGCAAAACTATTCTTTGAATCTGCCCATAATTGTTGGGGGATCAGCGACTTTAGACAACCGGACAATGTCTTTCGCAAGCATATACTCCAGGATACTCTCGAGTGTCTGATCCAGAGGGGTGAATTCTTGATCAGTGCTCCAATCCTTGCGCTTTGGTTTTTCTTGATCTTTCTCCTTATGCTGAGGGCTGGATTGGAGAGGTTTATCATTGTTGATGTCCTTCCCTTTTTTCCTTTTGAATCTCTCCAAACTGCTACCATGATTATTCTTGTGGCCTTTGCTATTATTGGCCGAAAAAGTGAAGTGAGTCTTCGTCTTGGCATCTTGATTGCTTCTTGCAATAGTAATGCCCTCATAGACCCCATTCTCCATTCTCATCTCGAGCCATTCGGCTCGTTTAATGAGTTCAATGAAAGACTTGGAGGGTGAGGTAGAGATGAGACTCCTCAAAGGCTGTGAAAAGTTGTTCAGGATGATTTGGAGTGCATGCTCCTCTGAAATTGGGCTCCTCATTTTATTGCAGGTCTCTCTCCATCTGCGAATGAAGTCCTTTGCTTTTTCATTTTCATTATGCTTTAGATTGCAAAGATGGCTCAATGTTGGGAGCGCTTCCGTGTTGAACAGAAAGCGTTCAATAAACATATTTACAACTTTATCAAATTCTTTGAGCTCGATGGGATTGATATGCTCAGCATACCATTTAGCTGCAATGCCTTCTAGGCTGCGAGAAAAACAAAGAAATAGGGCCCTATTGTCTTTCTTGAATTTGGAGCACTCAACGAAGAACATGGCAAGGTGGGCTTTGGGATCACAAGAACCGTCGAACTTGATGAACTTTCTGAGGAGGTTCTCCAGATTATCGTCTCCTTCTAAGCCATCGTAGAAATCTTCACTTGTGAAAACTTTCTTACCCTTGTCGCATGCTTGAAAATCCTTGACTACTCTCGCCATTTCTTTGAACTGCGCTTGAAAAGGATCTATTACTGCGTGAACTTTTGGCTTGCGAGTGATTTCTGGAATGATCTTGCATTCTTCATCTGTATCATCTGTTGATTCTCCTTCGTCTGAAGTATCTTAAACATGCGTATCAGAAGACTTGGTTGCTTTCTTGGCCACACGATCTCTGATTCTCTGACTGAATGGATTTTTGTCTAAGTTGGTGCCAGCCTGCTCACTCATCATCTTCTTCATCATTTTCTGGAACATAGCATACATCTGGGGATCTATGCCGTCATCTTCTTGTTGACTTTGACTCCTGACTGATTTTGGCGAATCCATTTCTTCTTCTGAAGCTGAGGAATAGATAATGCGTTGTACTGGTGCAGTCTTCTTCCTTGACCTTCTCTGAACCATCAAATGCTGCGAAGGCTCTCTGCAGGATGAAGTCTTGATTAGACTCTGAGGAAATTTTGGATTGGAAGGAAAATGATTATTGACGATATGGTTGACAATTGGAAGAATATCCCATTACTAGGGATGGAGTCACCGCTGAAATCACGACAATTGTGTTGTCATTCTTTGCAAGAGAAATAAACAACAAAAAATGTGCCTTGTTACCTAGGCGAGGTCGTCAACCACAAGGAAAATACCATTTTTTGAAGGAAAGAGATATCTCTTGGAAAAATAATCCGCAAGCAAATTTAGAATAAGGAGACGACAAGTGGATAAACAATTTTCACTGCAATAATCAAGGTATGCACGAGGAAAATAAGGTGAAGAATTTTGCAAATAAACAAAAGGATTAAAAATCCAATGAGAGAAAACATATGATTTTGGAAAATCGCAGGCAGGATAAAAATGCAGCTGGAAATTCGAGATCCAGTAGAATGGAAGAATGAAAAATCACCTGGAGTTTTGAAAGAAATTGGATGTTTGGGAAAATCATCCAGGGTTTGAGAAAATAAAAGAAAAATATGAGAATATGGATATTTGGAAAAATATTTTTGGGGAAAATATGAGAGGAATAATGATAATACAAACAGTCACATCCTGCACAAACATTTATGCACATACAACACTACCTAAAAGGCTGACTCTAGATGCATCATTTTGAAAAGCAGCTGTAGGACCTTAATCTTAACTCTAGGTACAGATCATCTTTGTCCAATCTAGTTACGCCGATATACTCAAGTTGAGACTCGAAGTACGTGGCATAGAATTTCAACTCTGGTTCTAAGGTAAGGTTTTCCAACATCCTTGAACGCCTACCGATATACTTCGGATTGTGGTCCTTAGTACGTGGTAGGGGGGCGTCAACCCAAATAAGTGGCCCAGTTGTGAGGCTCTATCCCGAACTAGGGTTCTGGAAGAGAGCCCAGCAACGTGAAGACCGGGTAAAGATAGGTAAAGGGGGGTTTGAAAAATGATCACATGCAAGAAATAGAAGGCTCTAAGTCCTAGAGAGATAGATTTTTGAAAACTTTTGACGAAGCATACATTGTTTGCATTCAGATCCTAAATTGAGGAGAGTTGTGTTTAGACCTAAGTCTATGTGAGCATGAAAATATCTCCCCAATCTGGTCCTACCAAACCATGCCTAGTCTACATACAATCAATGTCAGCCAGGTTAGAATCTAGGCTCCTAGGTTCGCATGATATCAGAAAGTAAAGAGCTGACATTTTGAGAACATAGTTTTGATAATTGAACTAAGTCAAGCACACTTTTGATCAGACAAGGACAGGTCCCATCACAGTTGCCAAACATGTTATCGTCGCAAAATTTTTCCCTTCCCTACGGAAGAGAGGGGAAACGATCCTGCGAGTCAAACTTGACCAAAGTTTTGAAAATTGTTTTAAAATACTCGCCTCCATTTTGAAAATAGTGGGAAATATTTCGAAGAATGGGACTCGACCTATCGGTACGAGGTTCGACCGTTTCTGCCGGCTTTAACAGGGTAATCGAACCAAGGACCAAATGTGTGCTTGACTTAGTTAAATCATCAAAATCGTGTTCTATCCAAAATGCACAGAGAATTCAGGCATGTGCTATGAAATTTTGTAAAAATGCAAGTTGGAAAACATGATGTATGCTTGGAAAATGTTTTGGAGTTGGAAAAGGTTTCTAACGTAGATGATGGAAATCAATTTCTCAAGAAAATTCAGATGAAAAGATTTGAAAATCATAAGAAAGTTTTTGAGGATGTGAGAAAATCTTGGGAAAGTGGAGAGAATTCTTGAGAAAAGATAAACATTGAAAGAGAAAATGTTTGCCAGGAAAACTCCAGCTTTGCAAATTTTCTTTGGAAAATGATTGAAAATTCATAAGAGAACTCTTTAGAGAAGGAAAATCAAAACTCAGGAAATTGAAATTCTGAGAATCTTAGCTTTGAAATATTTGAAAATCGATTTTTGAGTTTTTAAAGATGTTAGAAAATTTTCTTTGAAGAATTGAAAATGAATTCTAAGAAAGGAGTGTTTTCCAGGAAAATCATAGGAAACTTAACTTGAGAAAATCCAACTTTGAAAATTTTCAGAGTTTCTTGAGGAATCGATTTCCTTGGAGTGAAATTTTTCTTGAGAAAAGTTTGAGAAATGCAGGTGATTTCATGATGCAAACTATCCTGAATGAATGAATGCCTTTTTATGAAAACCTCTTTTCAGGAAAATATGCAGTTTTAGAATTAAACTAAGGTAAGATTACTACATATTCTGACTATGGCCGTAAATATGCTTGTAACATACGTAGTTAATTCGAAAATATTTTGTAAAAATCAAAGATATGCTGTGAATTTTGGAAGATAGCCTATAAGTGTAGGCTCGGTGTGACTAATAGAAATATGCTGAATCTGGGTCTCGTCCATATTCCGACTAAGGCCGTAAATATGGACTTCACCAAGTTCATCAACTCCCTAAGAGTTGGTGCACGTGCCATTCGTGTACATCTATAGTGATTTTGGAAATACAATGCATAAATCACATAATCATGATATTACAGAAATTCAAACTATATGATATGCATCCTAATCTAAGGAGAAAAGTAAATATCTTATTCCAAAATTTCATTAAATTATTACATCACTAAATAAAATAAAAGAAACAAAAAATTGCAGATTCCAGCTCCTTCCTTTGAATATCCCTGTCAAACTTGAAATGGGGTTAGCTCAAATATGTGGGTTTTTCCAAGGTTTCCAATAATATACTGAGATTATTGGATTGAGTTGGATATAAACCCAATTTTCATACTTCCTTGGTATTTGAAATGATGAAAATGCAATAAAATCAAGAATTAAATAATTTTAAATTCAGAATTATGGTCAAAATGACCAAAATACCCCTGTTATTGAAGTTATACCTTTAAAATCAGGGTTTTTTGAAGGAATTTTGGTAAAGTTTGAGATTTTAAAATTTGAATTGAACCAAATGATGATGAAATGCATGATGAGACATGATGACATGCTTCTAAACATATTAGGACTGTAAAAATCAGAATTTTTGTTTGAAACTTGGCCAAAATAATGAATTTCGCTTGTTTTTCGCTTGGACCAGGGTCCCGCGGGAACCCCGATTTATGATACGGCTGAACCGGTCATCAAACGGTACTCAAATCATGCCAAATTTGTAAGAGAGTACCTCTCTACCCTTAGGAATAGTATAGAATGATAAAATGCATGGAATGATATGACCTAAATGCAAAATTTCAAAGAAAATCTTAAAATAAGCAAATTTCGCCTATGGGTACGAACCAAACATAGCATTTAACACAATAATGTAGAAATCCACCATAGAAATGTCTGATATTTTTCAGGATGCTAAAGGACATGAAAATGAACATCTTTGGATTTTACATTCTCGGGATTTGACCTACGATGAGTTCAGTAGCAGAGATTTGGTTGTGATGGGACTAAAATCAATAGGATCTGATGTGAAAATAGATAAAAATTGATAATTAACTACCAAAATTTTCGAAAATTAAATGGAGAACTACTGACATGCATATGAACAACTTTTATTTGTATGGATTTGGCATTTGATTAACGGGCTGAGAAACAAAAATATGACACTACACGCATAAACCAGAAGATTAGATGTGAATACTAAAACAGGAGGCTGAAATAAAAAATATGGAACTGGCATGAAAACTGTCCTAAAAATTTCCAAAGTTTCGAATCAAATAAAGGACATTCAGAACATAAAGTTCACTTTTTATAGATTCAGATTTAGAGCTATATCCAGAGAGAACCAGTCGACTTAAGTCAATCCAGAGTCTCAGCGACTCAAATCAGGCTCTGACACGTGTCCTGAACTTTTGGATTTTTGTCAGACATCCGAAAAACTCATAAAAATCTGATAACATTATATTAAATACTAGACTCGATTCTGAGTTCAGAGAATTTTTTGGATTGAAAATCGAATCTCACATGAGGGAGATCTCGATTTTATAAGTTGGGAGAAAATGTTCTGAACGTTTCCTGGGTCATAAAACCCGACTTGGCATTTTGAACTTTAAACACTGTAAATGAACTCAAAAATTTTTGTTTTTTTTTTGCAGATTATCAGGGACAGCCGTGGGCACGTAATATGATTTTTTTGGCATTTTTAGAGAAAAATAAAATAAAATAACGAGTGGACTGACTTATAAAAACAGAGAGTTACAGAAACTAAACAAAATTAAAATAAATGCTAAAAAAAATCTAACTAATTCTTAAAATATGCTAAATTGACGAAATAAAATATGAACTAAACCTAACTAATGCATGAATGCTAAAAATCATCAAGGAATCATGATCCTACTTAATATATGTCATTTTATGGGAATGGTTCAATCCATCATTCGGACGAACCCTTTCTTTAAAATGAAAAAAAACCATGGGATTCAGAATTGAAATGAGAACGTTATTTCAGTAGCATCACTCGAATGGGAGCTTATCTTGTGTTCTTTTGCTATTTTGAAACCTCAAAGACGGGCGGCTACGGGATGGCTCCTTGAAAATGGACTCCAGAGAGGGCGTGAATTCAGAGGAAAACAAAAGAAGCTAAAAAAATGAAATTCTAAGTTGAAGTTCAGATCTAACAAAAGAGCCTCTCTCACTGGGCGTGGGCTAGGGTATTTATAGAATTTTTGGAGATTTTTGAACTTCAAACAGAGTAAATTTAGACCTTTCATGTGGCGCCATCTCAGAGGATGCTATTTTTGATTTTTGGAATAAAAATGCAAATTTTGTAGATATGACACCTCAGCAAAATTTGAAAATATTCAAAAATAAAGTTTGCTTAATTCTCTCTGCAAGAGCTTCCCATATGGGGCCACCTCAGAGGATGTTACCTTGGAGTTTTCCTTTATTTGAAATTCAAAGTCTTGTTTTCCTGGAAGAATGAGAGACTGCCATGTGGCGCCACCTTAGGGTGGCTCCACACTGACATGTGTCAAAAGGAAAGAACAGAGGAAGCATATGGCGCCACCTCAGTCTGGAGTTTGAATATTTGAATTCTTGCTTTTTCTGAAGGGAGCAGAGAGAGACATGTGGCATTTGCTTTTTCTGAAGAGAGCAGAACTTGACATGTGTCATTTGTTGTGTCATTTGCTTTTTCTGAAGAAAGCAAAAGCTTGACATGTGTCATTTGCTTTTTCTGGAGGAAGCAGAGATGGACATGTGGCATTTGCTTTTTCTAAAAGAAGCAGAGCTTGACATGTGTCAGCTGCAGGAGGAAGCACCTCAGATGGGGCCACCTCAGGGGGGACACATCTACTTTTTTGGAGAAAGGATAGCTGGACACATGGCGACTCAGGGTGGCCCCAGAGTGCCATGTGGCAAGGGAGAGAGAAATAAAGGTGGTGGAAATGTGGCGCTACTTTAGGGAAGCTCCACCTTGACACGTGGCATGAAATAGGAAAAGGTGATTGAAGACATGTGGCGCCACCTTAAAGAGGCCCCACACTGACACATGTCAGAAGATAGAAAAAGGAAGATGTAGGGAGGACAAGTGGCAATTAATGAAGGTGCAGGGAGGAAGACACGTGGTGTCACCTTAGGATGACCCCACACTGACACACGACAAAGAAATGGAAGGTGAGAGAAAATGACATGTGGCGCCACCTCTGGGTGAACCCCACACTAACACATGGCAGAGGATGGAAGGAGAGAGAAAGGGCCCAGTGGTGCCTATTCAGAGACAAGGCTCCTATATTTTTGGGTTTTTCGAAATTCAAGTTTTACAAAAGGAAAGCCTATGTGGCGCCACCTCAGGGTGGATCCCACATTGTTTACTTATTGTAATAAAAGCAAGAAAGTAAAACCTCTTTTTGGAATTTTCATAAAAACTTGGACTAACTTGCAAATAAGAAATACTTGGCCTAATTGCAGAAATTTTGAAGAGAGGTGGCCCCTGTAGGGCATTTTTGTAAAAGAATGATATTTGAAATTGCTGACAAAAGGGCAAAATCTGAGATAAAATGGTTAAGTTCAAAGCTAAAATCCATATTGAAAACTATCCAGATCGTTTTCCTGAGAAAATCTTTTGAAATTCAGAGTCCTGGGGGTAAAATGGGAAGAATTGACAATTTTAAAGACCCAAGGTTTTGAAATCGATTTTGAAAAGAGTAAAAAACTTGAATCTGGATTAAGAGTTTTGAAATCGAGAGTTCTGGACCTCGAAATGACATGTTGTGCAGTGCAGTGATATGAAATGCTCATGCAATGATGTGCAATGACATGTCTTATGAAATGTAATCTTGAACCAGGATTTTGAGATTCCTGTCTCCTGTCAGGAGTAAAATTTTGAAAATCTGAGCTAAAAATAGAGAAATTTTGAGAGTTGCAGATGAAATTTTGACTTTTGCAAGTTTCAGGCTCAGAAAATAACCATTTTGTCCTTCGGCGATCTCAGGGGATGAATTATGATGTTTGGTGGAAATGTCGGAGAGGTGAGTGAAAATTTGGGGTGTTTATAGATGCCCATCTTTGCTACTAAACCGACTTGTGGCCGAGCTTAGTGGCAAAGAAAAACACACCAAATTTGGGCTATATATAAAAAAATGCATCAGTTAGAAGGATTTGACTGAGTATAGAGATATTAGCCTAGTGAAGATGGTAGATATGAAATGGAGAACGAAGAGGAATAGATTCGCTCTGTGAGAGTGAAGTTCAGGTTTTGCCCTTATCCTGGATGGGACGAAAATACCTCGTATGGAACGAAGCTCAGGTTTGACCCTTAACCTGATTGGGGAATGAAATACCTCATCAAAATGAGGCTCAGGTTTGTACCCTTAACCTGATTGGGGAATGAAATATCTCATCGAAATGAGACTCAGGTTTGTACCCTTAACCTAATCGAGCGGAAAATGAAATACCTCATCAAATGAGGCTCCGGTTTACACCCTTAACCTGATCAGGCGGAAAATGAAATACCTCATCAAAGGAGGCTTAGGTTTATACCCTTATCCTGATTGGGCGAAAATGAAATACCTCATCAAAAGAGGCTCAGGTTTGTATAATTAACCTGATTGGGCGAAAAATGAAATACCTTATCAAAGGAGGCTTAGGTTTATACCCTTATCATGATCAGGCAGAAAGTGAAATACCTCATCAAATGAGGCTCAGGTTTATACCCTTAACCTGATCGGGTGGAAAATGAATGGAATCCTCGAAGGAAGAGACCATGATGGAACCTTCGGAGTTTGCACAATAAATCCGACAAGGTTTTCACAAAAGGAAGGAAAATGGGGTCCCGAAAGCTTGAAAAGGGATTGATCTTGGGTGTCTCATTGCTGAGACTAAAATCAGCTTTTGAATTTGCCTTTTGCGAGTAAATGATTGGGGGTTTGACCTCGAACCGAAATGGGACTGTCTATGGCGGGACAGTGGGGACACAGGGAAGTGTGCGAATCTGAGAGCCCAGGCGCTCAGATTATAAAAAGAAGGGAAGGAATCTTGAAAACTCCCGTAATCAAGTCCTAAAGAGGGATTGAAAATTGGTGTCAAGATGTATAAAAAACGGACATCAAGCTCTCACTTCACGTCAGGATAGCTAGAAAATATTGTCAAAATGTTGAGAATTCTGTTGTTGATTCAAAGTATTTTAAATTGATGCACATTGTTGCGAAAATATTCCTCTTTTCTACCTGAAGTATTACCTCCAAACGAGATTGACTTCATAGAATCAAGATTTAGAATTCAAATTGCTTGCGATTGACCTTCTTCAAGGAAGCTATCAATTTCCTTGATATGAACAGGAAAGAGAGAATTTAATATTATGAAAGCAATTGATGAAAGAATATTGATAATAGAATTTCACAAATTTAAAGAAGATTCTTGATAGATTTGGTAGTTTGATATCCTTGGAGCTTCTCTCATGATCTTCTTCCTGCACTCTTTTAAGCTTTCTTAGGCTTTGGGGAGTTTATTACATCATCCTTTATTATGGAAGATGTCCTAACTTTTTTTCTCTTTCTTTTCCCTCTCTTTCTCTCTTTTTGGAAGGGTATGTCATAAACTCCTTCAACTTGGAAATGTGTCGATCCTTCTTTGCCTCAGGGGTTATGTTTGATGATGTTGGCTCATGGGTTGGAGATCTTTGGATGATAGCGGAAATTAAATATCTTTTAGGGATTGTCGGGAGGTTAATCGCATTTGCCTTCATCTCGACAGTGCTTTGAACTTTCCCTGGAAGGATCCGTCACAAACTCTGTCATCTTGGAGATGATCCAAATCTTCTTTGGCCCCGGGGATCTACTCGCCTAATTCGTTTTCATCTTGACGACAATTGAGAGATCTCTTTTGCGGATATTTAATTGCAGCTTAGGGGATTTGAGGAGGCAGGGTTTGGGTGAACTCTCTCTTTTTCCAAGCGCTCAAAATATTTCCACTGCCTCATTTTTGCAAGAATGGTCTTTAGAGATATGCCATAACTGCGATCAATATCAATCATTTATGGCTTTGCAATAACATTGAATCTTCTTTGCTGGCCACATCGAGGATTTATCCTTCATCCTTTTGGTTGGCCAATAGAAAGAATTTGAATTTCAGATCTTTTTTTTCGCAAAAGCTTTGCTCTTTTGGAAGTAATGTTGAAGGTAAACTAAGGTAAAAATTTGTGCAATAAAGTTTTTGAGATCAACAAGTAATTGACAATTTGGCAAAATGTTTCTTGAAATCCTTGGTGAAAGAGTGCATTTGAAATCCTGCTTAACGCATCCGTGACGAAAATTATCATCTTCTTTCCAAAGGAGACGGCTATCAGTTCACTGGGAACAATATCAGAACAATCATCGTTGTGAATAATATCAGTTCAATTAAGAACGATCATCGGTTCGCTGGGAACAATATCAGTTCAATTAAGAACGACCATCGGTTCACTGAAAACAATATCTGTTCAATTAAGAACGACCATCGGTTCACTGAGAATAATATCAGTTCATTGAAGAATGACTATCAGTTCCTTGGGAACACTATCAGTTCAATGAAGAACGACTATAAGTTCACTTGGAACACTATCAGTTCAATGAAGAACGACTATTAGTTCACTTGGAACACTATCAATTCAATGAAGAACGACTATCAGTTCAATGAAGAACGGGGACCATTATAGAGAGTTGGATTACTTCTATGAATGGTTTCAGGATTATCCCCTTATCCTCAACGGGGAAATGGAAATTGGATGACTTGACGATCGAAATTGAGAATTTGGTAATTTGAAAATTGGAAATTGGGTGACCCGGAGGTCGAAATTAAAGAATTGAATGACTCGAGGGTCGAAATTGAAGAATTGAATGATCCAAAGATTTAAATTGGAAATTGGTGGACAAAAGGTCAAATTAGAGAAATTGACTGACCCTGAAGATCGAGGTGACTTGGATCAACAAAGGAGAATAAAGAGTTCGAGTCAGAGCTCGAATAAAGTAAAGAGTACACGAGTCAGAACTCGGAATGACAAAGGAAAATGAAGAGCTCGAATAAGGTAAAGAGATCACGAGTCGGAACTCGGATCAACAAAGGAGAATGAAGAGCTCGGGTCAGAGCTCGAATAAAGTAAAGAGATTACGAGTCGGAACCCAGATTAACAAAGGAGAAATAATTTGAAGGAAAACCCGAGTCGGAACTCGGATCTTCAAAGGAAACATAATTTGAGGAAAAACCCGAGTTGGAACTTGGATCTTCAAAGGAAAAATAATTTATAGGAAAACCCGAGTCGGAACTCGGATCTTCAAAGGAAAAATAATTTGAGGAAAAACTCGAGTCAGAACTCGAATCTTCAAAGGAAAAATATAAACCAACTTGAAAGTTGGATTTTGAAAAGAAAGAAATTTGAGTCGGAACTCGATTTTCTAAAAAAAAAAGTGGACCAACATAAGAGTTGGGTTTGAAAGAAAAGAAGTCTGAATCGGAATTCAGATCTTCAGAGGAGAACCCGATTAGAGGATCAAAATTTTGCAAATCGGTAGTGCGGGGACTGGATTTTGGAAAGAGGATTATATCTAAAGAATTTTGAGGAAAAATCAATAGAGATTATAAACTGAAGTTAGGATTTGATGATTAAGATGAGAAATCATTCATAGTCTCAAGATTTATCCCTTATCCTGAATAGAAATTGAAGAATTTTGGGAAAATCATGGAAAATGATTCAGGTTTATCCCTTAACCTGAAGGGAAAATTTGATGCAAATTGAATGCGAATGAATAAGAATGAGTGCAAATTGATGCAAATGAATGCAAAATTAATGCAAATGGGTGCATATACATGCAAAATGAGAGATTGGTTTATCCTGCTTGCATACAGGATGTTTTGAGGTAAAGATAAATTTCCAAAAAAATGCCCCAGTGTAACTAGGGAGGAAAATTTTGAATAAAAGAAGGATAATTGATGAATAAGGCGACAAGCTCCTTGACTGATAGACGTCCTCAAGATCATTCCTCACAAGAGAGACATTGTGAGAAACAAATAAGATGGCGCCAAGCTATTGGAAAATTTGATGATTTTATTGATGCTTTAAAATCAAGGAAAGATAATGGGATTACATTATTCTTTTGAAAAAGCAAGATGAGAAATGGGAAAGTGTCAGCATTGTCATCTTCTGGAATGATTGTGGAAAAAGCTTAGTCAGGATGACTAGTCCTCCTTTTCATCTTCAATGAGGAGCTTCTTGTCAATGCAGTCTTGAACAATGTTCTTAAGGACGAAGCAGTTTTTCCTATCGTGCCCTACTGCTCGATGAAACTTGCAAAACTATTCTTTGAATCTGCCCATAATTGCTGGGTGATCAGCGACTTTAGGCAACCGGACAATGTATTTCGCAAGCATATACTCTAGGATACTCTCGAGTGTCTGATCCAGAGAGGTGAATTCTCGATCAGTGCTCCAATCCTTGCGCTTTGGTTTTTCTTGATCTTTCTCCTTATGCTGAGGGCTGGATTGGAGAGGTTTATCATTGTTGATGTCCTTCCCTTTTTGCCTTTTGAATCTCTCCAAACTGCTACCATGATTATTCTTGTTGCCTTTGCTATTATTGGCCGAAAAAGTGAAGTGAGTCTTCTTCTTGGCATCTTGATTGCTTCTTGCAATAGTAATGCCCTCATAGACCCCATTCTCCATTCCCATCTCGAGCCATTCGGCTCGTTCAATGAGTTCAATGAAAGACTTGGAGGGTGAGGTAGAGATGAGACTCCTCAAAGGCTGTGAAAAGTTGTTCAGGATGATTTGGGGTGCATGCTTCTCTGAAATTGGGCTCCTCATTTTATTGCAGGTCTCTCTCCATCTGCGAATAAAGTCCTTTGCTTTTTCATTTTCTTTATGCTTTAGATTGCAAAGATGGCTCAATGTTGAGAGCGCTTCCGTGTTGAACAGAAAGCGTTCAATAAACAGATTTACAACTTTATCGAATTCTTTGAGCTCGATGGGATTGATATGCTCAGCATACCATTTAGCTGCAATGTCTTCTAGGCTGCGTGAAAAACAAAGAAATAGGGCCCTATTGTCTTTCTTGAATTTGGAGCACTCAACGAAGAACATGGCAAGGTGGGCTTTGGGATCACAAGAACTGTCGAACTTGATGAACTTTCTTAGGAGGTTCTCCAGATTATCGTCTCCTTCTAAGCCATCATAGAAATCTTCACTTGTGAAGACTTTCTTACCCTTGTCGCGTGCTTGCAAATCCTTGACTACTCTGGCCATTTCTTTGAACTGCGCTTGAAAAGGATCTGTTACTGCTTGAACTTTTGGCTTGCGAGTGATTTCTCGAATGATCTTGCATTCTTCATCTGTATCATCTGCTGATTCTCCTTTGTTTGAAGTATCTTGAACATGCATATCAGAAGACTTGGTTGCTTTCTTGGCCACACGATGTCTGATTCTCTGACTGAATGGATTTTTGTCTGAGCTGGTGCCAGCCTGCTCACTCATCATCTTCTTTATCATTTTCTGGAACATAGCATATATCTGGGGATCTATGTTGTCATCTTCTTGTTGACCTTGACTCCTGACTGATTTTGGTGAATCCATTTCTTCTTCTGAAGCTGAGGAATAGATAATGCGTTGTACTGGTGCAGTCTTCTTCCTTGACCTTCTCTGAACCATCAAATGCTGCGAAGGCTCTCTGCAGGATGAAGTCTTGATTAGACTCTGAGGAAATTTTGGATTGGAAGGAAAATGATTATTGACGATATGGTTGACAATTGGAAGAATATCCCATTACTAGGGATGGAGTCACCGCTGAAATCACGACAATTGTGTTGTCATTCTTTGCAAGAGAAATAAACAACAAAAAATGTGCCTTGTTACCTAGGCGAGGTCGTCAACCACAAGGAAAATACCATTTTTTGAAGGAAAGAGATATCTCTTGGAAAAATAATCCGCAAGCAGATTTAGAATAAGGAGACGACAAGTGGATAAACAATTTTCACTGCAATAATCAAGGTATGCACGAGGAAAATAAGGTGAAGAATTTTGCAAATAAACAAAAGGATTAAAAATCCAATGAGAGAAAACATATGATTTTGGAAAATCGCAGGCAGGATAAAAATGCAGCTGGGAATTCGAGATCCAGTAGAACGGAAGAATGGAAAATCACCTGGAGTTTTGAAAGAAATTGGATGTTTGGGAAAATCATCCAGGGTTTGAGAAAATAAAAGAAAAATATGAGAATATGGATATTTGGAAAAATATTTTTGGGGAAAATATGAGAGGAATAATGATAATACAAACAATCACATCTTGCACAAACATTTATGCACATACAGCACTACCTAAATGCTGACTCTAGATGCATCATTTTGAAAAGCAGCTGTAGGACCTTAATCTTAACTCTAGGTTCAGATCATCTTTGTCCAATCCAGTTATGCCGATATACTCGAGTTGAGACTCAAAGTACGTGGCATAGAATTTTAAGTCCGGTTCTAAGGTAAGGTTTTCCAACGTCCTTGAGCGCCTACCAATATACTTCGGACTGTGGCCCTTAGTACGTGGTAAGGGGGCGTCAACCCAAATAAGTGGCCAAGTTGTGAGGCTCTATCCCAAACTAGGGTTCTGGAAGAGAGCCCAGCAACGTGAACACCGGGTAAAGATAGGTAAAGGGGGGTTTGAAAAATGATCACATGCAAGAAATAGAAGGCTCTAAGTCCTAGAGAGATAGGTTTTTGAAAACTTTTGACGAAGCATACATTGTTTGCATTCAGATCCTAAATTGAGGAGAGTTGTGTTTAGACCTAAGTCTATGTGAGCATGAAAATATCTCCCCAATCTGGTCCTACCAAACCATGCCTAGTCTACATGCAATCAATGTCAGTCAGGCTAGAATCTAGGCTCCTAGGTTCGCATGATATCAGAAAGTAAAGAGCTGACATTTTGAGAACACAGTTTTGATAATTGAACTAAGTCAAGCACACTTTTGATCAGACAAGGACATGTCCCATCACGGTTGCCAAACCTGTTATCGTCGCAAATTTTTTTTCTTCCCTACGGGAGAGAGGGGAAACGATCCTGCGAGTCAAACTTGACCAAAGTTTTGAAAATTATTTTGAAATACTCGCCTCCGTTTTGAAAATAGTGGGAAATATTTCGAAGAATGGGACTCGACCTATCAGTACGAGGTTCGACCATTCCTGCCGGCTTTAACAGGGGTAATCGAACCAAGGACCAAATGTGTGCTTGACTTAGTTAAATCATCAAAATCGTGTTCTATCCAAAATGCACAGAGAATTCAGGCATGTGCTATGAAATTTTGTAAAAATGCAAGTTGGAAAACATGATGTATGCTTGGAAAATGTTTTGGAGTTGGAAAAAGTTTCTAAGGTAGATGATGGAAATCAATTTCTCAAGAAAATTCAGATGAAAGGATTTGAAAATCATAAGAAAGTTTCTGAGGATATGAGAAAATTCTGGGAAAGTGGAGAGAATTCTTGACAAAAGATAAACATTGAAAGAGAAAATGTTTGCCAGGAAAACTCCAGCTTTGAAAATTTTCTTTGAAAAATGTTTGAAAATTCATAAGAGAACTCTTTGAAGAAGGAAAATCAAAACTCAGGAAATTGAAATTCTGAGAATCTTAGCCTTGAAATATTTGAAAATCGATTTTTGAGTTTTTGAAGATGTTAGAAAATTTTCTTTGAAGAATTGAAAATGAATTCTAAGAATGGAGTGTTTTCCAGAAAAATCATAGGAAACTTAACTTGAGAAAATCCAACTTTGAAAATTTTCAGAATTTCTTGATGAATCGATTTCCATGGAGTGAAATTTTCCTTGAGAAAAGTTTGAGAAATGCAGGTGATTTCATGATGCAAACTATCCTGAATGAATGAATGTCTTTTCATGAAAATCTCTTTTCAGGAAAATATGCAGTTTTAGAATTAAACTAAGGTAAGATTACTACATATTCCGACTATGGCCGTAAATATGCTTGTAACATACGTAGTTAATTCTAAAATATTTTGTAAAAATCAAAGATATGCAATGAATTTTGGAAGATAGCCTAAGAGTGTAGGCTCGGTGTGACTAATAGAAAGATGTTGAATATGGGTCTCGTCCATATTCCGACTAGGGCCGTAAATATGGACTTCACCGAGTTCATCAACTCCCTAAGAGTTGGTGCACGTGCCATTCGTGTACATCCATAGTGATTTTGGAAATATAATGCATGAATCACATAATCATGATATTACAGAAATTTAAACTATATGATATACATCCTAATCTAAGCAGAAAAGTAAATATCTTATTCCAAAATTTCATTAAATTATTACATCACTAAATAAAATGAAAGAAACAAAAAATTGCAGATTCCAACTCCTTCCTTTGAATATCCCTGTCAAACTTGAAATGGGGTTAGCTTAAATATGTGGGTTTTTCGAAGGTTTCCAATAATATACTGAGATTATTGGATTGAGTTGGATATAAACCCAATTTTCATACTTCCTTGGTATTTGAAATGATGAAAATGCAATAAAATCAAGAAATAAATAATTTGAAATTCGGAATTATGGTTAAAATGACCAAAATACCGTTGATATTGAAGTTATACCTTTAAAATTAGGGTTTTTTGAAGGAATTTTGGTAAAGTTTGAGATTTTGAAATTTGAATTGAACCAAATGATGATGAAATGCATGATGAGACATGATGACATGCTTCTAAACATATTAGTACTGTAAAAATCAGAATTTGTGTTTGAAACTTGGCCAAAATAATGAATTTCGCTTGGACCAGGGTCCCGCGGGAACCCCGATTTATGATACAGCTGAACCGGTCATCAAACGGTACTCAAATCATGCCAAATTTGTTAGAGTGTACCCCTCTACCCTTAGAAATAGTATAGAATGATAAAATGCATGGAATGATATGACCTAAATGCAAAATTTCAAAGAAAATCTTAAAATAAGCAAATTTTGCGTATGGGTACGAACCAAACATAGCATTTAACGCAATAATGCAGAAATCCACCATAGAAATGTCTGATATTTTTCAGGATGCTAAAGGACATGAAAATGAACATCTTTGGATTTTACATCATCGGGATTTGACCTACGGTGAGTTCAGTAGCAGAGATTTGGTTCTGACGAGACTAAAATCAATAGGATCTGATGTGAAAATAGATAAAAATTGATAATTGACCACAAAAAATTTTGAAAATTAAATGGGGAACTACTGACATGCATGTGAACAACTTTTATTTGTATGGATTTGGCATTTAAGCAACGGGCTGAGAAAAAAAATATGACACTACACGCATAAACCAGAAGATCAGATGTAAATACCAAAACAAGAGGCTGAAATAAAAAATATGGAACTGGCATGAAAACTGTCCTAAAAATTGCCAAAGTTTCGAATCAAATAGAGGACATTCAAAACATAAAGTTCACTTTTTATAGATCCGGCTTTGAAGCTATATCCAGAGAGAACCGGTCGACTTAAGTCGATCCAGAATCTCAGAGACTCAAATCAGGCTCTAACACGTGTCCCGAACTCTAGGATTTTTGTCAGATAGACGAAAAACTCATAAAAATCTGATAAACTTATATTAAATACTAGACTTAATGCCGAGTTCAAGGAATTTTTTGGATCGAAAATTGGATCTCTCATGAGGGAGATCGCGATTTTATAAGTTGCGACCAAATGTTCTGAACGTTTCCCGGGTCATAAAACCCGACTTGGCATTTTGAACTTTAAACGCAGTAAATGAACTAAAAAAATCGATTTTTTTTTCAGATTATCACGGACAGTGTGGGCACATAATATGATTTTTTTGGCATTTTTAGAGGAAAAACAAAACATAAAATAACGAGTGGACTGACTGATAAAAACAGAGAGTTACAAAAACTAAACATAATTAAAATAAATGCTAAAAAAAATCTAACTAATTCTTAAAATATGCTAAATTGATGAAATAAAATATGAACTAAACCTAACTAATGCATGAATGCTAAAAATCATCAAGGAATCATGATCCTACTTAATATATGTTGTTTTATGGGAATGGTTCAATCCATCATTCGGACGAACCCTTTTTTTAAAACGAAAAAAAACCATGGGATTCAGAATTGAAACGAGAATATTATTTCAATAGCATCACTCAAATGGGAGCTTACCTTTTGTTCTTTTGCTGCTTTGAAACCTCAAAGACGGGCGGCTACGGGATGGCTCCTTGAGAATGGACTGCAGAGAGGGCGTGAATTCAGAGGAAAACAAAAGAAGCTAAAAAAAAATGAAATTCTAAGTTGAAGTTCAGATCTAACAAAAGAGCCTCTCTCACTGGGCGTGGGTTAGGTTATTTATAGAATTTTTGGAGATTTTTGAAATTCAAACAGAGTAAATCTGGACCTTCTATGTGGCACCATCTCAGAGGATGCTATTTTGGATTTTTGGAATAAAAATGCAAATTTTGTAGATATGACACCTCAGCAAAATTTGAAAATATTCAAAAATAAAGTTTGCTACCTTGGAGTTTTCCTTTATTTGAAATTCAAAGTCTTGTTTTCCTGGAAGAATGAGAGACTGCCATGTGGCGCCACCTCAGGGTGGCTCCACACTGACGTGTCAGAAGGAAAGAACAGAGGAAGCATATGGCGCCACCTCAGTCTGGAGTTTGAATATTTGAATTCTTGCTTTTTCTAAAGGGTGCAGAGAGAGACATGTGGCATTTGCTTTTTCTGAAGAGAGCAGAACTTGACATGTGTCATTTGCTTTTTTTGAAGAAAGCAAAAGCTTGACATGTGTCATTTGCTTTTTCTGGAGGAAGCAGAGATGGACATGTGGCGTTTGCTTTTTTTGAAGGAAGCAGAACTTAACATGTGTCAGCTGCAAGAGGAAGCACCTCAGATGGCGCCACCTCAGGGGGGACACATCTACTTTTTTGGAGAAAGGATAGCTGGACACGTGGCGACTCAGGGTGGCCCTAGAGTGTCATGTGGCAAGGGAGAGAGAAATAAAGGTGGTGGACATGTGGCGCTACTTTAGGGAAGCTCCACCTTGACACGTGGCATGAAATAGGAAAAGGTGACTGAAGACATGTGGTGCCACCTTAAAGAGGCCCCACACTGACACATGTCAGAAGATAGAAAAAGGAAGATGTAGGGAGGACAAGTGGCAATTAATGAAGGTGTAGGGAGGAAGACACGTGGCGTCACCTCAGGATGACCCCACATTGACACACGACAAAGAAATGGAAGGTGAGAGAAAATGACATGTGGTGCCACCTCTGGGTGAATGTTATCGTCGCGGAATTTTTCCCGTCTTCCCATCCCTTGCGGGAGAGAAAGAGGAAAATGCTTTCGCGATTCAAACTTGACCGGACTTTGGAAAATGGTTTTGAAATACTCCCCTCCATTTTGAAAATTGCGGGAAAATCCATGGGATGGGGCTCGACCTGTCGGTACGAGGTTCGACCGTTCCTGCCGCCTTTAACAGGGGTAATCGAACCAAGGACCAAAATTGTGCTTGACTTAGTTAAATCATCAAAATCGTGTTCTATCCTAAATGCACAGAGAATTCAGGCATGTGCTATGAAATTTTGGAAAATGGAAGTAGGAAAAACATGATGTATGCTTGGAAAATATTTGGAGTTGAAAGATATTTCTCAGGAAATCAATCTCCCAGGAAACTCAGATGAAGAAGATTTGAAATCTCAGGAAAGTTTATAAAGATTTGGAAAACCATAAGGAAATAAGACTCTCGGGAAAACCTTGAGAAAATTTATAAAGACTTGGAAAACCATGAAGAAATGAGAATCTCGGGAAAATCTTGAGAAAATTTATAAAGATTGGGAAAAGTATGAAGAAATGAGAATCTCGGGAAAATGGAAGGAATTCTTGAGAAAAGATGAACATTTGAAAAGGGAAACACTTCTCAGGAAAACTTGAACTTTGAGAATTTTCTTAGGAAAATGATGGTTAGTTTATAGGAAAACTCATTGGAGAGGAAAAACGGAAACTTGGGAAATTGAAATCCTGGGAATCTTACCCTTGAAATACTTGGAAATCGATTTTGATCTTTGAGGAAGATTGGAAAACTCTTTTTGAAAATCTTAAGAAAATAACATTTCCAAGGAAAAATGAAGGAAACTTGGATTTTGGAAATCCAACTTAGAAGTTTCTTGAGAGACTAGTTTCCATGGAAAACTGTGAAAACTTAACTTGGGAAAACCGATTTTGGAAAATCCTCAGAGTTTCTTGAGAAATCGATTTCTTGAGAAAACCAATGATTTCATGATGTAAATGATATGAGTGAATGAATGCACTTTGAAAAGATTTTCTGAGGAATTGGTTGGAAAAATGTGTATTAAGTCAAAATAAATCCTTCACATATCCTGACTGTGGCCATGAATATGTTCAGAGTTTAATTGATTTAATGCACAATACTTTGAAAATATTAGAAATATGATGTGCATTTTAAGATAACCTAAGAGTGTAGGCTCAATGTGACTAGTAGAAAGATGATGGATCTGGGTCTTGTCCATATTCCGACTAGGGCCGTAAATATGGATTCCACCGAGTTCATCAACTCCCTAAGAGTTGGTGCACGTGCCATTCGTGAACATCCATAGTGCTTTTGAAATAAAATGCATGAATCATAGAAACAGGATATTGCATGAATTTAAACTATATGATATGCATCCTAGTCTAAGCAGAAAATTGAATCTCTTATTCCAAAATCTACATTATTACATCACTAAATAAATGAAATAAATGGAAATTGCAGACTCTAGATCCTTCTTTTGAATGTCCTTGCCAAACTTGAAATAAGGTTAGCTCAAATATGTGGGTTTTTCCAAGATTTTCCAATAATATTGTGAAATTATTGGACTTAATTGGATATAAACCCTATTTTCATGCTTCCTTGATATTTGAAATAATGAAAATGCAAGAAATTCAGTAGAAATAGTTTGAAATTCAAAATTGGGGTCAAAATGACCAAAATACCCCTAATTATAAAGTTATACCTTTAAAATCAGGGTTTTTTGAAGGAAAACTTGGTAAAATTGAGATTTCGAAATTCAAATTGAATCAAATGATGATGAAATGCAGTATGAGACATTATGACATGCTGCTAAGCACCTTAGGACTGTAAAATCAGAATTTGGCATTTTGCAATTTATCCAAAATAACGAATTTCGCTTGTTTTTCGCTTGGATCCGGGTCCCGCGGAGCCCTGTTTTGATATTATAGCCAAACCGAACTTCAAATGGATTTCAAATTACACCAAATTCGGTATGAAGCATCTACCTACTCTGATAAACAGCCTAGAATGCTAAAAATCACGAAATGATATGATTTGAATGCTAAAATTTGAAGAAAATCCTAAAAAGGGTGGATTTTGCCTATGGACCCGAACCAAATGCAATGCTTAACATGATAATGCAAGATTTATACCATGAAAACTTCTGATATTTTGCAGACTGCTAAACGACCCGAAATGGAACATTTTTGGTTTTTACAGTCTTGGGATTTGAGCCATGGTGAGTTCGGTAACAAGGATTTGGTTTTGATGGAGGTAAAATTGACCTAAGCTGATATAAAATGCTACAAAAATAAAAAACAGCCATGGAAATTTCTGCTATTTAACAGAGCTACTCACGACACCTACATGAACAAATTTCATGTGCATGACTTCCGCATTTGATCCACAGAAACACTGATAAAAACATAACTTTTCATGCCTAAATTAACAGAACAGACAAATGTGACAAACAGAGGACTGACAAGAAAAATCCGAAACAGGTATCACAACTATTTTTAAAATCACAAGCTTTCAGCTGCAAACAGAGGACATCTCGGAAATAACATTCACATTTTACAGATTTGAATTTGGATCAATACCCAAAGAGCACCCATCAACCTAAGTCAATCCAAAGTCTCAGAGGCCCAAATCAGGCTCTGACACATGTCCCGCACTCTCGGATTTTTTTCAGAAATAAAAAACATCATAAAAATCTGAGAAAATCAGGTTACAAACTAGACATCCTCCCGAGTTCAGAACATCTTTTGGATCGAACATCGGATCTCCCATGAGGGAGATATTGATTTTACAAGTCGGAAATGAGTTTCTAAAACGCATCCCGGGTAACAAAATCCGACTTGCCATTTTGCATGTTTACCGCAGTAAAAAAATTCAAATGCTTCCGAATGTTTTGCACATTTTTAGGGACATCTAAGGGCGCATTCCATGATTTTTTTAGAATTTTTAATGAAAATTAAATGCATGAAATGACGTGTGGACTGACTGACAAAAATAGAGAACTACTGAAACTGAGCAGAATTGAAATAAATGCTAAATTAATCCTAATTAACTCATGAAACATGCTAAATTAACGAAATAAAATGCAAATTAAATCTACCTAAATGCATGAATGCTAAAAATCATCAAGAAAGCATAATCATGTATTTTTATATATGTCATTTTATGAGAATAGCTCAATCCATCCCTCGGATGAGCTCTTTCTTCAAACGACTACTGAATCAAATCATGATATGAAATCAAGAGGAAAAGAGGTGCACCTTGCTTCGTTACGCAGCTTTGAAACTCTTGAAAGGGACTGCTACCAAGGGCTTTGTTCGTCCTTCGCTCCGGGCTTCGGATGATTCACCAAGATCGACCCACTGCACCTTCTCCACTGAGCCCAAGGGGGCGTGAATTCCCAGGCTCAAAAATTGTGTTCTAAAGAAAGTCTAGGTTGAATTTCAAAGTCCAAAAGGAACTCCCCCCTAGGCTGGGCGTGGAGCCTTGTTTTTATAGAATTTTTCTGAAAATTTTGAATTTCAAACAGGCTCAATCTGAGCCCTCCATGTGGCGCCATCTCAGGGGGTGCTATTTTGATTTTTGAGAAAATAAAATGGGAAAATTTGTGGGTGAGACACCTCAGCAGAATTTGAAAATTTTCAAAATTGGGTTTGCTTGATTTTCTCTGCAGGAGGCTCCCAGATTGCGCTACCTCAGAGGGTGCTCTCTTGGAGTTTGAAATTCAAATTCCTAATTTTCTGAAGCTTCTCAAATGGCGCCACCTCTGGGGCTATTTTTATTAAAAATATAAAATAAATAAAAGAAATGAAGCCAAGTGGGGCTCTGGATTGGTGCCACCTCAAAAGGTGTTCTGAGGTGTAAAGCTGGAAACAGTAGGAGCATGCCATGTGGCACCACCTCTGGAGGCTCTTGACACATGTCAGAAGGATAGGAATGGAAGAAGCAGACTGTGCCACCTTAGAGGAGTTCAAATTCTACTTTTCTGTAGGAAAGGAGAGGCTGACATGTGGTGCCACCTCAGGGTGGCTCTACACTGCCATGTGGCAGGAGAACATGAATGGAAGAAGCAGAATGCGCCACCTCAGAGGGGGGGTTTTCTACTTTTTCTGATGCAGGGAGGTCTGGACATGTGGCAGACAAGTGTCAGCTGTCTGGAGAAGCCTTCTCAAATGGCGCCACCTCAGAAGGTGATTTGAATTTCAAATGGGGGTTGGCTCTGGAGGAATGGAGGATGGACATGTGGCATTTCCTCAAAGTGACTCCTACAGTGCCATGTGGCAGGAGGGAAAAGCAAGGAAGATGTGGCGCCATCTTGGGCCAAGTAGAAAAAGGTAGAACTCCAGGATTTGCGCCACCTAGCTCTTGTCTGAAAATTTTTAAATGGTTGCTTTTTCTGAAGAAGCCAAGAGTGACACGTGTCCTCTACTTTTTCTGAAGGAAGCTAGACATGACATGTGTCATCTACTTTTCTGAGAAATGGTAGGGGGAAGACATGTGTCATTCTGCTTTTTCTGAAAGAAGCAGAGAATGACACGTGACAGAGGGAAGGGAAGGAGGTCCAAGCCATGTGGCGCCATCTCAGACAAAATGGAAAAAGGTGAAGTTCAGGATTTGCGCCACCTCTGGAGAGATTTGAATATTTGAATTCCAGTTTTTCTGAAGAGAGCAGGAAATGACACGTGGCATCTACTTTTTCTGAGAAGAGCAGAGAATGACATGTGTCATTTGCTTTTTCTAAGAAGAGCAGAGAATGACATGTGTCACCTGTTGCAGGAGAGAATACCTCAGATGGCGCCACCTCAGAAGGAGACAACTCTACTTTTTCTGGAGGAAGCTAGGAGTGACACGTGTCTCCTACTTTTCTGAGAAAAGTAGGGAGAGACATGTGTCAAGCTACTTTTCTGAAGGAGGGAGAGGTTGACACGTGTCCTCTGCAGGAGACACTCTTCAAATGGCGCCACTTCAGAGGAGACAAGTTTTGCTTTTTCTGGACAGGACAACACAGGACACTTGGCATCTCAGGGTGATCTTTGGAATGACACATGGCGCAGGGTGAAGATGGTGGATGCTGACATATGGCATGGAATGAAGAGGGGGTCTAATGACATGTGGCGGCTTCTTAAGGTAGCCCCACACTGACACTTGACAGATAGATGAGAGGAGAGAGAAAAGACAAGTGGCACCAATCCAGGGGACAAGGCTCCTATATTTTTGGGTTTTTCAAAATTCAAATTTTTCAAAAGAAAAGCCTGTGTGACACCACCTTAGTGTGGGTCCCACATTGCTTCTTTATTGACATAAGGACAAGACAGTAAAACCTCTTTTTGGAATTTTTATAAAATCTGGACTAATTGGTAAAACAGAAATTTTGAAAAGGGTTAGCCCCTGTAGGATGATTTTGTAAAATGAAGATAGTTGAAATTGCTTGACAATAGGGCAAAATCTGAGGTGAAGTGATTGAAATTCATATTGAAAACTATCCAGATCATTTTCCTGAGGAAATATTTTGAAATTTGGAGTCCTGGGGGTAAAATGGGAAGAATTGGTAATTTTGAAGACCCAGGGTTTTGAAATCAATTTTAAAAGGAGTTGAAATTCTAATCTGAATTGAAAATTTTGAAATCAAGAGTTCTGGACCTCGAAATGACATGCTGTGCAGTGCAGTGATATGAAATGCTCATGCAATGATATGCAATGCCATGTCTTATGCAATATAATCTTGACTCAAGACTTGGAGATTCCGGTCTTCTGTCAGGAATAAAATTTTGAACATCTGAGCTAAAAATAGAGAAATTTTGAGAGTTCCAGATGAAATTTAGACTTTTGCAAGGTCTGAGCTCAAAAAATGACCATTTTTCCCTCTGGCGATTTCAGAGGCTGGATGATGATGTTGGGTGGAGAGGTGAATGAAAATTTGGGGTGTTTACAGATGCCCCTCTTTGCTACTAAGCCGGCTTGTGGCCGAGCTTAGTGGCAAAGAAAAACACACCAAATTTGGGCTATACAAAAAAAAATGCCCCAGTTAGAAGGATCTGACTGGGTATGAAGAAATTAGCCCGAGGAAGATGGTAGATATGAAGCGAAAAAGGGAGAGAAAAGACTCACTCTGTGAGAGTGAAATTCAGGTTTTTGCCCTTATCCTGGATGGGACAGAAATACCTCGCTTGGAACGAAGCTCAGGTTTTAACCCTTGACCTGATTGGGGAATGGAATATCTCATCGAAATGAGACTCAGATTTGTACCCTTAACCTGATCGGGCGGAAGATGAAATACCTCTTTGATTGAGGCTCAGGTTTATACCCTTATCCTGATCGGGCGGAAAATGGAATACCTCTTTGATTGAGGCTCAGGTTTGTACCCTTATCCTGATCGGGCGGAAAATAGAATACCTCATCGACGGAGGCTCAGGTTTGTACCCTTATCCTGATCGGGTGGAAAATGGAATGGAATCCTCGAAGGAAGAGACCATGATGGAACCTTCGGATTTTGCACAATAAATCCGACAGAGGTTTTGCAAAAGGAAGGAAAATGGGGTCCCTAAAGCTTGAAAAGGGGTTGATCTTAGGCGTCTCATTGCTGAGACTAAAATCAGCTTTTGAAATTGCCTTTTGCGGGAAATGATTGGTGGTTCGACCTCGAACCGAAATGGGACTATCTATGGTGGGACAGTGGGGACACAGGGAAGTGTGCAAATCTGAGAGCTCATGCTCTCAAAGAAGGGAAGGAATCAAGTCCTTAAGAGGGATTTAAAATTGGTGTCAGGATGCATCGAAAACGGACATCAAGCTCTCACTTCACGTCAGGATAGCTAGAAAATATTGTCAAAATGTTGGAAATTTTGCTGTTGATTCAAAATTTTTGAAAATGTTGCACATGGTTGCAAAGATATTCTTTCTTTTCTACCCAAAGCATTACCTCTAAACAAGGTTCACTTTGTAGAATCAAGATTGGAAACCCAAATTACTCGTGATTGACCTTCTTCAAGGAAGCTATCAATTTCCTGGATATGAGCAGGAAAGAGGATTTGATATTGTGAAAGCAGTTGATGAAAGAGTATTGATAATAGAATTTCACAAATTTAAAGAAGATTCTTGATAGATCTGGCAGTTTGATATCATGGGAGCTTCTCTCATGATAATCTTTCTGCACTCTTTTGACTCTGTGGTGTTTTGGCTACATTCTCCTTCATTTTGGAGATGTTCTGACTTTTCTCTCTTTTTTTTTCCTCTCTTGCTCTCTTTTGGGAAGGGTACGTCACAAACTCCTTCATCTTGGAGATGTTTCGATCCTTCTTGGGCGATGGGTTTGGAGATCTTTGGATGATAGCTGAAATTAAATATCTTTTAGGGATTGTCGAAAGGTTCATCGCATCTGCCTTCATCTCGACAGTGCTTTGGACTTTCCCTGGAAGGATCCGTCACAAACTCTGTCATCTTGGAGATGTTTCGAATCTTCTTTGGCCCCGGGGGTCTACTCGCCTAATTCGCCTTCATCTTGACGACAGGTGAGAGATCCCTTTTGCGGATATTTAATTACAGCTTAGGTGATTCTGAGGAGACAGGGTTTTGATGAATGCTCTCTTTTTCTAGCGCTCAGGATATTTTCACTGCCTCGTCTTTACAAGAATAGTCTTTAAAAGTGTGTCATTGACTGCGATCAATATCAATCATCTATGGCTTTTCAATAACATTGAATCTTCTTTTCTGGCCATATCGAGGATTTACCCTTCATCCTTTTGGTTGGCCAATAAAAAGAATTTGAATTCTGAATCTCTTTTCGCAAAAGCTTCATTCTTTTGGAAGTAATGCTAAAGGTAAACTGAGGTAAAATTTGTAAGACAAAGTTTTTGGAATCAACAACTAATCTGGTTGACAAATTGACAAAATTTTCTTGAAATCCTTGGTGAAAGAGCATTTGAAGTCCGGCTCAACACATTCGTGACCAAAATTATCCTCTCCTTTCCCCAAAGGAGGCGACTATCAGTTCACTGGGAATAATATCAATTCAATTAAGAACGACCATCGGTTCGTTGGAAACAATATCAGTTCAATTAAGAACGCCCATCGGTTCGCTGGGAACAATATCAGTTCAATTAAGAACGACCATCGGTGAGAATAATATCAGTTCAATTAAGAACGACTATCAGTTCTTTGGAACACTATCAGTTCAATGAAGAACGACTATTAGTTCACTTGGAACACTATCAGTTCAATTAGAACATTATCAGTTCGATGAAGAACGACTATCAGTTCGCTTGGAACACTATCAGTTCGATGAAGAACGACTATCAGTTCACTTGGAACACTATCAGTTCAATGAAGAACGACTATCAGTTCGCTTGGAACACTATCAGTTCGATGAAGAACGACTATCAGTTCACTTGGAACACTATCAGTTCAATGAAGAACGACTATCAGTTCGCTTGGAACACTATCAGTTCAATGAAGAACGAGGACCATTATAGAGAGTTGAATCGCTTCTATGAATGGTTTCAGGATTATCCCCTTATCCTGAACGGGGAATGGAAATTGGATGACCTGGCGGTCGAAATTGAGAATTGAGTGACCCGAAGGTCGAAATTGGAAATTGAGTGACCCGAAGGTCGAAATTGGAGAATCAAATGATCCGAAGATTTAAATTGAAAATTGGTGGGCACAAGATCAAATTTGAGACATTGACTGACCCTGAGAATTGAGTTGATTTGGATCAACAAAAGAGAATAATGAGTTCGAGTCAGAGCTCGAATAAAATACAGAGATCACGAGTCGGAACCCGGATCAACAAGAGAAAATGAAGAGCTCGAATGATGTAGAGAGATCACGAGTCGGAACCCGGATCAACAAAAGAAAATGAAAAGCTCAAATTAGAGCTTGAATGAGGTAAAGAGATCACGAGTCGGAACCCGGATCAACAAAAGAAAATGAAGAGCTCGAATCTGAGCTCGAATGAATAAAGCGATCTTGAGTCGGAACTCGGATCAACAAAAGAAAAATGAAGAGCTCGAATCTGAGCTCGAATGAATAAAGAGATCTCGAGTCGGAACCCGGATCAACAAAAGAAAAATGAAGAGCTCGAATCTGAGCTCGAATGAATAAAGAGATCTCGAGTCGGAACCCGGATCAACAAAAGAAAAAAAATGAAGAGCTCGAATCTGAGCTCGAATGAATAAAGAGATCTTGAGTCGGAACCTGGATCAACAAAAGAAAAAAAATGAAGAGCTCGAATCTGAGCTCGAATGAATAAAGAGATCTCGAGTCGGAACCCGAATCAACAGAAGATGATGAAGAGCTCGAATCTGAGCTCGAAGAGATCTCGAGTCGGAACCCGGATCAACAGAAGATGATGAAGAGCTCGAATCTGAGCTCGAAGAATAAAGAGATCTCGAGTTGGAACCCGGATCAACAGAAGATGAAGAGCTCGAATCTGAGCTCGAACAAGGTATTGAGATCACGAGTCGGAACTCGGATCAACAAAAGAAAGATATGGACCAACTTGAAAGTTGGAGTTTGAAAGAAAATGAGCTTGGATCGGAATTCAGATCTTCAGAGGAGAACCCGGTTAGGGGATCAAAATTTTGCAAATTGTTAGTGCAGGAATTGGATTTTTGAAAACAGGATCCTATCTGAAGAATTTTGAGAAAAAAAATCAACAGAGATTGTAAACTGGAGTCAAAGATTGATGATTAGGATGAGAAATCATTCATAGTCTCAGGATTTATCCCTTATCCTGAATGGGAAATGGAATTGGGTGCATAGTTCAAATGCAATGCACATGCACATGAAATGCAAATGAAGTGCAAATGAATGCAAATTGATGCAAATGAGTGCATATATATGCAAAATGATAGAATGGTTTATCCTGCCTGCATACACGATGTTTTGAGGTAAAGATAAATTTTCCAAAAAAATGCCCCAATGTAACTAGGGAAAAAATTTTGAATAAAAGAAGGATAATTGATGAATAAGGCGACAAGCTTCTTGACTGATAGATGTCCTCAAGATCATTCCTTACAAGAGAGACATTATGAAAAGGAAGAGGAAGTAAATAAGATGGCGCCAAGCTATTGAAAAAAATTTGATGACTTTATTGATGCTTTAAAATCAAGGAAAGAGAATGGGATTACATTATTCTTTTGAAAAAGCAAGATGGGAAATGGGAAATTGTTGGCATTGTCATCTTCTTGAATGATTGTAGAAAAAATCTTTGTCAGGGTGACTAGTCCTCCTTTTCAACTTCAACGAGGAGCTTCTTGTCAATGCAGTCTTGAACAATGTTTTTAAGGATGAAGCAGTTTTCTGTATCGTGCCCTACTGCTCGATGAAACTTGCAAAACTGTTCTTTGAATCTGCCCATAATTGCTGGAGGATCAACGGCTTTAGGCAACCGGACAAGGTCTTTCTCAAGCATATACTCGAGGATACTCTCGAGTGTCTGATCAAGAGGAGTGAATTCTCGATCAGTTCTCCAGTCTTTGCGCTTTGATTTTTCCTGATCTTTCTTTTGATGCTGAGGGCTGGATTGGAGAGGTTTATCGCTGTTGATGTCCTTCCCTTTTTGCCTTTTGATTCTCTCCAAACTGTTGCCATGATCATTCTTGTTGCCTTTGCTATCATTGAAAGACTTGGCCGCAAAAGTGAAGTGAGCCTTCTTCTTTTGTTTACCTTGAGGGTTATTCTTGGAAAATGTGAAGCCTTCATAGACTCCATTCTCCACGCTCAGCTCGAGCCATTCTGCTCGCTCAATGAGTTCAACAAAAGATTTGGATGGTGAGGTAGAAATTAATCCTCTCAGAGGTTGCGAAAAATTGTTGAGGATCAGGGATAAAGCATGCCTTTCTGATATAGGATCCCTCATTTTGTTACAGGTCTCTCTCCATCTGCGAATGAAGTCCCTTGCCTTTTCATTTTCATCCTGCCTTAGATTGCAGAGGTGGCTCAATGTTGGGAGCGCTTCAGTATTGAACAGAAATCGCTCAACGAATAGGTTGACCACCTTATCGAATTCTTGCAGCTCGATTGGATTGATATGCTCAGAGTACCACTTGGCGGCAGTGCCTTCTAGGCTACGAGAAAAACAGAGAAATAGGGCCCTATTGTCTCACTTGAATTTGGAGCATTCGGCGAAGAACATGGCGAGGTGGGCTTTGGGATCACCAGAACCATCGAACTTGATGAACTTGCGGGGCAGATTTTCCAATTCTTCGTCTCCTTCTAATCCATCATAAAAATCCTCGCTAGTGAGGACTTTCTTGCCCTTGTCGCGAGCTTGCAGGTCTTTAACAACTTTGGCCATTTCTTTGAACTGTGCTTGAAGCAGTTTTTCTATTACTTGGACCTTTGGTTTGCGAGTTGCTCCATGAATGATCTCGCATTCTTCCTCGGTATCATCTTCGTCTGAAGTATCTTGAACATTCCTCTCAGAGGACTTGGTTGACCTCTTTGCCACACGATCTCTAATTCTCTGACTGAATGGATTTTTGTCTGAGCTGGTGCCAGCCTGCTCACTCATCATCCTCTTCATTATTTTCTGAAACATCGCGTACATCTGAGGGTCGATGCCATCATCTTCTGGCTGCTCTTGGTCTTTGTCTGACCTTGGCGAATTCATCTCTCCTTCTGATGTTGATGAGTAGCTGATACGCTGTGATGATGTTTTCCTTCGAGACCTTGTCTGAACCATCAAATGCTGTGAAGGCTTTCTTGTATTCTCTCTCTTTCTCTTTCTCTGCAGGACTCTGCAGGGCAAAGACAGGATCAAATTTTGAGGAAATTTTTTTGGATTTTTGGAAGGAAATATTGAAGAAAATATGGTAGACCATTGGAAGATTATCCCATTACTAGGGATTGAGTCGTCATAAGGATTATGACAATTGTGTTGTCATCCTTTTGCAAGGGAAATAAACAACAGAAAATGTGCCTTGTTACGTAGGCGAGGTCGTCAACCACGAGGAAAACACCATTTTTGAAGGAAAGAAATATCTCTTGGAAAAACAATCCGCAAACGGATTTAGAATAAAGGGATAAACAATTTCTATTGCAATAATCAAGGTATGCAAGGTGAAGAATTTTGCAAATAGACAAAAAAGATTGAAAATCCAATGAGAGAAAACATATGATTTTGGAAAATTGCAGGCAGGATAAAAATGCAGCTGGAAATTCGAGATCCAGTAGAAAGGTAGAATGGAAAATCGCCTGGAGTTTTGAAAGAAATAGGATATTTTAAAAAGTCATCCAGGGTTTGAGAAAATGAAGAAAAATGTGAGAAATATGGAAATTTGAAAATATTTTTGGTAAAATATGAGGGAAATAAAAATAGCATACAATCTCACATCCTACACAAACATTTATGCACATTCAGCACTCTCTAAAAAGGCTGACTCTAGATGCATCGTTTTGAAAAACAGTTGTAGGACCTTAATCCTAACTCTAGGCTCAGATCATCTTTGTCCAATCCAGTTATGCCGATATACCCGAATTAAAATCTGAGGTACGTGGCATATAATTTCAACTCCGGTTCTAAGGTAAGGTTTTCCAACATCCTTGAGCGCCTACCGATATACTTCGGACTGTGGCCCGCGGTACGTGGTAGGGGGTGTTAACCCAAATAATTGGCCCAGTCGTGAGGCTCTGTCCCGAACTAGGGTTCTGGAAGAGAGCCCAGCAACGTGAAGACCGGGTAAAGATAGGTAAAGGGGGGTTTGAAAAAATGATCACATGCAAGAAACAGAGGGCTCTAAGTCCTGGAGAGATAGATTTTGAAAACTTTGAAGAAGCATATATTGTTTGCATTCAGATCCTAAATTGAGGAGAGTTGTATTTAGACCTAAGTCTATGTGAGCATGAAATATACCTCCTCAATTTGGTCCTACCAAACCATGCCTAAGTTATATGCAGTCAATGTCAGCTAGGTCAGAATCTAGGCTCCTAGGTTCGCATGATATAAAAAGTAAAAGAGCTGACTTTTTGTGAACATAATTTTGATAATTGAACTAAGTCAAGCACAATTTAAGTCAGACAAGGACAGGTCCCATCTCGGTCGCCAAACCTGTTATCGTCGTGGAATTTTTGCCGTCTCCCCTTCCCTTGCGGGAGAGAAAGAGGAAAATGCTTTCGCGATTCAAACTTGACTGGATTTTGGAAAATGGTTTTGAAATACTCGCCTCCGTTTTGAAAATTGCGGGAAAATCCATGGGATGGGGCTCGACCTGTCGGTACGAGGTTCGACCGTTCCTGCCGCCTTTAACAGGGGTAATCGAACCAAGGACCAAAATTGTGCTTGACTTAGTTAAATCATCAAAATCGTGTTCTATCCTAAATGCACAGAGAATTCAGGCATGTGCTATGAAATTTTGGAAAATGGAAGTAGGAAAAACATGATGTATGCTTGGAAAATATTTAGAGTTGAAAGATATTTCTCAGGAAATCAATCTCTCAGGAAACTCAAATGAAGAAGATTTGAAATCTCAGGAAAGTTTATAAAGATTTGGAAAACCATAAGGAAATGAGAATCTCGGGAAAACCTTGAGAAAATTTATAAAGACTTGGAAAACCATGAAGAAATGAGAATCTCAGGAAAATCTTGAGAAAATTTATAAAGACTGAGAAAAGTATGAAGAAATGAGAATCTCGGGAAAATGGAAGGAATTCTTGAGAAAAGATGAACATTTGAAAAGGGAAACACTTCTCAGGAAAACTTGAACTTTGAGAATTTTCTTAGGAAAATGATGGAAAGTTTATAGGAAAACTCATTGGAGAGGAAAAACGGAAACTTGGGAAATTGAAATCCTGGGAATCTTACCCTTGAAATACTTGGAAATCGATTTTGATCTTTGAGGAAGATTGGAAAACTCTTTTTGAAAATCTTAAGAAAATAACATTTCCAAGGAAAAACGAAAGAAACTTGGATTTTGGAAATCCAACTTAGAAGTTTCTTGAGACTAGTTTCCATGGAAAACTGTGAAAACTTAACTTGGGAAAACCGATTTTGGAAAATCCTTAGAGTTTCTTGAGAAATCGATTTCTTGAGAATGAAATTTTCTTGAGAAAATCCTGAGAAAACCAATGATTTCATGATGCAAATGATATGAGTGAATGAATGCACTTTGAAAAGATTTTCTGAGGAATTGGTTGGAAAAATGTGTATTAAGTCAAAATAAATCCTTCACATATCCTGACTGTGGCCATGAATATGTTCAGAGTTTAATTGATTTAATGCACAATACTTTGAAAATATTAGAAATATGATGTGCATTTTAAGATAGCCTAAGAGTGTAAGCTCAATGTGACTAGTAGAAAGATGATGGATCTGGGTCTTGTCCATATTCCGACTAGGGCCGTAAATATGGATTCCACCGAGTTCATCAACTCCCTAAGAGTTGGTGCACGTGCCATTCGTGAACATCCATAGTGCTTTTGAAATAAAATGCATGAATCATAGAAACAGGATATTGCATGAATTTAAACTATATGATATGCATCCTAGTCTAAGCAAAAAATTGAATCTCTTATTCTAAAATCTACATTATTACATCACTAAATAAATGAAATAAATGGAAATTGCAGACTCTAGCTACTTCTTTTGAATGTCCCTGCCAAACTTGAAATAAGGTTAGCTCAAATATGTGGGTTTTTCCAAGATTTTCCAATAATATTGTGAAATTATTAGACTTAATTGGATATAAACCCTATTTTCATGCTTCCTTGATATTTGAAATAATGAAAATGCAAGAAATTCAGTAGAAATAGTTTGAAATTCGAAATTGGGGTCAAAATGACCAAAATACCCCTAATTATAAAGTTATACCTTTAAAATCAGGGTTTTTTGAAGGAAAACTTGGTAAAATTGAGATTTCAAAATTCAAATTGAATCAAATGATGATGAAATGCAGTATGAGACATTATGACATGCTGCTAAGCACCTTAGGACTGTAAAATCAGAATTTGGCATTTTGCAATTTATCTAAAATAACGAATTTCGCTTGTTTTTCGCTTGGATCCGGGTCCCGCGGAGCCCTGTTTTGATATTATAGCCAAACTGAACTTCAAATGGATTTCAAATTACACCAAATTCGGTATGAAGCATCTACCTACTCTGATAAATAGCCTAGAATGCTAAAAATCACGAAATGATATGATTTGAATGCTAAAATTTGAAGAAAATCCTAAAAAGGGTGGATTTTGCCTATGGACCCGAACCAAATGCAATGCTTTACATGATAATGCAAGATTTATACCATGAAAACTTCTGATATTTTGCATACTGCTAAACGACCCGAAATGGAACATTTTTGGTTTTTACAGTCTTGGGATTTGAGCCATGGTGAGTTCGGTAACAGGGATTTGGTTTTGATGGAGGTAAAATTGACCTAAGCTGATATAAAATGCTACAAAAATAAAAAACAGCCATGGAAATTTCTGCTATTTAACAGAGCTACTCACGACACCTACATGAACAAATTTCATGTGCATGACTTCCGCATTTGATCCACAGAAACACTGATAAAAATATAACTTTTCATGCCTAAATTAACAGAACAGACAAATGTGACAAACAGAGGACTGACAAGAAAAATCCGAAACAGGTATCACAACTATTTTTAAAATCACAAGCTTTCAGCTGCAAACAGAGGACATCTTGGAAATAACATTCACATTTTACAGATTTGAATTTGGATCAATACCCAAAGAGCACCCATCAACCTAAGTCAATCCAAAGTCTCAGAGGCCCAAATCAGGCTCTGACACATGTCCCGCACTCTCGAATTTTTTTCAGAAATAAAAAACATTATAAAAATCTGAGAAAATCAGGTTACAAACTAGACATCCTCCCGAGTTCATAACATCTTTTGGATCGAAAATCGGATCTCCCATGAGGGAGATCTCTATTTTACAAGTCGGAAATGAGTTTCTAAAACGCATCCCGGGTAACAAAACCCAACTTGCCATTTTAAATGTTTACCGCAGTAAACAAATTCAAATGCTTCCGAATTTTTTGCACATTTTTAGGGACATGGCGCATTCCATGATTTTTTTAGAATTTTTAATGAAAATTAAATGCATGAAATGACATGTGGACTGACTGACAAAAACAGAGAACTACTGAAACTGAGCAGAATTGAAATAAATGCTAAATTAATCCTAATTAACTCATGAAACATGCTAAATTAACGAAATAAAATGCAAATTAAATCTAGCTAAATGCATGAATGCTAAAAATCATCAAGGAAGCATAATCATGTATTTTTATATATGTCGTTTTATGAGAATAGCTCAATCCATCCCTCGGATGAGCTCTTTCTTCAAACGACTACTGAATCAAATCATGATATGAAATCAAAAGGAAAAGAGGTGAACCTTGCTTCGTTACGCAGCTTTAAAACTCTTAAAAGGGATTGCTACCAAGGGCTTTGTTCTTCCTTCGCTCCGGGCTTCGGATGATTCACCAAGATCGACCCACTGCACCTTCTTCACTGAGCCCAAGGGGGCGTGAATTCCCAGGCTCAAAAATCGTGTTCTAAAGAAAGTCTAGGTTGAATTTCAAAGTCCAAAAGGAACTCCCCCCTAGGCTGGGCGTGGAGCCTTGTTTTTATAGAATTTTTCTGAAAATTTTGAATTTCAAATAGGCTCAATCTGAGCCCTCCATGTGGCGCCATCTCAGGGGGTGCTATTTTGATTTTTGAGAAAATAAAATGGGAAAATTTGTGGGTGAGACACCTCAGCAGAATTTGAAAATTTTCAAAATTTGGTTTGCTTGATTTTCTCTGCAGGAGGCTCCCAGATTGCGCTACCTCAGAGGGTGCTCTCTTGGAGTTTGAAATTCAAATTCCTAATTTTCTGAAGCTTCTCAAATGGCGCCACCTCAGGGGCTATTTTTATTAAAAATATAAAATAAATAAAAGAAATGAAGCCAAGTGGGGCTCTGGATTGGCGCCACCTCAAAAGGTGTTCTGAGGTGTAAAGCTGGAAACAATAGGAGCATGCCATGTGGCACCACCTCTGGAGGCTCTTGACACATGTCAGAAGGACAGGAATGGAAGAAGCAGACTGTGCCACCTCAGAGGAGTTCAAATTCTACTTTTCTGCAGGAAAGGAGAGGCTGACATGTGGTGCCACCTCAGGGTGGCTCCACACTGCCATGTGGGAGGAGAACATGAATGGAAGAAGCAGAATGCGCCACCTCAGAGGGGGGGTTTTCTACTTTTTCTGATGCAGGGAGGTCTGAACATGTGGCATACAAGTGTCAGTTGTCTGGAGAAGCCTTCTCAAATGGCGCCACCTCAGAAGGTGATTTGAATTTCAAATGGGGGTTGGCCTTGGAGGAATGGAGGATGGACATGTGGCATTTTCTCAAAGTGGCTCCTACAGTGCCATGTGGCAGGAGGGAAAAGCAAGGAACATGTGGCGCCATCTTAGGCCAAGTAGAAAAAGGTAGAACTCCAGGATTTGCGCCACCTAGCTCTTGTCTGAAAATTTTTGAATGGTTGCTTTTTCTGAAGAAGCCAAGAGTGACACTTGTCCTCTACTTTTTCTGAAGGAAGCTAGACATGACATGTGTCATCTACTTTTCTGAGAAATGGTTGGGGGAAGACATGTGTCATTCTGCTTTTTCTGAAAGAAGCAGAGAATGACACGTGACAGAGGGAAGAGAAGGAGGTCCAAGCCATGTGGCGCCATCTTAGACAAAATGGAAAAAGGTGAAGTTCAGGATTTGCGCCACCTCTGGAGAGATTTGAATATTTGAATTCCAGTTTTTCTGAAGAGAGCAGGAAATGACACGTGGCATCTACTTTTTCTGAGAAGAGCAGAGAATGACATGTGTCATTTGCTTTTTCTAAGAAGAGCAGAGAATGACATGTGTCACCTGTTGCAGGAGAGAATACCTCAGATGGCGCCACCTCAGAAGGAGACAACTCTACTTTTTCTGGAGGAAGCTAGGAGTGACACGTGTCTCCTACTTTTCTGAGAAAAGTAGGGAGAGACATGTGTCAGGCTACTTTTCTGAAGGAGGGAGAGGTTGACACGTGTCCTCTGCAGGAGACACTCTTCAAATGGCGCCACTTCAGAGGAGACAAGTTTTGCTTTTTCTGGACAGGACAACACAGGACACTTGGCATCTCAGGGTGATCTTTGGAATGACACATGGCGCAGGGTGAAGATGGTGGATGCTGACATATGTCATGGAATGAAGAGGGGGTCTAATGACATGTGGCGGCTTCTTAAGGTAGCCCCACACTGACACTTGGCAGATAGATGAGAGGAGAGAGAAAAGACAAGTGGCACCAATCGAGGGGACAAGGCTCCTATATTTTTGGGTTTTTCAAAATTCAAATTTTTCAAAAGAAAAGCCTGTGTGACACCACCTCAGTGTGGGTCCCACATTGCTTCTTTATTGACATAAGGACAAGACAGTAAAACCTCTTTTTGGAATTTTTATAAAATCTGGACTAATTGGTAAAACAGAAATTTTGAAAAGGGTTAGCCTCTGTAGGATGATTTTGTAAAATGAAGATAGTTGAAATTGCTTGACAATAGGGCAAAATCTGAGGTGAAGTGATTGAAATTCATATTGAAAACTATCCAGATCGTTTTCCTGAGGAAATATTTTGAAATTTGGAGTCTTGGGGGTAAAATGGGAAGAATTGGTAATTTTGAAGACCCAGGGTTTTGAAATCAATTTTGAAAGGAGTTGAAATTCTAATCTGGATTAAAAATTTTGAAATCAAGAGTTTTGAACCTCGAAATGACATGTTGTGCAGTGCAGTGATATGAAATGCTCATGCAATGATATGCAATGCCATGTCTTATGCACTATAATCTTGACTCAAGACTTGGAGATTCCGGTCTTCTGTCATGAATAAAATTTTGAACATCTGAGCTAAAAATAGAGAAATTTTGAGAGTTCCAGATGAAATTTAGACTTTTGCAAGGTCTGAGCTTAAAAAATGACCATTTTGCCCTCTGGCGATTTTAGAGGCTGGATGATGATGCTGGGTGGAGAGGTGAATGAAAATTTGGGGTGTTTAAGTGAACCCCACACTAACACATGGCAGAGGATGGAAGGAGAGAGAAAGGGCCAAGTGGCGCCTATTCAGAGACAAGGCTCTTATATTTTTGGGTTTTTCGAAATTCAAGTTTTACAAAAGGAAAGCCTATGTGGCGCCACCTCAGGGTGGATCCCACATTGTTTATTTATTGTAATAAAAGCAAGAAAGTAAAACCTCTTTTTGGAATTTTCATAAAAACTTAGACTAACTTGCAAATAAGAAATACTTGGCCTAATTGCAGAAATTTTGAAGAGAGGTGGCCTTTGTAGGGCATTTTTGTAAAAGAATGATATTTGAAATTGCTGACAAAAGGGCAAAATCTGATATAAAATGGTTAAGTTCAAAGCTAAAATCCATATTGAAAACTATCCAGATCGTTTTCCTGAGAAAATCTTTTGAAATTCAGAGTCCTGGGGGTAAAATGGGAAGAATTGACAATTTTGAAGACCCTGGGTTTTGAAATCAATTTTGAAAAGAGTTAAAAACTCGAATATGGATTGAGAGTTTTGAAATCGAGAGTTCTGGACCTCGAAATGACATGTTGTGCAGTGCAGTGATATGAAATGCTCATGCAATGATATGCAATGACATGTCTTATGAAATGTAATCTTGAACCAGGATTTGGAGATTCCCATCTCTTGTTAGGAGCAAACTTTTGAAAATCTGAGCTAAAAATAGAGAAATTTTGAGAGTTGTAGATGAAATTTGGACTTTTGCAAGTTTCAGGCTTAGAAAATGACCATTTTGCCCTTCGGCGATCTCAGGGGATGAATTGTGATGTTTGGTGGAAATGTCAGGGAGGTGAGTGAAAATTTGAAGTGTTTCCAGATCCAGATTTGAAATCGAGTCAGATATATAAAATGAATTTAATTTCAGTAAAATCTGAGAAATAAACTGGAATTTAGATTTAAAACTGACTCAATTACTCAGAATATGTGGTCAGGGGCAAAAAGGGAATATTTACAATATTTTTAAAAAATTTGGGGTGTTCACAGATGCCCCTCTTTTCTACTAAACCGGTTGAAATCCGAGCTTAGTGGGAAAGAAAACACGCCAAATTTTGAAAGTCAGCAGATCTGAGCTGGGTGTGGAAGAATTTATTTGAAAGATGTGATTTCTTAGGCTTAATACCTTATCCTGAATGGCTTTAGGGAGACAAAATCCTCGAAAATAATATGACTGAATAACAAAAATGAGGAAATCGTGATGGGACTTTGGATGAAAATCCCGAAATGGTGAAAAATAAGGATTTTTGATCAGGTCTCATGGGTGAGACAAGATCAGCTTTTTGGAATGATTCAGGTTTAGCCCTTTAACCTGGATGGGACGAATATACATCAAGATGAATTGAATGAGGAAATGAATACATGAGGACCTTGATGGGACATTTTTAGAAAATGCCTCATGAGATGAAGCTCAAGTAGAATCCTATCCTGGATAGATATACAAAGCATGGATTCCTCGATGAAAAAAACCATGATGGGACTGAAAGAAAACACCTCGTCAAAACGAGGAACCTCGTCGGAATGAGACTCAGGTTTAACCCAAACCTGAAAAAGGAAGATACCTCAAAGGGCGAGGTTCACGCTTAACCCTTAACCTGAATGGGACGGCCAAATGGAATCCTCGAATGGAGAAACCATGATGGGACCTTCGGAGTTTTGGACGAACAAATCCAAAAGGGGTTTACGAAAGGAGGAAAATGGGATTCCCTAAAGCTTGGAAAAAGGGATGATCTTGGGCGCCTCATTGCTGAGACTAAATCAGATTTTAAAATTGATGACCTTTCGCAGAAAGCACAGGTTTGACCCTTAACCTGAGTGGGTACGACCGTACGAAATTCTCGAATGAAGAAACTGTGATGGGACAGGAAGAGATACCTCTCCTGAATGAGGCAACTCTTTTGGAAGATATAAACAATGCTAGGTTGCATCAAAATGGATATTGAATATTTATTTCATTCTTGGAATGGCTAGAAAATTTTGCCAATAAGATAAAATTGTAGTTGACTCATACGCTTGAAAATGTGCACGTATGTGAAAAAGACATTCTCTCTTTTACCTAGAGTATTTCCTCCAATGAGGTTAACTCCTCGGTTTTAAGAGTCAAATTCAAATTTTTAGTGCTGATGATTTTCTTCAAGGAAGCTATCCATTTCCTTGATATGAGAAGAGAAGAAATATCCTTAATTTCATAAAAGCAAGTAATGAAAAAGATTTTGATAAAAGAATTTTGCATAAGAAAATATGACTTTTGGCAGTTTGATATCTGTGTGTTTTTCCATGATGATCTTTTGGCACTCTCTTTGAGACATTGAGCTTTCTTGGTTTTTTTTATCATCCTTTATTTTAGAGATGTCCTGACTTTTCTCTCTTTTTTCGGGGAAGGGTACGTCACAAGCTCCTTCATCTTGGAAATGCTCTGATCCTTCTTTTATCTCAGGAATTATACTAATGATATTGACTCAAAAGGTCTTTATATGATAGCAGAAATCAAATATCTTTTAGGGTTTGTCGGTAGGTTCATCGCATTCGCCTTCATCTTGACGGTGATCTGAACTTTCCCTGGAAGGATCCGTCACAAACTCCTTCATCTCGGAGATGATCCAAATGTTCTTTGGCCCCGAGGGTCTAGCTCGCATATTTGTCTTCATCTTGACGACAATTGAGAGATCCCTTTTGCAGATATTTGATTGCAGCTTAACTGGATTGAGGAGACATGGGTTGAGTGGATTCTTTTTATAGCTCAGGATATTTTCACTGCCTGATTGCCAGATAGTCATCTTTAAACATGCGCTATAGCTATGATCAATATTGATTCACTTCTGGCTTTTCAACATCATTGAATATTTCTTTCGCCAATCATACCGAGGATATTTCTTACATCCTTTTGGTTGATCAATAGGGAAAAGATTTAAATTTTATCCCTTTTTCTCAAAAATTTCACCCTTTTGGAAAGAATACTAGAGGTAATCTGAGGTGATTCTTTTGTGCAGTAAGATATTGGAATCAACAAATATTTTTACCAAATTGGCAAAGTTTTCGAGAATTCTTCGTGAAGTAATCACTCAATATAGATTTTAATGAGACCTTTAGCTACAATTTAGAGGAATGGTGTGAAAATCAAAATTCAGAAATTTTGACTGGTGAAAGACACTAGATTTTGAGAAATCCTGACAAATTATAAGAAATCGGATTTTGATAATCCTGACCAGTTATGAGAAGCTGGATTTTGAAATCCCGACCAGTTATGAGAAACTGGATTTTGAAATCCCGACCAGTTATGAGAAACTGGATTTTGAAATCTCGACCAGTGAAAAATACTGGATTTTGATAATCCCGACCAGTGAAAAATACTAGATTTGATAATCCCGACCAGTGAAAAATACTGGATTTGAAATCCTGACTAGTGAAAATACTGGATTTGATAATCCTGACCAGTGAAAGCACTGGATTTGATAATCCCGACCAGTGAAAAATACTGGATTTGAAATCCCGACCAATGAAAAATACTGGATTTGATAATCTCGACCAGTAAAAAATACTGGATTTTATAATCCCGACCAGTGAAAAATACTGGATTTGAAATCCCAACCAGTGAAAAATACTGGATTTGATAATCCCGACTAGTGAAAAATATTGGATTTGAAATCCTGACCAGTGAAAATAGTGGATTTTGATAATCCCGACCAGTGAAAAATACTGGATTTGAAATCCCAACCAGTGAAAAATACTGGATTTGATAATCCCGACCAGTGAAAAATACTGGATTTGAAATCCCGACCAGTGAAAATACTGGGTTTTGTAATCCCGACCAGTGAAAAATACTGGATTTGATAATCCCGACCAGTGAAAAATACTGAATTTGAAGTCTCGACCAGTGAAAATACTGGATTTTGTAATCCCGACCAATGAAAAATACTGGATTTGAAATCCCGACCAGTGAAAAATACTGGATTTGAAATCCTGACTAGTGAAAAATACTGGATTTGAAATCCTGTCCAGTGAAAAATACTAGATTTTGATTTGAAAAGGTTTTATCTGAAGGTTTGAAAATGATTGAAATTGGGAGATTATAACCCGAGGGTTGAGAAAGTGATGAAATTTTGAGAATATTACAACCCAGAGGTTAAGAGCTAATAGGATTGAGAGATTAAAAATCTGAAGGTTTTAGAAATGATAGAATTTAGGAAACCGAAACCCGAAGGTTTGATTATGAAGTGAATTGATTTGGGGGCTTGGTTTGATTTTTGCATGGGTATTTTTTACACATTATTTTCAATAAAAGCATTTGGAAAATCGTCAACCAAAAATAATAAAAACCGACTTTCCACAGATGTGGCGAGTACGGGTCGAATCCACAGGGAACGGAATACATTCTGAATTAAATCTAAAACATCAATTTATTAATATCATAAAGGTTTACAACTATATTAATATTACAATTCTAATTAAATGACAATCCAGAAATAAAAATGAACTAAAACAAGTTGCTAAGTCTTCTCCAGATTGTCAGGGGTAATTCTGTCTTTTCGTCACACGTGCATCTGCACTTCGCATTGTAAATACACCTGTAGATCTGTTTCTAACTTATCAACCTAAAACAATTAAAATCAAGAGTCAGTAAACAATCACTAATTAATTCTAAGTTACATATACAATTATTTCTGTACTAATAACTAAATTAAACTACGATTAAAAATAAAGAAAACTTAAAACTATAATTTCTAACTAAACTAACTAAGTAAATATACTTTAACTAGCCTAACTACTGGTAGTTCACTAACTATATGTTAGAAAATACTAAAAACTACTTAAAATCAATCAACTAGGTAAATGACTGTTTTGTCCCTGAACAGTGCAAAATTGGATTCAAATAGGTTTTCGCAAACATGAAGTATGCAGGGGCAAACGAAGTCCGATTGTAAGTATTTCTCTTCTATTCTCTTTCTAACAGACTCAAGAGTCTGTCGGACTTTACGGAACTGAAAAACTCATCCGGAAACTCCGGATATAAGCGTTTCAAATTCGATAAAAATTATAGAACCATTGGACCCGAAATCTAAAATCGCGTAAAACCTAATCTTGCAGAACGCTTAAAATGCAAACCAAATCAACTCTGAACGAGTTGATTTTTTGTTTGCACGCAGTTAACACCCTAATGAATAGCATAAAATAGTAATTTCAAAAAAACTCAGAAGATTGTCACAGGGTATAACGAGTGTAAATCAGAGCAAAAATCAGGGTTCTACTTCAGTACACTATTCACTTAAATGAATGCAGAACTTGCACTATTGCTCACAACACCTATGCTTACAGTGATATGAAAAGAGAGGAAATATTCTTAGCTTCATAAAAGCGTTTGAATGAAAAGATATTGATAGAAGAATTTCACATAGATAAAGAAGATTCTTAACAGTTTCGGGCAGTTTGATATCCTGGGCTTTTTCCCATGATGATCTTTTTGCACTCTTTTGAGTCATGGAGCTTTCTCAGGTTTTTACATCATCCTTCATTTTGGAGATGTCCTGACTTTTCTCTCTTTTTCGGGGAAGGGTATGTCACAAACTCCTTCATCTCGGAGATGTTCCGATCCTTCCTTTTCTTTCTCTGGAATTATGATTGATGACATTGGTTCTTGGGTTGAAATTTTTAGATGATAGCAGAAATCAAATATCTTTTAGGGTTTGTCGGGAGGCTCAACGCAGTCGCCTTCATCTTGACGGTGCTCAAAACGTTCCCTGGAAGGATCTATCACAAACTCTTTCATCTCGGAGATGGTCCAAATCTTCTTTGGCCCCAGAGATTTAACTCACATATTCGTCTTCATCTTGACGACATTTGAGAGATCCCTTTTGCGGATATTTGATTGCAGCTCAAATGACTGAGGAGATATGGATTGGGTAGATTTTTTTTTATCTCCCAGGATATTTCCACTGCCTTACTGCCAGAAGAATGGTCTTTAAGAATGTGTCATAGCTACGATCAATATCAGCTCACTTATGGCTTTTCAACGTCATTGAATTTTCCTTCGCCAGTCATATCAAAGATTTTTCTTCATCCTCTTGGTTGACCAACAGAAAATTTGAACTTTGAGTCTTTCTTCACAAAAGCTTCACCCTTTTGAAAGGAATACTAAGGAGATTTGAGGAAATTCTTTATGTAATAAAAAGTTTGAGATCAACGACTATTTTATGGCAATTTGGCAAGATATTCCTGAAATCCTTGATGACGAAAACTTTGCTTAACATCGAGTTTTGACACATCAATGGGGTTCTGGAGAAAAATTCAACACGAGACTGAATTCTGAAGGTAAATACAAATTTGGAGTTTTTAAAGGCAAGCTTGGCATAAAACTGGATTTTGAAGGTAAGCCCAACTCAAAAGTTGGTTTTCTTTTGAAATAATATCCGAATCAGGACTCAGATTCTAAAAGGAAAACAGGAAAATTCGAGTCGAAACTCGAGCCTTTGAAGGAGAGCTAGGAAGTTTGGTTTTTAAGGAGAGAAAATTCAGGTCGAAACCCAAATCTTCAAAGGAAAATTTGAGTCGTAACTCAAATCTTTAAAGGAAAGCTGGAAAGTTCAAATTTTTTGAAGAAAAAGAAGACTCGAGTTAAAACTCAAATCTTCAAAGGAGAGCTGGAAAATTCGAGTCGGGGCTCGAATCTTCAAAGAAAAACTGGAAAGTTCAGATTTTTAAGGAAAAAGAAGACTCGAGTTAAAGCTCAAATCTTCAAAGAAAAGCTGGAAAATTCGAGTCAAGGCTCGAATCTCAAAGGGAAACTTTGAAAGTTTATTTATTGAAGGAAAGAAAACTCGAGATAAAACTCAATTTTTCGAAGGAAAGCTGGAAAGTTCGAGCCAGGGCTCGAATCTGGAAAGTTTGGGTCAAAAACTTGAATCTAAAAGGAGAATCGGAAGTTCGAGTCGAAAATTGAATCTCAAGGAAAATCTTTAATCAAAAGATTGAATTTTGAAAATCGCCGGTACGAGGACTGGGATTGAAAGTTTTGGGAATGACCAGTTTGAGGACTGGATTATCTGACTTGCAATGAAGAAGATCATCATGGTTGATTGTATGTGGTCTGATTTCAGGATCATTCCCTTATCCTGAGCAGGGAACAAATAGAATTGAGGCAAATTAATGAAAAAGGGATAAAAATTGATGAAAGATTGACAGGAATTAAGAAAAATTGAGGAAAGATTGATGAAGACTGTAACCTCAAGGCTTGAAATTGAGAATTGAATAACCCAAAGGTCAAAATTTGAATTAGAACTTTGATTTTTGATGAATGGTTAGTGCAAAGACTGAACCTGAGGGGCTAACTGATCGGTCAGCCAGACACTAGCACGAGCGCTAGATGTACCAGTGCGAGCACTGGATTTTTGAAAATGTATCCGCACGAGCTCTGGCTTTTCTGACCGAGAGTCGAAAGAGGAGACCAGCATTTTCAAGACATTTGGAAATTGAAGTGAGAATGATTGTCAGGGTTTTCAGGATTATCCCTTATCCTGAAGAGGAAAAAGGAAAAAAAGTGATGAAGGTTGATGAAGAATAAAATTTGATAAAAATTTAATAAAGGAAAGATTGACAAAGCATCAAATAAAATTGATAAAAATTGATAAAGAATCAATAAAATTGACAAAGAATAAAAATTGATAAAGACTAACGAAAGTCTGATGAAAATTGGTGGAAAATTTGATGATAAAAGACTTCAGGATTATCCCTTATCTTGAAGGAAGAAGGAGAAATGCCTCGATAAACGAGGTTCAAGTTTATCTTAACCTAAAAGGGAAAAAGAAAATACCTCAAAGGCCGAGGTTCAGGTTTATCCCTTGGCCTGAAAGGGAGAAGAAAATACCTCGAAGGCCGAGGTTCAAGTTTATCCCTTAACCTGAAAGGGAAAAGAAAATACCTCAAAGGCCGAGGTTCAGGTTTATCCCTTAACCTGAAAGGGGAAAGAAAATACCTCGAAGGCCGAGGTTCAGGTTTATCCCTTAACCTGAAAGGGTAAAAGAATAAGATTTATAAAAGTGGAGAAAAATCAAATAAATTTATGAAAATTTGTTTTTGAAAAGAATTCTCACAGGTAGCCTTGTTGCTTCTGTGAGGGGTCTTAGGATTATCCCTTATCCTGAATGGGAAAAGAAAAGAATTTAAGGAAAATTAATGAAGAGAAATTGATATAAATTTAGAAAATCAATAAAGATTGATAAAACTTGTGTTGCAAAAGATTTCTCATAGGTAGCATTATTGCTCCTATGAGGGGTTTCAGGATTTTTCCTTATCCTGAATTGGAACACCTCGGACAACGAGGGTCAGGTTTATCCCTTAACTTGAAAGGGTAAAAGAATAGAATAGAATTTGGGAAAGCTTAATGAAGAAAAATTGATAAAAATTTACAAAAATAAAGAAAGGTTGATAAAAATGGTTTTTTTTGCAAAAGAATTCTCATAGGTAGCAATATGGCTCCTATGAGGGGTCTCAGGATTATCCCTTATCCTGAATGGGAACACCTCGAAGAACGAGGGTCAGGTTTATCCCTTAACCTAAAAGGGTAAAAAGTTGATAAAATTTAATAAAATTGAGGAAAAATTGATAGAACTTGATAAAATTTGATAAAATTGATGTAAACTTGATAGAAATATGAATAAAATGAATGAAACTAATAAAGATAACAAGATTTAACTGAAAATTTTATAAGATTTGAGAAAAACGAATTTGTCTGATCCTGCCTGCATATGGGATCTTTGAAGTGAGAGGAGAATGTTCCTTTAAAAGACAGGTGAAAAATCATTTTTGGGAAAAAATCAACCGCAAGGTTAAGTTGGGAGAATGATTGACGTGGGAGCTGATCTTCGAAGAAGAATCAACACGAGGGTCGATTTCTGAAGAGAGATCATCATGAGGGTTGATTTGAAAAATGGTTCGAACCTATTTTGAAAAAGAATATCAATAACAGGGTTGATTTTTGAAAACAATGGTTTGAAACTAGTTTTGTAAAATAAGATCAACACAAGGGTTGATTGTTGAAGATAATGGTTCGAAACCATTTTTAGAAAAGAAAATCAACATAAGGGTTGATTTTTTTTTTAAGATGGTGATTCGAAGCCAGTTTCAAAAAAGAAAATCAACACAAGGGTTGATTTTTGAAGATAATGGTTTTGAAGCCCAATTTTGGAAAAGAAAATCAACACAAGGGTTGATTTTGGAGATAATGGCTCGAAACCAATTTTAAAAAAGAGAATCTACACAAGGGTTGGTTTTTGAAAAAGATTGGACCAAAATATTGAACCCTTGGAGATCGTAACGAAGAATTTGCAGAAAATTTTCAAAATTTCATGATTTTGAAAAACCCTCATAGGTGCTATCATTTCTCTCACGAACGATGTCGGGATCGTCCCTCCTTCTGAGAAAAATAAGAATTTAATGCGGTTTTTAATAGAAGCTGATGACGAAGAAGATTTTTGAAATGAAAATATAATTTTTCAAAAACAAATGCCCCTGTGTGGCAGAGGAAGGAAGTATTTTGATATCAAAGATATGAAGAAAATTGACATTTTATTGATGATCAAAACTGATAACAAAAGACTGAAATATTTACAAGTACTTTGACCAAAAGGTCACAAAAGACTGGGCTGACTGACCCCTACAAGGTGACTGGCAAAAGGGGAGGAAAGCAAAAAATTTTGTCATGATCAATCTTCTGAGTAGTCTGGGAAAGGCTTGGTCATGATGGCTAGCTCGTCTTCCTCTTTGTCTTCAACAAGGAGACTCTTGTCGAGGCAATCCTGAACAATATTTTTGAAGACGAAATAGTGATCGGTGTCATGCCCCACTGCTCGATGGAACTTGCAGAACTGATTCATGAACCTTCCCATGACTGTGGGAGGATTCGTGGCCTTTGGGAGTTTCATCAATCCCTTGGTAAGCATGAATTCAATAGCTTCTTCGAGCGATTGTTTAGAGGAGTGAATACACGATCATTACTCCAACCTTCACACTTTATCTTTTCTTTTTGCGGAAAGTTAGACTGAGGCGGCTTGTCATTCTGCTTGGAAGACTTCTCCCCTTGAGCTGCACTGTGGTTCTGGCCATTTTTGCTGTCATTTTTGTTTCTTCTGCTGCTGTCATGATCATGGCCGGAGGTATCAGCTGCGTGACTGAACTGCGCCTTCTTCTTCTGGTCTTGGATATTCTTGACCAAAGGCATGCCCTCGTAGAGCCCATTTTCCATTCCTGACTCGAGCCATTCAGCTCGCTCAATCAATTTAATAAAGGATTTTGCTAGAGAAGTGGCGATGAGGCTCCTCAGGGGCTGAGAGAAATTGTTGAGGATTATCTGCAGTGTGTGCTCCTCGGGGATAGGAACTTTCATCTTATTGCAGGTTCTTCTCCACCTGTGAATGAATTCTCCTGCTCTTTCATTTTCATTCTGCTTCAGGTTGTAAAGGTGATTGAGTGTAGATGAAGCCTCAATGTTGAATAAGAAGTGCTCAATGAACAAATTCACCACCTTATCGAACTCTCGTAGTTCGATAGGATTGATGTGGTCGGCATACCACCTGGCCGCTACACCCTCTAGGCTGCGAGAAAAACAGATGAACAGAGCCCTGTTATCTTTCCTGAACCGGCTGCACTCTGCATAAAATGTGGCCAAGTGAGCTTTTGGATTTCCGGTTCCGTCAAACTTGATAAATTTACAGGGAAGGTTCTCCAGATTATCATCCCCGTCGAGACCATCATAGAAATCCTCGCCTGAATAGGTTTGCTTGCCCTTGCTCTTGGCCTGAATGTCCTTGATTGTATGATTCATTTCTCTCATTTGCTCGTGCATTGGATCCTCAACTGGAATAGGTTTGTTCACAGATTCGGGTTCTGCAGTGATCTTCATGAACTGCCGCGGAGGATTCTGACTATAGACAAACTGCTCTTCCTCTTCTGACTCTTCCTCCGTTGATTCTGTGTCCTCAGAAGTAGTATCTGGCTGCACCTTCTTTCTGATGATTCTGACTTGCTTTTTTACAGGCTTCTTCCTCAGTTTGCTCTTAGGAACTGTCTCTTTCAGATTGGCCTTGGCTTTCTCCGACATCATCCTAGCCATCATCTTTTGGAACAGACCATACATAGCGGGGTCAATATTATCTCCTTTGTTCTGATCCTGTCCTCTGACCGACTTAGGAGAGTCCATTCCTTCTGCCTCACTGTCGCTGTGTTGAGGAACTGTTTCTTTTCTAGCTCTTGTCTGAACCATGATAGAGTATCAATGTTCTCTGTGGGAAAAAATGGGATATTTAGACAAACATTGGAGAAAAATTTGAAAAAAGAAAAATTTGACAAAAGATATCCTATTACTAAGGATTAGGTCGTCGCGGGAATTTGCGACAATCGCGTTGTTTCTCTGTGGGGGCGAAAAACAACTGGGATATAAAGGAAAAGTGCTATTTTGAAAAGGATATCTCTTGATGAAAAGAGATTTATGAAAAGGGTAAACAAGAATAGAATCAGGAGGTACATTGGAAAGATAGGAGGAAAAAGAATTTAAAAATAGATGGCAAGGATTTAAGATTTTGAAAATTGCAGGCAGGATAAAAAAGATTGAAGAAATCAGAAGAAGGAAAGAAAAATACACCTGGGTTTTTAGAAACAAAGAGGAAATTTTGAATAATATATACCCAGGGTTTTGGAGAATATAAGGAAGATATAAAATATCACACAATCACAGATGTACAAACAAGGATACACAAACAGCATTCCCTAAAGCTGACTCTATATGCAATATTTGAAATAGCTAATAGGACCTTAATCCTAACTCTAAGATTTAGATCATCTGATTCCAATCAAGGTATGCCGATATACTCAAGCCGAAGCTCGAAGTACGTGGCATAAAATATTTCTCTGGTTCTAATGTAATGGCTTCTCAACATCCTTGAGCACCTACCGATATACCTCGGACTATGGCCCTTAGGTACGTGGTAGGGGGGCGCGAACCCAAATAAGTGGTCCAGTTGTGAGGCTCTCTTCCGAACTATGGTTCAGTGAGACAGCCCAGTAATGTGAAGACCGGGACAATATAGGTAGGGATGTTTTCAAAATATGTTCAAATGCAAGAAATCAGACGGTTCTAATGCAAGCCCTAAAGAGATAGAATTTAAATGAATAGAAGCATACACTTGCATACATTGTTTATATTCAAACCCTAGAATTGAGGAGAGTTGTATTTCAGACCTAAGTCTAATGTGAACATGGAATAATCTCCTCAATATGGTCCTACCAAACCATACTTAAATCCTATATGAAATGATGTCAGCTTAGGACAGAGTCTAGGCTTCTAAGGTTTGCATGGAAATGAAGTTGACATTTGAAGAATAAAGACTTAGATAATATCAAAGCAAAGTAAAAGGCATAGATCCGACCGAACGAAGACGAGTCCCATCACGGTCGCCAAAACTGTGATCATCGCAAAAAATTTCCTCTCTTGTATTTCTCTCTCTTCCTTCTCTTTCCCTTTTCTAACCTCTATTTTCCCTTTTTGAAAAGGAAAAATAAAAGACAGAAAAAGAAGAGAGAAGAGAAGAGAAAGAAAAGAAGAGAGAGAGAAAACTCTTTTGCAAAGTCTCACTTGACCTAAATTTTTGAAAAATATTTAAGAAAGTAACTCGCCTTTGTTTTGAAATATTTGCGGGAAAAATCTGGAGACGGGATTCGCTCGTCGGTACGAGGTCCGACCGTTCCTGGCGCCTTTACCAGGGGTAATCGAACCAAGGGTCGAATTCATGCCTTTTTGCTTTGCTAAAAGATTATCTAAGAATTTATTCTAAGTCTAAATGCACAAAGAATCATGCTTGTGCAATGCAAGATGCAAAAATGTATGCTTTTTGAGAAAACACTTTTGGAAATCTGAGATTTTCCAAGTGATTCTGAAGAAAAATGTGATGAGGGAATGAAGAAAATGATTTTTTGAATAATTGAATCTAACTTAGAACTTGAGATAGATTTGAAAAAAAGGCGTTTGAAGTTCTAAGTCTTTGAAATAATCAGAGTTGGGAAAATAAATCTTGTCTTTGAGCAAGAATGATTTTGAAGCTGAGATAATTAAGGTAAAGGAAAGGAAGTCTCAAAGTCAGAAATGGACTTTGGATTTAGAATTTCAAACTTGGAGTTAGGAGAGGAAATGAAGCCTCGGAATGGAATTTGAATTCCAGATTCAAAGTCCGAATCTAGAATGTGATTGGAGAAATCCGAATTGAGTTTGAAAAACTAGAATTGGTTTTTAGGAGATCAAGATGGATTTGGATTTTGAAATCTGGAACTTGAAAGATTTAGATTTGAAATCTAGGATCCAAGATGAGATTAAGTTCTGGAATTCTAAATGGAATTGGATCCGAAGTCTGAGATCCAAGATAGAGTTGAATTCTGGATCCAAGTTGGAATTTGGATCTGAAGTCTGAGATCCAAAATGAAGTTGAATTCTGGATCCTAAATGGATTTTGGATCTGAAGTCTGAGATCCAAAAATAAAGTTGAATTCTAGGATCCTAAATGAAATTGGATCCGAAGTCTAAGATCCAAAGTGAAGTTGAATTTTGGGATCCTAAAATGGAATTGGATCCGAAACCTGAGATCCAAAATGGAGACTGGATTTGGAAATATGGATCCCTAAATGGAGTTGAATTCTAATTTTAGAATTGGATTTTTAAGTTTAAATTTAGAAGATGAATCAGAGATTTCAAAGTTAAATTAAACTTTGAAATTGAATTTGAGATATTGAATTGAATTTGAGTTTGAATCTTGAAAATAAACTTGAAATTTCAAAGTTGATTTGAAATTTGAATTTTGATTTAAAACTAGAAATTGAATTTTGAATATACAAATGAATTTCAAAGTCAAATTGGACTTTGAATTTGAAGCTCGAATATTGGAATTTAGAAAATGAATCAAGAATTTCAAAGTTAAATTGAACTTTGAATTGGATTAGAGTTTCGAATATAAAATAAATTTTAAATTTCAAAGTCAAATTGGACTTTGAAATTGGATTTCGAAAATGAGATAGGATTGATGAATTGGAATAGAATTTGAAGAGAGATATTCAAGATCACTCGGATTTGAAAAAAAAAAAATTGAAAAATATGATGCAGTTCTATCCTGAATGATGAATGAATTTAAATAATTTACAACTGGATTTTGAAAATCATATTTCATTCTTTAAGTGAATTAAAATAAGATTGAGGATATAATACATTTCTAACTATGGTCATTAAGTGTATTATATAATAATCCTATTTAAATTCAGATGAAGAATAAAATATACGTTGGTGCTTTTATAGAGTTTAAAATGAGATTAACTCTCAATATATACTGACTATAGCCATTGATATATATTTGGAGTTAATCTTAAGTTATACCTTGATAAAAGAAGAAAATATTAAAAATATGATGATTTTTGAAAAGGATCCAGTGTGGATCCAATGTTATTCCATGAAAGATAAAAATCCTAAGTCTTGTTCACATCCTGACTATGGCCATTGATGTAAATCATCAACTTAGGATTTAATCACCATTTATAAAATGGTGCACGTGCCATTCGTGTTCTCATTTATGAATTTTTGAGAAATAGGGATGAAAATGATATGAAATAAGCAATTTATGATATTTACATGCTCATACATTCTAATCTAGAAGCTGAAAATATAATATTCTTATTAATGATCTAAATATTACATTATGGAAATGGATAAAAAAATGAGAAATATCTAACTTAAGAAAGGAAGATCTAAATTCCTCATATATTCTTGCGAAATAGAGTTAGCATGAGCAATTCAAGAAAAATGTCATATTGAAGAACTAGCATGTGTATATATATATATATATATATATATATATATATATATATATCTAAGAGCTAAATGAGAATATACCTATTTACAGTATAAGAGTAACATCCTAAGTTTTTATGAAAATTGAATGTGACAATGTAAGTGTAATACACTGAACTAATAGGAAAATATTCATTGGTATTGGAGGTAAATGCATATTAAACTAATGGAAATCCTACCTAAGAAAGAGTTTTGGCCACACCAAGGATCCATTTAAGCTCATAGTTATCTGAATTATCCATAAAGTAACATCTCCAAGATGATATACCTTGACATGTGTTGTTTTCATCTGATATAGTTTGGTATTGCATATCACAAACTTCAACAATAAGGTACTGCCATAAATTTCCAGTAGTAGTTCAAGGACAAGGTCTCCAGATAATTATATCTAGTTCTTACCTACTGATAGAGACACCTACACGTAATATTCTGGGTGCACATAAAAAAAAAGAAGAAACTATATCAAAACAGCAATCTAGTTTAGGGATTTATCTGGGAAGGTCAATTCCATCTAAGTTCCTCATTTCCACCTATGAGAAAAAACTAATCATTGCTAGGGGAAGATTAATTTTAATATCACATTTGTATGGCCATAGGCCATAGGTGGCATGTGGTAAACAAGCCATATGAGTAGAGTTTGTGTTGTTGAAGTTTGGCTAGTTTAGGCTCAATATGTGTTTGAGCTCAAGACTGAGTTTGTCATGTTTTAAACTTGAGCTCAGCCACAACCTCTCATAAAGCCACGCTCAAACTGACTCATTTCACTAGAAGATAACTTTAAAGAATGACAAAAAAAAATGTTTGATGCTATCAAGGTAACAAACATTCATGAAACAAGGAAGACCCCAAGCCCATGGATTTTAGCAACTTTATATTGACAGGTAAACACCTAACCAATCACATGAAAATAAGAAAACACTATGCTAAGCTGAGAACCATATGTTCAAACTGATCCACAACTTGATAGTTCACAAACAGAAATTATCAAAGAAACCTGGGCATTAGTTTTGCTTTTTCTTTTTTTTATATTTTCTGGTAAAAGATCAAATATTTGCTAAAAAAAAATGCTTAAATTAGTGGAGGGAATTTATGTATCACATAGAATTGATTATCAGGTAACAAATGAAAAATATATAAGGATGAGGCACCTTAACAGCAGCCAACACAATCGGCAAATAGATCGCAGGAAGCCACTTGTGTCTGGTATAGGAAGAGGGTTACCCTAGGTGGTGATGATGGTTGGATGACACTCCAATCATCTCTAGAAAACATGCTGAAATGGCGACCTGAACCTGTACAATCTGGATACATTGGGTGGCTTCAACAGCCAGGGGATGAATTGATTCCTCTACAAAGGCAGCAAAGCCCACAAGTAGAGCTGGGAATGGAAAATGATGATAAAGAATGGATGAAGGTGCTGGGGGGGGGGGGTTTGGAAGTAGCTGAAAAGAAGTGAGTCACATAAGGGCCAACAGGTGGTTTTTGCAGAAAAATGTATTGAAGGAATTGGAGACTGATAGTGCTGCTGTAAGTCACAGCAGGGAGGGGGCTAAGACTGTGCAATGAACAAAATTTGTGGAGGCATGGTAGCTACTGTTGTAGCTTCATTGGGTAAGAGACTGATATGAGGCATGGGCAGTAATGAAGGAGGTAGTGTTGTAGCATTGGCTGGGATTTGTAATGGGAGTTTAGTAACATTGAAAGAATCAAATGAATGTTGGGCCACCTAGATGTTGTAGATGACCGACACCCCCACGGATGCCCGAGAATGAAGTTACAGCAATGCCTAAGCACTACTGTAAACACTAAAGAGGGGAGGAATGGAAATATGTGTTATGCTACAAGAGAGTGATAAAGCTGGGTGTATTAAGTGGTGAGTGGGTTTTTGCAAGAAGAGTGGCAGAGTGTGTGTGCACCGGGTTAATGGAGCATATACACAAGTTAATATAGATGCCTGCAACAAAACAATATTGATATGCTAATGCACATGACAGTATAGCAAGATTAACGAGGTGAAAGTAATGTTTAATCAACTATTAATCAAGAAAGAAAACAGAGCTTTTGGGAAATGCTAACCAATAACTTCAGAAATACCTCACAGTGCAGATGATTTTTTCTGTGATACTGTATTGAGCTTCATTTCCACTTGAAGATATGCACACACTGTATTGAGCTTCATTCCCACTTGAAGATATACACACATATCCTAAAGAAAATGTTGTCAAATATCTTCAATACTTAGCATATACTTTTGTGATCATAGATTGCAAAACAGTAGATCATGAGAGACTGAATAAACACACGAACAACATGCTGAACCGGCATATACAGATGAACCGAACAACTGATGATGGATATCCAACTTTGATCTCTATCAACCCACAAACAGGTTGCCCACCTCTGTTTGACCCTAATAACAAGATGATTTTTAGTGGGCCCGACGAGCTCTTTGTCACAAGAGGTATGCTCCTCCAGGCCTGATCCATTCCAGGGGTGATCAAAGGCCATTTAGGTGATATACGAGCAACACAAAATGATAACTGAAATCACAATCCTCAGAACAGAATGCTTTACTCACTACTCACGATCTTCTCAAATATTGTTCCCTCTTATATGATCTTAATCGACCCACAAGCATATACAGACATTGAATCCACCGATTGGTGGGAAGGTTTATGTACAACGGCATATGTAAATGGAGTGACCCCCTGTAACGACATTTATGTAACTACATTTTGCCAATGATTATTACCTTGACATCTGGATTTCTTCAATGCTCATTGCCCACTTACCTTGAAGCACCTTAACGTCTGAATGTGTATGGAATTTACTTACGAAATGGGGAAATGATCTTTTTACAATGAAGTAGTAAATACAGAAAATGAAATTGTCAAGAAATATAAGCGACTATGATGAATCGGGATATTGATTGAGTAGATGTAATGCAGTGGCTGGTGTGAACCAGAGAATCAAATGCTTAACCAGATATCAAGATGGACACGAGAAATCTTAAAAAAAAAAGTAAAAATAAAAAGGTAAACGAAGATCAAAATACCGTGGATGGTTTAAATGAAAGTAAGAAAAATGGCTTATCAGTAAGAGTGATCGTGATATCAAACAGGAAATCAAGATTTAGCATAGAAATCTCGATGTAAACAGGCGATTGAAAACCAACAAGATCAAAAGAAAAAGTAAAAGATTATACTGAAACGAGATATAGGAACAAAAAGCAGAATATAAGGTAAAGGATGAAGCCTAATGCTGGATGGACTTGAGACTAACAGAAAAGGAAAATAAGTGAATAACAAGAAAGAGAAAAAAAAGGAGAATCGAAAATCAGAATGCATGCTAATCTGCTAGAATTTCAATAGGGGATCGAAACCACAAAAGGAAATACATATATATAAAAAAAAAAAACTAACTATAAAAGAAAAAGAGAAACAAAATCAAAAGGGAAAATCAGAGGAGAAATTCCAACGCAAACTATAATCAAGATGGAAAGAAGGAAAACACAGATCAGAATTAAAAAAAAAATTACAAATAAATAAGAAAGAAAATGTTGGAATTAGGATATTTCGGTTGATGTTGCACGTACATAGGTCGATCTTGTTGCAAACAGATCGATTCTACGTGTGTGCTTTGATAAAAAAAAGAAGGAAAAAAAAATCAGAAAACAAGATGAAAGAAGAAAACAAAAAGGAAAAAAGGAGCGTTGCTTACCTTAGCCTTGGCGTTGTTGGCTGGTAGGCTTCCTTCAGCTGATCGGAAGAGGAAACTACCAGAATCCAGAGAAGAAAGAAGAGGGAGAAGAAGAAGATGTGTATGGAAGGGTGAGAACGGATGGGCCAGAGGGTTTCCCCTTTGCCGATTTTTAAAGAGGATGAAGAGGAGTCCATAAGGGGCTTCCATTGCAGATGGATGGAGGAGAGAAAGAGAGGTTGTTGCAGATCAATGGTCGAGGAAGGGTATGGTGATTGGGCGGTTGATGGAGAGGAAGAGGATCGGAGGGTGATGGGGAAGCTTCCAAGGAGTTCAAGAGTAGGCGAGAGAGAGCGAGAGGGAGAGAGGCGATGGCCATCCGACCTCTTCTTGCGAAGGTTTCTCAAAGAGAAAACCCTAAAAAGGACTTTCAACGGGCCCCTTTTGATTTAAAATATTTATAACAAGGGGGCTCCTTTCGAGAGTTTTCTTAAAAAGTGATTCTTCATAAAAAATGATTTTCAAAAAGGGGTTTTTAGAAAAAGGATATTTTCAAAAAGGAGGTTTTAAAAAACTATTTTTTTTTCTTCTCTATTTTTTTTTTGTTTTGTTCTTTTCTTCATTTTCTATATTTTTTGGTATTTTTGAAATAAAGATTCTAAAGCTATGGGATTTCTAAAAAAAGTTTTCAAATATTTACAAAAGAAGGGTTTTTTTGAAAGTTCGAGGTTATCTTTTGGAATTTTCTTCAGAAAATGGGTTTACATTCGGATTTTGAAGAAATATTCGAGGTTTTAAACCTCGAACCAAAGAATATAGAGTCTCGAATCCAAATGGACACTGGATCGACTATCTGAGCATTTTAGAATTTATTTTGGGTATTTTTGTAAAATTTAATATGAAAATTGGATAGTGAGGCTCAAATTTGGATTTTAACCCTAGATCTGGATCCGAGATCGAGTCAGATATGTAAAATGAATTTAATTTCAGTAAAACCTGAGAAATAAACTAGAATTTAGATTTAAAACTGACTCAATTACACAGAAAATGGAATCAGGGGCAAAAAGGAGAATATTTAAAAGATTTTAAAAATTTTGGGGTGTTCACAGCAGGATCCACTTCTATGCCTTTCTTGCTGATCATATAGCCTAGCAGTTTGCCCGACTCTACTCCGAAGACACACTTCTGCGGATTGAGCCTCAACTTGTACAGAATAAGTCTTTCAAAGACTTGGCCGAGAGCATCAAGATGATCCTCTCCTTCTTTGGACTTGACCAGGATGTCATCCACATAGGCATTCATGTTCTTATGCATCTGGTCATGGAAAATAACTGTCATTGCTCTCTGATAGGTTGCCCCAGCATTCTTAAGCCCAAATGACATCACTGTATAGCAAAAAGTACCCCAAGGCGTGGTAAAAGAAGTTTTTGACTGGTCACGAGTGGCCAATTTGATCTGATTATAGCCTGAGTATCCATCCATAAAGGAAAACATGGCATGTCCTACCGTGCTATCGATCAAAAGATCGATGTTGGGAAGTGGATAATCATCCTTTGGGGTGGCCTTGTTGAGATCCCTGAAATCGATGCAGATTCGGACCTTGCCATTCTTTTTGGGAACTGCTACAACATTTGCCAACCAGTCCGGGTAGTCAATAGTCCGGATGAATCCTGCTTTTAACAACTCCTCTAGTCCTTTAACTTGCGATGCTACTCGGGGATCCATTTTCCTCAGCTTCTGTTTGATTGGCTTGCAGTCTGTCTTCAGCACGAGACGATGCTCGACTAACTTTGGATCCAACTCTGGCATATCCTCATAAGTCCACGCAAAGACTTCATGATGTTGTTTGAGAAAATAGATGAGCCTTTCCTTCTCATCTGAACTTAAGCTGAAACCAATTTTGAGGATTTTCGGATCATCTTCTGAACTGATATTGACATTTTCTGTTGGATCTTGAACCAATGGTGATGGTTCATCCTGCTTCTGAATACTGGCAATTCTTGAATCGCTGAGTCGAACTCTGCTAATTCTTTGATCTGCCCTGTTATCTTGCTGACCTTTGCCTCTACCTTTGCCTTGCAGATTCTGGCCGGTTTGGAATTACTTTGAGAAAAATTGGAATTGATAACGAGTTTTTTGAGCAATTTAGGAGCCATGATTCTGGCAATCCTGAAAAGCACGAAGAAGGTTTTTGAGAAAAAGGTAAGATATTAAAAAAAACAACCTTTTGTATAGAAAAGAATGATGACATAGAAAAAGATAAAAGAATCGTGTACGCCAAGATGAGAAAAGAAAACAAAATTTTCGTTGATTGAATAACTTGGATATTTACAGATGGTCATTGATGAAGAAAGGAAAAACTGGGGTGGACTTGCCCTTACAAGACGACAATAGGAAAAGAAAACAGAAGGCAAAGGCATTGTCTTCATTCTGCTCCTTTGATGAAGGTGGTTTTTCTGCCTGATGACTGACCGGTGAAACCCAAGCCTGTACCATCAACATGCTGAGCGGGGACGATTGGCTCTATCATGCCGCCCTCATCTTTACCAAGGCCTCTAAAGGGCTGATAGTCGTGCTTCATCAGTAAATCAAACCCCTTCTTGGTTTTTGAGAACTGAGGGAAAAGAGGATGATCCTTGAAAGAAGTGCAATTAAGGTGTCCACCTAGCTTGAAGAAACGAGGGCCCTGCCACTGTACCACTCCTGTGATATTCTCTGTCGGCTGGACTTCTTTCAACTGGAGCATATCCAAACTTTCACTCAAGTTAATCTCATCAACCTCCTAAATGCTTGGGATGTCAGCAGTGAAAGTGGTACGAGGAATCATAGGTTGCGGGAGTCTTTCTTCCGGATCTTCTCCCAGAACAGTGGTAATCATGACTCCCTTCGACAATTTGATGCATTGGTGAAGGGTTGAAGGAACGACGTTGGCATTATGGATCCAGGTACGCCCTAACAGAAGGTTGTACGTGGGTGGCACATTTACCACATGAAATAACACAGTGTGTACTAAATATTTGATAAAAAATTTGAGAAAAATCTTCCCCCTGGCTGTTTGCCCGTGGTTGTCAAAACCATAGATCGTGATCGGATCTGGGGTATACTCTTCTTCTTTGAGGCCCAAGGCTCTGGCTGTCATCTCTGGACAGATATTGAGGTTGTTGCCTCCGTCAACAAGCACATGAGGGACAGTCATGCCCCTGGTCCGCACCACTATATATAAAACATTGTTGTGAAATGAATGAGGCTTTGGCAAATCCTCATCAGAAAATGTTATTGGTGCATTCGTCATAGCCTGGTTGACGATCTGAGCCATATCCTGCGAAGTCGTGCTAGGTTTGACCTTGATCTTTCTTAGTAGATCATCTAGCACTTGCTGATGTTCTGGTGAAGCATGGGTCAGATCCAGGATAGTGATGTTTGATAAAGCAGTGATTGGCTTCTGAACTGATCCCAAAGTCTCACCTTTCTTTGAAGCTACCTTGATAAAGCGCTTCGGAATCCTGGGGATTGGCTTGGCAATCTCTACCATCACCTTCGCTGGCTCTTTTACTGACTTCTTGTTGCTGACAAACAAAGTAATATCCACCCTCTTGGCGGAAGACTGTGCTTGACGTAGGACTAGGACATGATGTTGATCCTGGATGTCCTGGCTGGAGCATGGTTGAATGTTGTTCTGGAAAAGAACTTCCCGCTCTGAAATCACTGAAGCTGAATGTTTTGGGAAAGGCTTGGACAAAATCTCGGGTTGTTTTTCGTCTTCATCCTCGATCAACAAATTCTTTTCGATGCAGTCCTGGATGATGTTTTTGAGGACAAAACAGTGTTCGGTGTCATGTCCGACAGTCCGATGAAATTTGCAGAATTTGTCCGTCCATTTTCCCATAGCAACTGAAGGATCTGCATGTATTCGAGGATATCCTCCCGGGATTGCTCCAGGGTTGTGAATTCCCGATCATAACTCCATCCATCATGCTTTAGTTTCTCTTGCTGCTTCGCTTCTAGCTGTTGTACTGGTTGGATGGGGTGTGGCTTAACAAATTTCCCTTTCTGAGATGCAGAGTTTGTTCTTTCGGCCCTGGAGTGTCCTGAATTCTTGTTGCGATTTTTCTTGCTCTTCTTGCTGCCGGAACTGCTGCTGTGGCCTGAGAAATCTGTAGAATAAGCAACGTGTGCTTTCTTCTTATGCTCAGGGTTCCCTCGGACGAAAGGGTAACCTTCATATAGGCCATTGTCTAATCCTGTTTCGAGCCATTCGGCTCTCTCAATCAGCTTAATGAATGATTTCGTCGGAGATGTAGAGATTAGATTCCTCAGAGGCTGAGCAAAGTTATTCAGAATAATTTGCAGCGCGTGCTCCTCTGGGATAGGAACCTTCATTTTGTTACAGATGCTCCTCCACCTGTGAATGAATTCGCCAGCTCTTTCATTCTCATTTTGTTTTAAATTGTACAAATGGTTGAGAGTTGGTGATGCTTCAACATTGAACATGAAACGTTCGATGAAAAGATTCATGACTTTATCGAACTCTCGTAGTTTGATAGGGTTGATGTGGTTCGCATACCATCTGGTCATTGTTCCCTCTAGGCTGCGAGGAAAGCAAATGAATAGAGCTCTATTGTCTTTCCTGAAACGACCGCATTTTGCGTAGAATGTGGCCAAATGAGCCTTGGGATTGCCCGTTTTGTCAAACTTGAGGAATTTTCGAGGGAGATTCTCCAGATTGTCATCCCCGTCTAGGCCGTTGTAGAAATCTTCACCAGAATAGGTCTGCTTGCCTTTGCTCTTGGCTTGAATGTCCTTAATTGCCTGAGTCATTTCTCTCATTTGCTCGTGCATTGGATCCTCAACCGGAATGGGTTTGTTTATCGATTCGGGTTCCGCAGCGATCTTCACAAACTGCCGCGGAGGATTCTGATTGTAGACAAACTGCTCTTCTTCTTCTGATTCTTCCTCTGCTGATTCTGATTCTTCAGAAGTAGTGTCAGGCTGGGCCTTTTGCCTGACAATCCGGACTTGCTTTTTCACAGCTTTCTTCTTCAATTTTCTCTTAGGAACGACCTTCTTTAGACTGGCCTCAGCTTGCTCTGACATCATTCTTGCCATCATTTTCTGGAACAGACCATACATAGCGGGATCGATATCATCGCCTTTGCTCTGACTTTGCCCTCTGACTGACTTGGGAGAGTTCATAGCTTCAATCTCGCTATCGTTGTGCTGAGGGGCGGTCTCTTTCCCAGCTCTTGTCTGAACCATTCTGACAATGCCAATGATTTCTGCAGAATAAGGGAATGGTTAGAGCGCGGAAGAGGCTTTGAAAACACAACCTTTTGAAAAAGGACAAGAACGGAGGAATTGATAAACAATCAAACAGGTTATCCAATCACCAGAGATCGGGTCACCATAAAATTTGTGGTAATTGCGTTACCATTTTTGCGATAACGGCAAATGCGCCTTGTTACCTAGGCGAGGTCGTCCATCATGATAAGGGATATTTTGAAGAAGAATAGAAGGAAATGTCTCATCACGAGAATCGTGACCATTTATGCTATTAAAACAAGATAAAAGAATAAAGTTTGGCCCAAAAATCTTTTTAACAGAACAAAAGTTGATCTTTATTGATGACAAATTCCAAGACAAAAAGAAGGTGGGCAAACAGTTTGCCACCATTCTCGATATTCAGAAGATACATTGAGTCCAGGAAATACAGACAAAGGAATGAAGGAGTCTCAAGTGTATTTTGTTACATGGTATGCCCCAGACCACTGATCCGACTGTAGATCGAATTCTGGCATGCGACATGTGCCATCAAAGGCCAGTTCCTTCATTAAAAACGCAATCAGTTTGTACTCTCAATCATAACAATCACACAAGACAATGCACATGAGAAATTTCATGTAAATTATCATTTTTCCTACAAAGCATCAACTGCCAATGATCATTTGTCAAACAAGTATAGAACAGTGAAACCAATCAATAATCCTTACAAATAACAAAGACCAAATTACAAAACCAGAAAGGAACGCAAAATGGGAATCGAACCAGCTGATAAACACAATCGAAACCAACCTGTGAACGCCACGAAGCAAATGTCGCAGTGCAGTGTTTATGTTGAGCACCCGAATCGCGCCCAACTTCAATCCGTAGCATATATAATTCCCGTTCATCGCTATCTGCCGCCCAAGAACAAATCACAGGTCTGAAATGTACTTGGTGATAGGATTGACTTCCAATTGAGGTTGTACCTCACCAGGGATCCTCTCATCGATGTCATAGACTACACGATCGCCACTGATATGGAGACCTTTGGAAGTTTACTGCTAGGCAATGGACTAGGGCTTGCAATAGCTGGTGGACCGGCCACACTAATGGGAGGTGCAGTGGGTGTCATCGGCACAACCGGCACACTTGCACGCAATTGAGTGTAAGGCTCAGACGAAGAGGGGACAGCGGGAGGTGAAAATTCCAGACTCGTAGGCACCGTCAGAGGATGGCCACCAGAGGATTGGGTTCCGAGAAGAGCCATGAGTCGGGCACCCGGGTTCGGGGCGAGGGCAGCAAAAGGGAGGTGGGGTGAGTTTGTTCGGGGGAGAAAACAGGGTGAGGAGTGGCGAGAACTGTCTGAGACACCTCTTTGGCTGATAGTCGACACAGAAGAAAGGGCCAAGCAATCTATAACGCTTGCTATGAGCATAAGTATAGCGAGAAACTGACTCTTGCCTGTCGAAGTAATCCCAAAGGATCTCTTCCTGGTGCAGACTCTCAATCAAAGTTCGATACTGAACGACAGACTTCGGCTTCTTGCTGCTGAACCTGAAGGAACTGGCCTTTGATGGCACATGCCGCAGGAACCATGATTGTAGAGCATAAGTGCATCCTTCCACCAAAATGGTCTCTCCAAGGGCGAAACGAGCTAAGCCTCGGTAGAGAAAGGCTAAAGCTGCCATGGAAACCGAAAGTTGACGGGTCTTCTTGCTTCCCCATCTTCGAAAGAGTTGGGCGAATCTGACATCGACGAAATTCTGACTGTCCTGGAAGAATGCTAATCCTACTGTGCATAGGATCATGGCATGTTGTATTCTTTCTCTAGCTGCTCAAGACAAGGTGTCAACTTCCTCGTAGGCTCCGTACTTGCGATAGAGTCTGAACAAGTCGATGAACTGACTTCCGTTGATCTCAGTGAGAGGTCAAGATCTACTCCCTGTTGCCCTGGCTAATGCTTCTCGAACATCTATCCCCTTGACATTGATCAGGAACTGTTGCTCGACCGGATCATCTGGCTGACCAGCTGGCTCTGGCAATCTCATGATGTCGCTGAATTCGTCCATTAGCAGAGTTATCTCTCCCCAGAGAAACCAAAAGGTGCAGGTACGTGGATTCCATCGTTCCGCCATAGCTTGAATCAGATTGTCGTTGATGGTTCGCTTGCCTACTGTTGATGCCATCTCCCATCCACAATCATCCAAGTGATTTGAGAACATATGCGAGAAGGTGGCGAACCAAGAATAATACCACCGAGGGAAGAAGAAATGAGACTGGATAACCCGATGATCCGGGGATCCATCCTTCATCTGATAGAAGACATGATCTCTGGGAAAGACATCGTCGAGGGATTTGGATGCCATTGGAATGATACTGGGGAAAATTGAGGAGAATTAGATAGAATGCAGGACTTATGGATAGACTCTACAAATCCTAGAATTTTTTTGAAGGGTCAAGGGAATTCAAAAAAAGGATTTTCAGGGGTTTTAAAGAAAATTTGACACAAAAGAGAAAAGAATGTAGGTAAAGGAAAAAATATACACCTGGGGTTTTTTGAAAATAAGGCAAAATTTTGAATAAAACACCCAGGGTTTGGAAAAAAAGGTTTGATATATAGAAGAATACATGAAAACATCGCATAATCAAAGCTGCACAAACAGAGATGTGCACACAGCACTCCCTAAAGGCTGACTCTAAATGCAATATTTGAAATGGCTTGTAGGACCTTAATCCTAACTCTATGGTTCAGATCATCTGATTCTAATCAAGGTATGTCGATATACTCAAGCCGAAGCTCGAAGTATGTGGCATAGAAATATTTCTCCAGTTCTAAGGTAAAGGCTTTCCAACATCCTTGAGCGCCTACCGATATACCTTGGACTATGGCCCTTAGGTACGTGGTAGGGGGGCGGGAACCCAAATAAGTGGTCCAGTTGTGAGGCTCTCTCCCGAACTATGGTTCAGTGAGACAGCCCAGCAACGTGAAGACCGAGACAATATAGGTAGGGATGTTTTCGAAAGCATGTTCAACATGCAAAAAACCAGAAAGCTCTAATGAAAGTCCTAAAAGAGATAAAATTTAAATGAAGAGAAGCATACACTTGCATACATTGTTTGCATTCAATCCCTAAAATTGAGGAGAGTTGTATTTTAGACCTAAAATCTAAGTGAACATGGAATAATCTCCTCAATATGGTCCTACCAAACCATACTTAGATCCTATATGCAATGATGTCAGCTTTAGGACAAAATCTAGGCTCCTAAGGTTTGCATGGAAAATGAAGTTGTCATTTGAAGAATAAAGACTTAGAAAATATCAAAGCAAAGAAAAAGGCAAAAAATTCGACTGGACGAAGATGGGTCCCATCACGGTCGCCAACTCCTGTGATCATGCAAAATTTTTCCTCTCGTTCCTCTTTTCCTTCTCTTCGCCTTTCTAGCCTCTATTCCCTTTTTAAAGGGGAATAAAAAGATAGAAAAGAAGAGAGAATGAGAAGAGGGGAGAAGAGAGAGGAACTCTTTTGCAAGGTCTCATCTGACCAAAAATTTTGAATTTTTTTTTAAAATCACTCACCTCCATTTTAAAAATCTGTGGGAAAATGGAGAGACGGGATTCGCTCGTCAGTACGAGGTTCAATCGTTCCTGGCACCTTTATCAGGGGTAATCGAACCAAGGATCAAATTTATGCCTTTTTGCTTTGCTAAAACTTTATCTAAGAATTTATTCCTAAGTCTAAAAATGCACAAAGAATCATGCTTGTGTGAATGCAAAGATGTATGCTCTTTTGAGAAAATGATTTGGAAATTTCCAAGTATTTCTAAGATGAACTTGACAATAGAGTGAAGAAATGAAATCTGAATCTAACTTAGGATTTTAAGATAGATCTGATAGAATAGACTTGAATTCCCAAGTTTTGGAATGATCAGGATTTGGAGAGATAAATCTACGGATGAAGAGAAAAAGAATTTAGAATTGGTATTTTAAAATAAGAATGATTCTTCAAAGTCGTAATGGTCTTTGAATTGGGATCGACTTTCAAGAATTGACTTTGAATTCAATATCTAAAAAGGAATTTTGAATTTGGAATTTTAGATTTGAGAAATAAATTTGAATTTGGCTTTGAAAATTGGAAATGAAATTAGATTTGAAAATCTAGAATGAAATTTTGATCTGAAGTCTAATATCCAAGATGGAACTGGATCTGAGATCCGAGATGGGGTTGGGTCCGAATTCTGGAATTCTAAATGGAATTAGATCCGAAGTCTAAGATCCGAGATGAAGCTGAATTCTAGAGTCCGAGATGGAATTGGATCTAAAGTCTAAGATCCAAGATAAGATTGAATTCTGGATCCTAAATGGAATTGGATCCGGAGTGTGGGATCCAAAATAAGGTTGAATTCTGGATCCTAAATGGAATTGGGTCTGAAGTCTGGGATCCAAAACGGAGTTGAATCTGAGATCTGGAATTGAATTGGATCCTAATTTTGGAATTGGGTTTTGAAAATCCAAATGGGATTTTTGAAGATGGATCTGGTTTTCTTGAAAAACTTGAGAAAAATCGCATCTTTGAGATTCAGAATCAATCTCAAACTTTGATTTTGAATTTAAGAATCAAGACTTTGAAGATAAAGAACAAACTTGATTTTAAAGTTTGAATTTGAAATCAGAAGATGAATCAAAAATTTCAAAGTTAAATTGAACTTTGAAATTGATTTTGAGATATTGATTTGAATTCGAACTTGAATCTTGAAAATGAATTTGGAATTTCAAAGTTGATTTGAACTTTGAAATTTGATTTGAATTGGAAATTGAAGTTTGAATACAAAATAAATTTTGAAATTTCAAAGTCAATTTGGACTTCAGAATTGAATTTTGAGATGAGATAGATTTGAATTTGAATTTATAAATAAGAATTGATTTGAGAAATGAAGAAGGTATTTGAAGAATTATCTCAAAAATCACTTGGATTTTGAAAATGAAATTAAAAGAATTTTGAAAATATGATGTAATTATGTCCTAAATGATGAATGAAAAAGGAATTTGAAATTAAGTTTTAAAAAGAATATTTCATTCTTTAAATGAATTGAAATAAGATTGAAAATATAATACATCCCTGACTATGGTCATTGAATGTATCATATAATAATCATATTTAAATTCAAGGGAAGAATAAAATACATTTTTGTGCTTTTATAGAGTTTAAAATGAAATTAACTCTCAATATATCCTGACTATGGCCATTGATATATATATTTTGGGTTAATTTTAAATTAAACTCTAATAAAAGAAGAAAATATTTTAAAAATATGATGATTTTTGAAGAGGATCCAGTGTGGATCCAGTGCTATTCCATAAAAGATGAAAATCCTAAGTCTTGTTCACATCTTGACTATGGCCATTGATGCAAATCATCAACTTAGGATTTGAATCACCTCTTATAAAACGGTGCACGTGCCATTCGTGTGCCCATTTATGAAATTTTGCAATAAAAGGGGAAAATGATATGAAACAAACAATTTATGTTGTTTACAATGCTCATTCATTCTATCTAAAAGTTAGAAATGTAAGGTTCTTATTAATGATCTAACTATTACACCATTTAATAAAAAAATCCTAAGCTAAGAAGAGAAATAATACTTTTCCACATGTTTCCTGCAAAACCGGATTAGCATTAGGGAAAATACGAAATATATAATAAAAAAATGAAAAGAGAAAGTTAGAACACATGTGATGGAATGGTCATGTATCGGCCTTATACTCATGAAGGGCTTCAATGAAGGTGAATGTACATGGGGACATACATACATAGGTATCCTCTCTAAGGTGGGCATGGAATATATGGATATATATAGGGATATATATATATACATATATATATTCATATATATATATACATATATATATATATATATATATATATATATAGATACATATATATATATATATATGTATATGTATATATATACATATATGAAGACTGACTACAACGAATATACAGGGTGGTCTTATGGAGATGCAGTGGGAAGGTGTGTTAATGTGGCCAAGTGCAGCAAGGCTGCAATGTGACTGTGCTGTTATTTATAAAGGCAACAAATGTGATATGTAGAACATGCACATGATGAGGTCACAGTAGCCTCAAGCTGCTGTGAATGCTAAAAAAAATGCTCTAAAGGTGAGAAATCAACAGCAACCAGGGGCTGTTGTGAACCTGAGATTATAAATGGTCATGGAAATGGTGTTGTTGGAAATGGAGTTGAGGTATGAATGTTATTAGATGGCTCAATTTTGACAAAAAGCCTAACTTCAATAATTTTAGCAATCAACAATTGCATATCATTCTAGCCTGTCTAGATTATCTCTCTACAGATTTTATTATCAGTGGTAAGGATGGAGTAAAACATACAAGTAAATTAGCTCCAACACAGCTTCACCAACAGATATTATACCAATTACAGGTGATGCCTTAACTCATATCATAAGAGAGAAAGGAAAAAAAAAAAGAAGCAAATGGACAGAGGATCGCTGGTATGGTATGGTAATCAAAGGCAAGTGAATCGGATGTTCAGAACACATTAGGATGCAGGGGATAGTAGGTGGCAAGTGAACATTTGAACAGTAAATACAGCATATAGACAAGTTGTAATGCAGTTACAATGAATTTGATTAGCCAACTAATTCCCGCAATATGATTACACAAATAAGTTAACCCTAAACAGCCTACAGCCTCCTTAGAATTTAATGCTAAAAAATAAAATTTAATACTAAAGACTTACGTCGATAGCCCAGTGACTTCCTCTGATATTAGGAAAGCAATGGAGATGGAACTTGCAGGCCTGCTAACAATTTTAAGAAGAAAAACTGTTAAAAGCAACTAAATAAAGTAGAAATCAAACTGACTATTAAGAGTAAATTCAGCATAGAACCCGGATTATCTACAGACATGAGGAGAACGATGAGTGTCTTCGATCCCTGAATAACATAACAAATTGTAAATAATAAAGAAGTGATGTTGGCATCGGTCCATAGGTGAGGGATTAAGCAGCAACACTTTGATGGATTTCATTCACCAGAGGTCATTCGAACATGATGGCTTTGTATCAGTAGCTTAAAACTCGATCCATTTGGAACTAAACAGGGGATGAACATATTGAATGATAATGTATCACAAAAAGAGCAGAATGAGATGCAGAAGATGCCATATCCAGAAAATGCAAAACACTCAATCATGATAAACATTCTAAATACGCAAATGAGAGCACCCTGAGCAACAAACGTGATGGTCTAAATTGGAGGTGATGAATTTGAATGCTCAGATACACGAAGCATCTGAATGAAACACCTAGATGATGAATCCACATAATGGACTTTGAAAATACAGATGAAAGAAAATCGTAAATGAGATATACATTGACGAATTATATAGAGAACTGATACTGCAAATCTAAATGTAATGGCTAATCAAAACGACATATACAATTGGATGAGCAAAAAAAAAGAAAAAAAAATTCTATCGAATGATGAAACCAGAAGGTAACTTCATGAGATGAAAAAATACAATTTAAACTGAAATGTGGATCTGAACAGGAGAGATCACAAACACGCGTGTGATCCGATTCAAAGTAGGTCGACCTCCATTGTATCCCTGATGTAGGAATGAGTAAAAAGCTGATCACATGAGAAGCATATCCAGTTTAACATTAATTTAGAAAATACACGAAATCGAAATGCAAATGAGCCAGGCTTAACAGCGTTGGCTATGGCTTTTGTTGGATTAAACCAATGCTAAAGGAGACTCAAATGAAACAGAAATTTAATGACCGTGACCCATTAATGGCCAAATGTTATACAGATGTAACTGGGTGTATAGAGGCTATGAAATTAATGAGTGGGTTGTAAACATAAATGCGTCGTGAACTCAAAGGATGACATTCTAGCAGTGTAATTGTTGATAATGTGCGAGGATGATGATTCAAACAGAAACGCAGCAAAGGAAGCAATGGAACAGATATTATCCCAGGCAAAAAGATCAAAGGCGATAGCTAATCAGATATAAAATATCAACCTTACGATTAGAAAAAGAAATGAAATACAATTACAAAGGTTAGAACGTGTGAAACATGATGCTCCCACTCATGCTTTTATAAGAAAATATAAACAAAAGAAAGGAGGTTTGAAGGAGTTTAACAAATTCTCTGGATCGCCATTCGTGCATCACATGACTCATTGGCAAATGGGTACTCAGTACCCAGATATGCCTTCTCTGAATGCCAACCACGGAACGTAACCAGATGGGACTCATAGAAGCATCGATTATGAAAAAAAGAAAAAAAAATGAACACATGCAACAATTCAGAATGACTATGATATCATCCGATGTCATTCAAAGCAAAAAAAAAAAAAAATCAAAACGTAAAGATAATTAGCGTAAATAGCATAAAAGAGAGTAGGGAATCCATTAAAATAAAACAGAGGAAAATCAGGCATAGATAGGTTTTTAAACCGAAATCAAGGAAATCTAACAAATACATAGATGAGATGTGGGGATGAACCCTTCGTTGCTTTTGCATAAGGGCAGATCAATGTTGCATAAGCAACTCAACGTTACCCATGATGTGTTAATGGGGTTTTAAAAAAAAAAAAAAAAGAAGAAACAAGAAAAGCAAGAAATCAAAAAGAGAATTAGAGATTACAGAAGGGAAGGAATGTGCTTACCTCTTTCGCGCGTGAGAAAGAGGGAGATAACTTCCCTCAGTTGATTGAGAGAGAAAACCAGAGGAAGGCCAAGAGGGAATCAGTGGGAAAAGAGAGAGATCGAGAATATCCAATGGAAAGGTGGATGGCGGATGATGCAATCTGTTGTAGGGCTCTCTTCGGGACCTCAAAATGAAGAAGGATGCAACACTGAGCTAAAAAACCGATGATCCCCCTCTTCCCCTGTGTGCCCCTTTTAAAGAAGAAGAAGAAACCTCCAGAAGGGGCTTCCGTTGCAGATGAATGGAGGAGAATCGAATGGGTGGTTGGCGATCGACGGTTTGGAGTATGGCTATGGAGGGTTCGGTGATGGAGGGTTTCGGTGAGGGTAGCGCGATGGTGAGAGAAGAGAGAGAGGGTCTAAAGAAAACCCTCACTTCGACCTTATGAAACCGAGGGTTGTAAAGGGGCTTTTCCCAAAATTTTCCAAAAAGGGTCTTTTTTTTTTTAAAAAAAAGTTTTTCTCAAAACAGTTTTTTTTAAAAAACATTTTTTTTTTGTAATTTTCTTTACAATTTTTTGATTTTTTTGTTCTTTTCTTCATATATATATATATATATATATATATATATATATATATATATGTATATATATATATATATATATATGTGTGTTAAATCTTTTTGGTTATTTTCTATATTTTTATATTATTTTGTGATTTTGGAATAGTATTCTAAAAATCTAGGCAAAAGGAGAGATTCTTGTATTTTTGAGAAATATGTACAAAAGATGAGTCTTCTGAAAAAAACTTTTGAAATTTTCTTAGGCAACGGGTTCGGATCTGAAATCGAGTCAGATATAGAAAATTGATTTGATTCCGGTGAATCCGAGAACAAACTGGAGTTTTGTTTTAAAATGACTCAATTTTGTCAGAAAATGAGGGTTAGGGGCAAAAAGAGGATGTTTACAATCATTTTGAAAATTTTGGGGTGTTCACAATGGCGGCCTTCTATTGTGCGTAGAGTGACGGCTTCAACCCATTTTGTGAAGTACTATGTAGTAGCCAGAAAATATATGTGGCCATTGGAAGCGGAACGAGTAATTGGGCCTACGACGTCAAAAGCCCACATGGAAAATGGCCAAGGAGAAATAACCGACTGCAAATATGTGGCCGGCGCATGAATGAAAGGTGCGTGTATTTGGCACTTGACGCACTTTTTCACAAACCGATGACAGTCCTGTTGCTTGATTTTCCAGTAGTACCCTGTTCGGATGATCTGTTTGACGAGAGTTTGATAGCCAACATGGCCACCACAAATCCCTTCATGTGCCTCTTGGATAATTTTCATAGCTTCCTCTTTGTCTAAGCATCTCGCATACTCAGAACTGAACCCACAGCGGTAGAGAACATTGGCAAGGATGAAATAACGGGTAGACATGCGCTGAATTGCATGCTGCTCCCTTCTTGGCATTTTTGGTGGAAATTCACCAGTTCTAATGAAATCTTTGATATCTTGGTAACAAGGCTTCTCTTTCTGATCGACCTGGTTTACTTGCATGGTTGAAATAAAAGCAGGTTGCTCAAGCCTACCAACTTCGAAAGAACGACATGATTCCTTGCCTTTAAAGGATAAGATGGAGCCTAGGCTGGCTAAGCCATCGGCTATTTGATTGTGCTCTCTCCTGATGTGATTGAGTTGAAATTCTTCGAAGTTGTCCACAAGAGCTAGGACGATCTTCTGATAGGGGATCAATTTTGAATCTTTTACCTGCCACTCAGTAATGAATCGCCAAAGGCATGCACTCTCTTGACATTGAAATTTTTTAGAATTTTGAGGCCTTGTATTAGAGCTTTATATTCGGCCATATTATGAGTGCATTGGAAACCAAGCTTGAGAGAATAAGGGATCATTTCTTTTTCTAGAGTGATTAGCAAAATTCCAATCCCTATGCCAGACATATTTTTAGAGTCATCGAAGAATAGGTTCCAAACTGGAGTATGTTGGACATTGTAGATGTGTTCATCAAAAAAATCATCTTCTACTTTTATTTCTTCTGTCAGGGGAAAGTCTGCCAACTGATCTGCGATAGCTTGGCCTTTAATTGACTTTTGAGAAACATACTCCAAGTCATATTGCATTAGAAGGACCTGCCATTTCGCAATCCGTCTAGTAAGGAAAGGTTGTTCGAGAATGTATTTGAGAGGATTAAGTCTTGACAAAAATTTGACCTCAGATGCCAACAAGTAATGTCTCAATTTTTGGCACATTCAAACCATAGCTAGACAAGTCTTTTCCATCTAAGAATACTTCTTCTCATAGTCAATGAAAGTTTTGCTCACATAGTATATGGCATGCTCTATCAGGCTGCCCTCTTCATACTGTGCGAGTAACCCACCACAGGCATTCTGATTGACAGAAATATATAATAAGAGAGGCTTCCCCAATTTTGGGGGCTTCAAAACTGGTGGATTAAGGAGATACTGCTTGATGCGTTCAAACGAGAGTTGACACTTCAATCCCCATTCAAATTTTACTCCTTTTCTAAGCAAATGATTGAAAGGTTCGCATCTCATGGCCAAATTGGAGATGAAACGTCGAATATACTGAATACGCCCTTGAAGGCTTCGCAGTTCCTTGAGATTAGTTGGGGGTGGCATATCAATAATTGCTTTTGCTTTAGCTGGATCCACCTTTATTCCTCTTTTGCTGATAATGAAACCGAGCAATTTGTCGAACTCTACTTCGAAAACACATTTCGGAGGATTAAGTCTCAACTTGTAAAGAATGAGTCTTTCAAAGACTTGACCAAGAGCATCGAGGTGATCCTCTTCTTCTTTAGATTTGACCAAAATGTCATCCACGTATGCATCCATATTTTTGTGCATTTGATCGTGGAAAATAACTGTCATTGCCCTGTGATAGGTTGCCTCGGCATTTTTTAGCCCAAATGGCATGACTGTATAGCAGAAGGTTCCCCATGGTGTAGTAAAGGAAGTTTTTGACTGATCACGAACGACCAGTTTGATTTGATTATAGCCTGAATATCCATCCAGAAAAGAAAACATGAAATGGCCCGCTGTGCTATCGATCAATAGATCAATATTGGGAAGTGGATAATCATCCTTCGGGGTAGCCTTATTGAGATCTCTGAAATCAATGCAAATCTGGACTTTGCCATTCTTTTTAGGAACTACTACGATGTTTGCCAACCAATCTGAATAATCAATGGCTTGGATGAAGCCTGCTTTTAGCAAATCTTTCAGTCCTTCCTTGACTTGTTGCTCAACTCGAGGGTCTAACTTCCTCAGTTTTTGCTTGATTGGTCTAGAATCTGGTTTCAACTTGAGTCGATGCTCAACCAGCTTGGGATCTAATTCTGGCATATCTTCATAAGTCCAGGCAAATACTTTTTGATGTTGCTTAAGGAATTGGATGAGTCTTTCTTTTTCATCTGCATTTAGACCCGAGCCGATTTTGAGGATTCTCAGATCATCTTCCGAACCAAAGATGATGGTTCATCCTGCTTGTGAGCAAATTCTGGCAATTCTTGAATAGTTGAATCAAACTCTGCTAGCTCTTTGGTCTGCTCTGTTGCTTGGCTGACCTCTGCTCTGACCTTTATTTTATGAATCCTTGCCAGTTTTGACTTCTTTTGGGAGAATTTGGGATTGATAATGAACTTTTTCATCGATTCAGAAGTTATGTTTCAATGATCTTCTGAAAATGCCAAAAAAAGTTTTTTTTAAGAGAAAGTACAAGCCAAAAACAAGCTTTTTGTACAAAAGCAAAGAACAATGATACAGACAAAATAAGCAAGAATGATAGATGCCCAAATATGAAGAGAAGATTAATTTTTCATTGATTGGAGATAAAACATTTACAAGACTGACAAAAGATGGGGACTGTGTCGTCCCTACAAGATTTAACAAAGAAACAAGAACAGAAAGCAGGAAAACTGAGGCATCATCCTCCTCATTTGGTCCCTTTTACAAATATTGTTCTTTTACTGGAAGCTTGGCCAACGAACCCCAACCCTGAACAATCTGAATGTTGAGCAGGAATGATCGGCTCCACTATACCATCTTCATTTTTTCCCATGCCTCGGAATGGCTGGTACCCGTGTTTTATCAGCAGATCAAATCCCTTTCTAGCTTTGGAAAACTAAGGAAATAAGGGATGATCTTTGAAGGAAGTGTAGTTGATACGTCTTCCCAACTTGAAGAAACGAGGTTCTTGCCATTGGATTACCATAGCAATGTTTTCTTCTTCTTGGGCATACTTCAGCTTCAATATCTCTAAGCTCTCGCTGAGGTTGATTTCATCACTTTCTCGGATACTGGGGATGTCCGCTGTAAAGGTCGGACGGGGAATTATAGGTTGTGGTAGCCTCTCTTCGGGATCTTCTCCCAGAATGGTGGTGATCATCCCTCCCTTGGAGCATTTTATGCATTGGTGGAGGGTTGACGGAACAACATTAGCATTGTGGATCCATGTTTGTCCCAACAGAAGATTGTAGGTTGGTGGCACATTGACGACATGGAACAAAACCGTGTGTACTGAATAATTGATGAAAATTTCTAAAAAGATTTTTCCTTTTGCAGTCTACCCATGATTGTCGAAGCCATAGATTGTAATTGGATCAGGCACATATTCTTCTTCTTTCAATCCTAAGGCTTTTGCTGTCATCTCTGGGCAAATATTGAGGTTGTTGCCTCTATCAACGAGCACATGTGGGACAGTCATGCCCCTGGTTCTTACCACAATATACAATGAGTTGTTATGAAAAGAATGAGGTTTTGGCAAGTCCTTGTCAGAAAAGGTGATATGTGCATTAGTCATTGCCTGGTTTACAATCTGTGCCATATCTTCTGGAGTAGTGTCTGGCTTCACCTTAATTTTTCTTAACAGATCATTTAGCATTTCCTGATGCTTTGGGGAATCATGAGTCAATTCCAGGATTAAAATGTTGGAGGGCGCCGTGACTGGCTTCTGGAGCAGATTGGCTCGCTCTTCAGCTGCCTTAGAGGTTTCTGCTTCTTCTGCAAAGGCTTGCTTTTTAATGAACCTTTTGGGGAATCCAGGGACCCTTTTGTTCTCCACTGACGAGTTCATCTGACTTAGGATTGAGATGATGTTCATTTTCTTGGATGTAGGCTGGTCCCGATGCAGAACCATTACCTGATGTTGGAGATTTATGTCCTCACTGGAGCATGGACATATATGGTTTTGTGGAAGAAATGAGCATTCTGAGATGGTTGTTGTGGAATGGTTTGGGAATGGTGCTGACAGTATTTCCATTTTACCTTCCTCTTCATCTTCTATGAGGATGTTTTTGTCAATACAATCTTGGATCAAGTGCTTCAGGATGAAGCAATACTTTGTATCATGTTGTGATCATCGCAATTTTTTTCCTCTCTTGTGGTTTCTCTCTCTTCCTTCTCTTTTCCTTTTCTAACTTCTATTTCCTCCTTTTTGAAGGGAGAAAATAAAAGAAAGAAAAGAAGAGAGAAGAGAAAAGAAAAGAAGAGAGAAGGGGAACTCTTTTGCGGGGTTTCACTTGACCTTAATTTGAAAATATTTAGCAAATAACTCGCCTCCGTTTTGAAATATATCGTGGGAAAATGGAGAGACGGGATTCACTCATCAGTACGAGGTTCGACTGTTCCTGGCGACTTTACCAGGGGTAATCGAACCAAGGATCGAATTTATGCCTTTTGCTTTGTCTAAATATTATCTAAAAATTTACCCTAAGTCTTAGATGCACAAAGAATCATGCTTGTGCAATGCAAGGATGTAAGCTCTTTTGAAAGAGTTTTTAGAAAATTTCCAAGTAACCTGAGATGAATTTGATAATGGAGTGAAGAAACAGTTGAATCTAACTTAGAACTTGAGATCGATCAGAGAAGTTCTAAGTCTTTGAAATAATCAGAGTTTGGGAAAATAAATCTTGATTTTGAAAAGAAAGATTTTGAAGATGAGAGATAAAGAAATGAGGCTTCAAAGTCAGAAATGGACTTTGAAGTTGAATTTGAATTTTAAACTTGGACTTAGGAAAGGAAATGAATATTTGAAATGGATTTTGAATTTCAAATTTGAAATCCGAATGGACTTTGAGAAATCCAAATGGTATAGGAAATAGAAAATGGATTCAGATGAGGTCTGAAAATGGAACTTGGATTTTAAATCTGGAAATGAAATGGAATTGGATTTAAAAAGTTGGAATTTGAAAATAGAATTTGATTTGAAATTTGGAACTCAAATCCGAAGTTTGGATCTTAAGATGGATCTGGATCTGAAGTATGAGATCCAAAGTAGAATTGGACTCTGGATCCTAAAATGGATTTTGGATCTGAAGTCGGAGATCCAAGGTAGAATTTGGATTCTGGATCCTAAAATGAAATTGGATCTGAAGTCTGAGATCCAAAATAGAGTTGGACTTTGGATCTGTGATCATCGCAAAATTTTTCCTATTCTCTTGTTGGTTTATCTCTCTTCCTTCTCTTTTCTTTTTCCAGCCTCTATTTTCCTCCTTTTTGACGGGAGAAGAATAAAAGATAGAAAAGAAAGAGAGAAGAGAAAAGAAAGAAAGAGAGAGAGAGGAATCCTTTTGCGCGGTCTCACTTGACCTTAATTTGAAAATATTTAGAAAGTTAACTCGCCTCCGTTTTGAAATATTTGCGGGAAAAATGGAGAGACGGGATTCGCTCGTCGGTACGAGATTCGACCGTTCCTGGCGCCTTTACCAGGGGTAATCGAACTAAGGATCGAATCTATGCCTTTTGCTTTGCCTAAATATAATCTAAGAATTTATTCTAACTCTAAATGCACAAAGAATCATACTTGTGCTATGCAAGGATGTATGCTCTTTTGAAAAGAATGTTTTGGAAATTTCCAAGTATTTTAAAATGAACTTGATAAGGGAGTGAAGAAATGTTTGAATCTAACTTAGAACTTCGAGATAGATCAAAGAAGTTCTAAGTCTTTAAAGTAAATCAGAGTTGGGAAAATAGATGAGAAAGAATGACTTAAAGCTTTAAAAATGAAAGGAGATGAAGTTTTAAAGTCAGAAATGGACTTTGAATTTAATCATGGATTTGGGAGAAGAAGATGAAGTTCTTTGAAGTGATATTGAATTTGAATCTTAGAATGAACCTGGGAAAATTAAATGGTATTTAAGAATAGAAATGGATTTAGGGAGTTCCAATGAGATCTGGAAATGGACTTGGATTTGAAATCCAGATTTTGAAATTGAATTGGATCTAAAAATGGATTTAAAATTTGGGATCTAAGGCCTGATATAAAATTGGGTTCTGGATCCTAAGATGGATTTTGATTTGAAGTCTAAGATCCAAAGTAGAATTGGACTCTAGATCCTAAAATGGGATTGGATCCGGAGTCTGAGATCCAAAGTGAAATTGGATTCTGGATCCTAAAATGAAATTGGATCTGAAGTCTGAGATCCAAAGTGGAATTCGGTTCTGGATCCTAAATGGATTGTGGATCTGAAGCCTGAGATCCAATATGAGGTTGGATTCCGGATCCTAAGGAAATTGGATCTGAAGTCTGAGATCCAAAAGTGGAATTGGAGTTTGGATCCTAAAGAGAATTGGATTTGAAGTCTGAGATCCAATATGAGTGTTGAATCTTGGATCCTAAAATGGATTTGGAGTTAAATTCAGAAGATGAATCAAGAATTTCTAAGTCTGATTTGAATTTGGGAAATGAAGGAAAGAATTACTTGGATTTTATGAAAAAGAATTTTGAAAATATGATGTAATTCTATCCTAAATGATGAATGAATTTAAATTTTTGAATTTTGATTTTGAAAAACTATCTTATTCTTGAAATGAATTAAAATAAGATTGAAGATATAATACATCCCTGACTATGGTCATTGAATGTATTATATAATAATCTATATTTAAATTCAGGTGAAGAATAAAATACATTTGGTGCTTTTATAGAATTTAAAATGAAATTAACTCTCAATATACCCTAACTATGGCCATTGGTATATATTTTGAATTAATTTTAAGTTAAATTCTGATAAAAGAAGAAGATTTTTAAGAAAAATATGATGAATTTTGAAAACGGATCCAGTATGGATCCAATGTTATTTCGTAAAAGATAAAAATCCTAAGTCTTGTTTACATCCTGACTATGGCCATTGATGTAAATCATCAACTTAGGATTTAACTATCTCTTACGAAATGGTGCGTGTGCCATTCGTGTTGCCATTTGTGAGAAAAAAAGTAAGCAATTTATGATATACAATGCTCATTTATTCTATTTAAAAGCTGGAAAATGCAAAATTTCTCATGATCATCTAACTATTACATTATTGACTTAAATAAAGAATTTCTAAGTTAAGAAGAAGATTGCTTTTTTCATGTACTTCCTGCAAAAGGCGGAGTTAGCACAAGATAATAGGCAAAAAAAAAAATGCTATATTAAAACTAGAGACGTACCTGAAAATATCCATTCCACTGAAGGATGAATATACTAAATACAAAGCCTTTCTTTTTGTCCTAGTCACAGACAGCATACAAGGTATATTATTATAACTGCAACAATGTACCCCTTTCAACTTTCAATAAAACTTTCAAAAGAAACCAAATTCCCCTTTTACACTTAAATCTTGAATAGTGCACAGCCTGTTTGGAGGATCCTGTTAAACACCAAAACAATGATAACTTTACTTATCTGTGCAGGAGTGATAATCCATTTTGGCGATATGCATAAACCTTGAATTCCTTTCTAAGGCAACCTTTTGGAATTTTCAAAGGATGGTATACTCTGCTTTACACAATATTCAGACTCATGCCAGACTGGATCTTTTAATTTGATAAAGAACTTTTTCAAACTCTCAAAGGACACTGAATGATGCTTTCTTAATATTCATATTCATGCACACCTTTTGATGTGGATATTTGATACTTCCACTCTATGAACGTGGGCAGTATGCTCACGATGGAGGTGATGCTTGTGAACTTTAGCAGCCGTGAGCTTCTTTGAAGATCTCATAGTAGAATGAAGGCTAAGTGAGAGTTGTGCAAACGTGGGTAGTTTTAACATAGTGTAACGATACCTGGAGAATGGATACACAGTCTTTACTATAAACCAGAAATAATTTAGACATTTTATGTTCATTCAAGGACTACTGATAGAATTCGTCTGTAGGAAAAGAAAAAAAATACAAGTCTTCTAAAGATACTCACATCACATCAATTTCAGGGAAGCATATATATATATATATATATATATATATATATATATATATATATATATATATATAACCAGTATGGACTTTGTAGAGTTTAAAACAAACATTAACTGCCAGGCTGCTAACATTGATAAAAAGAGAAAAACTTTTACACGTTGTTAATCAAATGGAATTCAAAACTTTTTTTTTTTTTTTTTAAAGGGCAGTATCATTGAGCACCAGATCTCATGTTATCAATTTGAAAACAGTAATATCATCAAAAGCATATCCACCGTAAATATGAGATCTCAGATTAGCATCCAAACGTATCTGCAAAGATAAATGTGTTACTTCTCTTTGATGCAATACAGCCTTTTCCTGCAAACAAACTACCTAATTTGTGAAGAGAGTGCGTCAGAACAAATTGTCATATATATTCAATACAAATTTTAGAATTTACCTGCTCAACAACATATAAATCCTAGTCTCCAATGATGCACCTCATCCCAAAGCAGCAACCTGTTTTCTCAAACTCTCTGGCTCTTGCTTTTTGCTATTTCATGGAATATATCAATGCTCATTCTGCAGAGCAGAGGCTTCACGCTGATTTCCTGCATCTCGTGAATTCACATTTCCTACATATGCTCTGTATCTTTGCATAATCTTCAGCTGGGGTATTGATATTTTGATTTAGGCACCATTTTATTCAAAATATTTTGAACAGCCATCTCAAATGCCTTATCTGTAATAAGGATTGATGTGGTTGCTAAAAGAATGAAAATGGAGTTTTCTCTTGGGAGACATCGATTTTCTGCTCTAAAGCCTTTAGAGACATGGCTCAATAAGGCAGCACATCCATCAGAATTTTGCAGTTCCCTGATCTCAAACAGATAGTTGGTCAATTCATAGGAACCTCAATGATTGCTTGTATGGAAATGTCATTTTGAACCAACCTTGGTGCTTTTGGTTACAGGGTTTTGCTCCGTGGGAGGACCACTGTCAATAGGAACTTACTTACAGCAATTCACTTATTTACAAGGGGTTGTGAAAATGGGGGTAAGCAAGTTTTGACAAGGTAGATATAGGTGACGAAAAATACAGGTGACACCATTAAGATATAAATGCTAGGTGTAAAGTGTATGGTGTAATGTAAATAAAGAATATCAAAATATATTGAACTAATGATATGCAGGAAATAGTAAATATACCATAATCGACCTGTAGGGAATATCTTCTACCCACTGCTCTATGGATTAACCTGCTGCAATTTATTGAGTTAGTAACCAAAGATAGGGTTACAGAAAAAGAGTGTATGTCCTAGTAGAAAGTTGTGAATAGTTCATGCTCATTACTGACAAAACTCAGTTTCTCACCTTAGAATAACAAAGGAAGATATTCAATAAACTGAAATGAAACAACAAGAGATAATCATGCAACCATTCCTAATCAAATTTCAGATTCCTTCAAAACAAAACTGGCTATGTGCCCAGTATCCAAAAGAGGCATGCCATTTACTGACCTGAAAAGGATTCATGTCCACAAACTGATAAATACTAAATAGAAAACACATTTTTTTTTTATACAATCTGGAAAATATACAGAGTTCTTGGCTATCATCGAATCGGCACATATGCCATGAGAGACATCAACAAGCTATCCTTAGAATGAATTATCAAGGAATGTATGGCCACTGCAATCATGCATGTGGAATTAACCTATATTTGTCATAAAGAATTAGGCACGATGATAGCACATTCAATGTACATACCTTAAGCAAATACTGCATATGTTGGGAGATGTAGGATCAATGGAGGACTTCTGCAGTGGTAAGGTAAACTGAGCGTGCTGAGGGACAGGGCAACTTTGTACAAAATATATATTCCATTTGATATGGCTATCTTGGACGTCAAACGATCCGGCCCTCACGGTGGGGGATGAACATTAGCAACAAAAATTCCCGGAAAGTGGAGCCCCTCAGATTTCACGACCATTAAACTTATCTTCTCTTTTCTTTAACATAAATCGTGGATCAGAGAAAATCATGACTATTTATATGATCTTATTTTCCTGTGAAGCAGACCAGCCTCTACTGCATGCACACTTTTTAGATAATGATAGACAGAAACCGATTGTGTAACATGAGCATCCAAAAAAAAAAAATTTGTACCGTAATGCTGCAAATAGATTGTAAAATGAGAAATAGTAATAACACAGACACTGAATGTCGAGTCATCGGAAGATGAGATATCAGAACGCTATCCAAAATAAGAAGTTAGGCATGAAATCAGAGAAAAATAGAAAATCAAAACATCGACAAAACAACCATACATAAAAGAAAAAAGAAAAACATCAGAAATGAAGTAAAAATAAGTTATAAATTGGAACGCGTCGCAGAGGAGAAAGAAACAAAACAAAATATATCGGAATGTGGATTCCGTTCGTTGTAGCACAAGGGAAGAATTGGTGTTGCTATAAGCAACCCAACACAACCCAAGGGTGCGTCAATGGAGTAAAACAAAAACAAAGAGAAGAAAAAAAAAAGAAAAAAAAAAAGAGAAACAATACAGAGAAATTTAACAAAGAAGAAGGAGAAAGGGGATCATTTACTGTGGATCGGCGATAGCTGAGATGGGAGGGGTCCTTTTTTCGGATATTGCTATCGCAGGATTGGATTTCTTTGCACAATAACAAGGGACGACAGAGGAATGGGAAAGGGGGTATTCCCTCTGGATGTTTGTAGAGAGGGCCAACTTCCTTCAGCTAGTGGGGAGAGATCGAGAGAGGTCCAATACAACTGCGCAGGAGATGATTCTTTCTTATGGACATCGGATGGCTTCGATTCTTCCAAACAAGATAACAAAAACAAGGGGAAAATAAGGGGCACTCGAGAAGGAGGAATGTGCAGAGGTGAGGAGCGGTCAATGCATGAAGGAGAACGAGGTAATGGTGGGGTGAAGACGGGTGAAGAAAAATGGATTTCTGGATGTCTTTTGAAGGGAAAACAAGAAGGCTCGAGAAGGGTGAGGCCGTTGAAGATGAGCGGTTGAGGCGAATGGCCATGGCGATCGATCGAGTCCGATGGTGAGGAGGCTTCCAGAAGGTTTTGGAGATGGAGTGAAGGAAAAAGGGAAAGATGGCTGAGGGTTTTGGAAGACCGAGAGGAGGGTGCGCGGGAGGCGGCTGAGGTGAAGGAAGGAAGATGGCGAGAGTTAGGGTTTTCAAAACCCTAACTCGACTTTTAAATGAAAATAAGGTTTTTCCACGGAAGGGCCTCTTGAAAAAGTTTTCTCTAAAACGGGTTTCTAAAAACCATTTTGCAATTTTCTTCATTTATTTTTTATTTTTTTTGTTCTTTTCTCGGATTTTTATTTTTTTTGTATTTTTTGGAATAAAAATCCTAAAATGTACGGCAAAACAAGGATTAAACTAATTTTTGTGTATTTTTGAGAAATATTTACAAAAAGAAGGTTTTCGAGGTTATTTAGAGGAGATTTCTTCAGAAAGAGGGGTTTGGACCCAGGTTTTGGAGAAAATGTTCGAGTTTTGACACTCGAATCGAGAAATACAATGTGATGGATCCAAACGGATGTCGGATGGACTGTCCGAGCTATTAAAAACTATTTTTGGTATTTTCTGTAATTTTAATTTAAAAGTTGAACAATGAGACTCAGATTTGGATCTGGATAATGGATCCAGATCCGAAATCAATTTAAACATATAAAATGAATTTAATTTCAGTAAAGCTTGAGAAATGAACTGGAATTTAGATTTAAAATGACTCATTTGCTCAAAAAATGAATTTAGGGGCAAGAAGGGAATATTTAAAAGATTTTAAAAAATTTGGGGTGTTCACAGATGCCCCTCTTTGCTACTAAGCCGGTTGAAGGCCGAGCTTAGTGGCAAAGAAAACACTCCAAATTTTGAAAAAAAATGCCCCAGTCAGCAAATCTGAAATGGGTGTGGAAGAATTATGGCTTTTCAGGCTTAGAGCCTTGTCCTGAATGGCTTGAGGGGGGCGAAATCCTCGACAATGATATGACTGAATGATAAAGATGAGGAAATCGTGATGGGACTTTGGGTGAAGATCCCGAAATGATGAAAGGATTTTGATCAAGTCTCATGAACGAGGCGAGATCAGCTTTTTGGAATGACTCAAGCTTAGCCCTTAACCTGGATGGGACAGAGATATATCAAGATAATCTAAATGGGGAAAAGAGTATGTGATGACCTTGATGGGACATTTTTGAGGAAACGCCTCATGAGATGAAGCTCAAGTAGGATTTTATTCTGGATGGATATACAAAGCACGGATTCCTCGATAGGAAGAACCAGGATGGGACAGAGATACTTCAACTGAATGGGGTAACTCTTCTGGAAAATATAAACAACTCTAGGTTGCATCAAAATGGATATTGAATATTTATTTTATTCTTAGAATATCTAGAAAATTTTGCCAATAGGATAAATTTATAGTTGACTTCAACGCTTGAAAATGTGCATATGTGTGCAAAGATATTCCCTCTTTTACCTAGAGTATTTCCTCCAACGAGGTTAACTTCTCGGTCTTAAGAGTCAAATTCAAAATTTTAGCGCTGATGATTTTCTTCAAGGAAGCTATCTATTTCCTTGATATGAGAAGAGAAGAAATATTCTCAATTTCATAAAAGCAAGTAGTGAGAAGATATTGATAAAAGAATTTTTCATGAGAAAAGATGACTTTTGGCAATTTAAGCAGTTTGATATCTGGGTGTTTTCTCATGATGATCTTTTTGCACTCCTTTTGAGTCATTGAACTTTTTCGAGCTTTTTACATCATCCTTCATTTTGGAGATGTCCTGACTTTTCTCTCTTTTTCAGGGAAGGGTACGTCACAAACTCCTTCATCTCGGAGATGCTCCGATCCTTCTTTTATCTCAGGGATTATATATGATATTGGCTCAAAGGTCTTTAGATGATAGCTGAAATCAAATATCATTTAGGGTTTGTCGGTAGGTTCATCACACTCGCCTTCATCTCGACGGTGATCTAAACTTTCCCTGGAAGGATCCTTCACAAACTCCTTCATCTCGGTAGATGATCCAAATCTTTTTTGGCCCCGGGGGTCTGCTCGCCTATTCGTCTTCATCTTGACGACAATTGAGAGATCCCTTTTGCAGATATTTGATTGCAGCTCTAAGTGGATGAGGAGACATGAATGAGTGGATTCTTTTTATCGCTCAGGATATTTTCACTGCCTAATTGCCAGAAAATCATTTTAAAACATGCGCCATGGCCATGATCAATATCAATTCGCTTCTGGCTTTTCAACGTCATCGAATATTTCTTTCGCCAATCATACCGAAGATATTTCTCTCATCCTTTTGGTTGATCAACAGGGAAAAGATTTGAATTTTACCTCTTTTTCGCAAAAAGTTTTACCTTTTTGGAAAGAATACTAAAGGTAATCTGAGATGATTCTTTTGTGCAATAAGAATATTGGAATCAACAAATATTTTTAGCAAATTGGCAAGGTTTTCAAGCATCTTTTGTGAAATAATTACTCAATATAGATTTTGATGAAACCTTGAGTTGAAATTTTTAGGAAGGAATATTTAGATTTTTGTTTTTGATCGACCAGCTCGAAAGCAGGATTTTTTTGGAAGTACCAGCTCGAAAGCATGATTTTTTAGAAGTACCAGCTCGAAAGCAGGATTTTTTTGGAAGTACCAGCTCGAAAGCAGGATTTGTTTGCCCGACCAGCTCGAAAGCAGGATTTGTTTGACCGACCAGCTCGAAAGCAGGATTTTTTTTGACCGACCAGCTCGAAAGCAGGATTTGTTTAACCGACCAGCTCGAAAGCAGGATTTTTGGAGGTACCAGCTCGAAAGCAGGATTTTTGGAGGTACCAGCTCGAAAGCAAGATTTGATTGCCCGACCAGCTCGAAAGCAGGATTTGATTGACCGACCAGCTCGAAAGTAGGATTTGTTTGGCCGACCAGCTCGAAAGCAGGAGTTGTTTGACCGACCAGCTCGAAAGCAGGATTTGATTGACCGACCAGGTCGAAAGCATGATTTTTTAGAAGTACCAGCTCGAAAGCAGGATTTTTTTGGAAGTACCAGCTCGAAAGCAGGATTTGTTTGCCCGACCAGCTCGAAAGCAGGATTTGTTTGACCGACCAGCTCGAAAGCAGGATTTTTTTTGACCGACCAGCTCGAAAGCATGATTTGTTTGACCTACCAGCTCGAAAGCAGGATTTTTGGAGGTACCAGCTCGAAAGCAGGATTTTTGGAGGTACCAGCTCGAAAGCAGGATTTGATTGCCCGACCAGCTCGAAAGCAGAATTTGATTGACCGACCAGCTCGAAAGTAGGATTTGTTTGCCCGACCAGCTCGAAAGCAGGATTTGTTTGACCGACCAGCTCGAAAGCAGGATTTGATTGATCGACTAGGTCGAAAGCAGGATTTGTTTGCCCGACCAGCTCGAAAGCCGGATTTTTTTGACTGACCAGCTCGAAAGCAGGATTTTTTTGGAAGTACCAGCTCGAAAGCAGGATTTGATTGCCCGACCAACTCGAAAGCAGGATTTGTTTGACCGACCAGCTCGAAAGCAGGATTTGTTTGACCGACCAGCTCGAAAGCAGGATTTTTTTGATCGACCAGCTCGAAAGCAGGATTTTTTGGAAGTACCAGCTCGAAAGCAGGATTTTGATTGCCCGACCAGCTCGAAAGCAGGATTTGATTGCCCGACCAGCTCGAAAGCAGGATTTGATTGACCGACCAGCTCGAAAGCAGGATTTGTTTGCCCGACCAGCTCGAAAGCAGGATTTTGATTGCCCGACCAGCTCGAAAGCAGGATTTGATTGCCCGACCAGCTCGAAAGCAGGATTTGATTGGTAAAATGGTTGGTATTGATAGAGTTGTGACCCGAAGGTTTGGAAATGATGGATATTTGATGAAATTGCAACCCGAAGGCTCGAACTTTGATATACTTTGATGAATTTGCAACCCGAAGGCTTTGAGGAGGATATACGTGGATGAATTTGTAACCCGAAGGCTTGACATTGATAGACATTAATGAGATTGCAACCCGAAGGCTTGAAATTTTAAGAGATATAGATAAAATTGTGACCCGAAGGCTTGAAAATGATATACTTTGATGAAGGTGTGACCCGAAGGCTTGAAGATGATAGACATTGATAAAATGGTAACCCGAGGGCTTGATAATGAAAGACATTTGATGAATTGATAGACATTTGATGAGAATTTAGGATATAATAGCCAGTGATTCAGGTTTATCCCTTAACCTGAAAGGGAAGAGGGAGATTTTTTAGGATATACTTGAGACTTGAATTTAGAAGAGATATGACAAGATTTATGATTTATGATCTAGGATTTAGATGGACTAGCACATTTGGCTGTATGCCGTTCAATTTTCAGGATTAACCCTTATTCCGAGCGGGGAAAAGAAGGAATAAAATTTAAGAAGATAGAAGGAGATAGAATTTAATAAAAGATTAACAAAAATGGAGAAAATTTGAGAAAATTTATGAAAATTTATTTTGTAAAAAGAATTCTCACGAGTAGCATTATTGCTCTTATGAGTGTTCTCAGGATTATCCCTTGTCCTGAGAAAGAATACCTCGAATGTCGAGGTTCAGGTTTATCCCTTAACCTGAAAGGGGAAAGGATAGAATTTAAGAAAATATAATTTTTAGAAAATCAATTTAATGAAACTTGTATTTGCAAAAAGAATTTTCATAGGTATCATTATTGCCCCTACAAGAGGTTCTCAGGATTATCCCTTGTCCTGAATGGGAAAAGAATCTAGGGAATTTAAATGAAGGGAAATTGACATAAATTTAGAAAATCAATGAAGGTTTATGAAACTTGTATTTACAAAAGAATCCTCATAGGTAGCGTTATTGCTCCTACAAGGGGTTTCAGGATTTTCCCTTATCCTGAATGGGAAATGGAATAGAATTTAAGAAAATTTAATGAAGGAAAATTGATATATATCTAGAAAATTAACAAAGATTGATGAAACTTGTATTTACAAAAGAATCCTCATCGGGTAGCGTTATTGCTCCTACGAGGGATTTCAGGATTATCCCTTATCCTGAATGGGAAAAAGAATAGAGTTTAAGAAAAATTAGCGAAGGCAAAATTGATATAAATCTAGAAAATCAATAAAAGATTGGCAAGACTTGTATTTACAAAAGAATCCTCATAGGTAGCGTTATTGCTCCTACGAGGGGTTTCAGGATTTTCCCTTATCTTGAATGGGAACACCTCGGACAACGAGGGTCAGGTTTATCCCTTAACCTGAGCGGGAAGAAGAATAAAGGAAATACCTCATGAGAAAGAGGCATCAGGTTTATCCCTTAACCTGAAAGGGTAAAAGAATTGATAAAATTTAATAGAATTGAGGAGAAATTGATAAAACTTGATAAAACTTGATGAAAAATGAATGAAACTTATATAAATATCAAATTTACCTGAAAATTTTATAAGATTTAAGAGAAAAAGGAGTTTTTCTGATCCTGCCTGCATATGGGATCCTGAAAGGAAAATGTTTATTTAAAAGATAGATGAAAAATCATTTTTGGGAAGAAAGTCCACTGTAAGGAGAATGATCAGTGCGAGATCTGATCCTTTTAAAAGGAATCATTATGAGAGATCATCATGAGGGTTAATTTTGAAGATAATGGTTTAAAAACTCATTTTGAGAAAAATTAATGTGATAGTTTATTTTGAAGAAGATTTGGACCAAAGCATTGAATTTTTGGTGAACAAGGCGAAGATTTTGTAGAAATTCTCAAGATTTTTGTGATTTTGAAAATCCTCATAGGTAATATCATTTCTCTCATGATGATGTTTTTAGGATTGTCCCTTATTTAAAAAGAATATGAGAAATACAAATTTTTCAAAAATATATGCCCCATCGTGGCGAAGGATAGAGGTATTTGATATCAACAAGTGTGAAGAAAATTGACATTTCATTGATTAATAATAATGACTGCAATATTTACAAGTTTTGTTGACCAAAGGTCACAAAAGACTAGGACTGAGTTGTCCCTATTAGGTGACTGAAAAAGAGAGAAAGCAGAAAAATATTGACATGGTTCGGGAAGCTAGGCCAGGACGGGTAGCTACTCTTTTTCTTGATCTTCCACCAGCAGCTTTTTGTCAATGCAGTCTTGGACGATGTTTTTGAAAACAAAGCAGTGCTCGATGTCATGCCCCATCGCCCGATGAAATTTGCAGAACTGATCCTTGAACCTTCCCATAGTCACAGGTGGATCTGCTACCTTGGGAAGTTTAACCATCTCTTTTGTTGTCATATACTCAAGAACTTCCTCAAGTGTTTGCTCTAAGGGGGTAAACTCGCGGTCATATCCCCAACCGTCATGCTTCGACTTCCCTTGGGGCTTAGACTCTAACTGGATGCTCGAGGGAGGGCTGCCATTGTGCCTGCTGATCCCACTCTTTTGACTGAAACAGTCATCTCTGCTTGACCCGCCAGTGTGGTTCTTTCTGCCACCTCTTTTGTTTTTGCCATTGTTGTTAGAGGAACTGGTAGAAAAGGTAAAGTTGGTTTTCTTTTTCACATCCTGACTGCCTCCTGCCAAGGTGATGCCATGATAGGTTCCATTCTCTAATCCCATTTCGAGCCATTCGACTCACTCTATTAACTTGATGAAAGATTTAGACGGAGAAGTAGAGATCAGACCCTTCAGAGGTTGAGAGAAATTGTTCAAAATTATTGAGAGTGCATGCCCCTCTGATATCGGATCTTTCATCCGGTTGCAGGTGGATCTCCATCTATGAATGAAATCTTTTGCCCTCTCATTGTCATTTTGCTTTAGGTTGAAAAGATGGTTGAGGGTAGGCGGAGCCTCGGTATTGAAGAGAAACCTTTCAATGAACAAGTTGATGACCTTGTCGAACTCTCGCAGTTCAATCGGGTTGATGTGGTCGGCATACCATCTTGCTGCAACTCCCTCCAGACTGCGTGGAAAGCACAGGAATAAAGCCCTATTATTCTTTCTGAATCGGTTGCACTCGGCGAAAAATGTAGCCAGATGAGCCTTGGGGTGAGCTTCGACGGAAGCTTGTTTCTTTTTGTGGCCCCTGTTTTTCTCATCTTTGGCCAACCCCTTCACAGAGGACCCCCTTCTAGGGAGAGTGTGATGGACTCGTTTCCTCTGTGATACTTTCTCAAACTTTGTTTTTCAGCCGCCTTTCCATAAGAGAAGCCTAGAGATAGGGAGTTTTGATGAAAACTTAATTTCTCTTCGAAAGTTTCATTTTGCAAACACCTCCTCTTTGGGGAAGAGAGGGGTATTTCCAACTTCCCATTCAGGTAAGGGCTAAGCCTGAGTCTCTCTTTTTGGGGAAAAAGAGAGGAGAATTTTTCCATGGACGTGTCAATTCGACATCAAGCAATTACATTCACCAAGGATTTATAGAACACTTTGTCAATCTGCTATCAAAAGTCATTGTTGATCTCAAAGTTTTCATCATATAAAGAATTACCTCAAACTATCTTTAGTATTATTTCCAAAAGAGCAAGACTTTTGCAAAATAAGAACTGAATTCAAGCTTTTTCTATTGGTCAACCGAGAGGATGAAGAAAAATCTTCGATATGACCGGCAAAGGAAAAATTCAATGATGTTGAAAAGCCATAAGTGAATGGATATTTATCATAGCTATGGCACATTCTTAAAGATCGTTCTTTTGGCAGTAAGACAGTGGAAATATCCTGAGCAGTAAAAAGAGAACCTACCCAATCCATATATCATCAATCCTTCAAAGCTGCAATCAAATATCCGCAAAAGGGATCTCTCAATTGTCGTCAAGATGAAGACGAATTATGCGAGCTAGATCTCCGGGGCCAAAGAAGATTTGGATCATCTCCGAGATGAAGGAGTTTGTGAAGGATCCTTCCAGGGAAAGTTCAGATCACCGTCGAGATGAAGGCGAGTGTGATGGACCTACCGACAAACCCTAAAAGATATTTGACTTCTGCTATCATCTAAAGACCTTTTTGAACCAATATCCTCAGCCTAATTCCTGAAAAAGAAAAAGAAGGATCGAAACATCTCCAAGATGAAGGAGTTTGTGACGTACCCTTCCCCCAAAAAAGAGAGAAAAGCCAGGACATCTCCAAAATGAAGGATGATGTAAAAAGCCCAAGAAAGCTCCATGACTCAAAAGAGTGCAAAAAGATCATCATGGGAAATGCCCAGGATGTCAAACTGCCCGAAATTACCAGAAATCATCTTTATCTATGTGAAATTATTTTATCAATATCTTTTCACTCAATTGCTTTTATGAAGCTAAGAATATTTCCTCTCTTTTCATATCAGGGAAATTGATATCTTCTTTAAAGAAACTCAACAGCAACAAATTTTGAATTTGACTCTTGATTCTACAGAGTTAGCCCAATTGGAGCTAATACTCTAGGTAGAGAGAGGTGATATTTTCATGCACAATTCAATCATTTTAGATCAACTACAATTTTTGACATCTTATTGGCAATACTTTCTCATTATCCCAAAATAAAGTGTGAACTTGATGATTCGTTTTGACGAATCTTGACGTCATCCCTCCTTAGGACTGAAAAGTCCTTTCCTTCCGTCTGATGTGAGCGCTCTCAGATTCGCACACTTCCCCGTGTTCCCCGCTGTCCCACCATAGACAGTTTCCGTTCAGGATAAGGGTTAAACCTGAGCTTTCTGCAAAAGGTCTGTTATTGTCAAAAGCTATTTTCAGTCTCAGCAATGAGACGCCCAAGAACAACCCCTTTTCAAGCTTTAGGGACCCCCATTTTCATCCTTTTGCAAACCCCTCTTGGACTTGTTGTGCGAAGTCTAGAGGTCCCATCGCAGTTTTTCTCGCTCTTCGAGAATTCTGTATCCATTCAGGCTAAGGATTAAACCTGTTACCTCGCTCCTCGAGGTATCACCCAAACCTTCTGCGAGAGGTCGTCTGTTTTTAGAAAGCTGATTTAGTCTCAGCAATGAGACGCCCCAGATCATCCCCTTTCCAAGCTTTAGGGAATCCCTTATTTTTCTCTTCTCGCAAACCCCTTTTGGATTTGTTCGTCCAAACTCCGAAGGTCCTATCATGGTTTCTTCACCCGAAGATTCTGTATGGTCGCCCTTTTCAGGTTAAGGGTTAAGCTTGAACCTCGCTCCGCGAGGTACCTTTCCATTCAGGTTAAGGTTAAACCTGAGTCTCACTTCAACTAGATATCCTTTCTAGTCCCACCACGGTTTCTTCATCCGAGGATTCCGCACGGTTTCCCCCCACTCAAATCAAGGGTTAAACCTGAATCTCGCTTTTGCGATGCATTTGTTTTCCCATCACGGTTTCCTGTGTTCAAGGATTCTGTATGGTCATCCCCTTCAGGTTAAGGGTTAAGCCTGAACCTCGTTCTATGAGGTACCTTCCGTTCAGGTTTGGGTTAAACCTGAACCTCGTTTCGACGAGGTAATCCTTCCAGTCCCATTGTGGTTTTCCCCACAAAGGAATCCATGCTCTATGCATCCATCCAGGAAAGGATCATGCTAGAATTTTATCTCACGAGGCATTTTTCTCAAAATGTCCCATTGAGGTCGGCCTATGTTCCTTTCCCCATCCAATTTTTTCTTGATATATCTTCATCCCATCCAGGTTAAGGGCTAAACCTGAGTCATTCTAAAAAGCTGATCTTGTCTCACCCATGAGACTTGATCAAAATTCCTATCTTTTCACCATTTTTTTGGGGATCTTTACCCAAGGTCCCATCACGTTTTCCTCATTCCTATCATTCAGTCATATCATTGTCGAGGATTTCATCCCCCCAAAACCATTCAGGATAAGGTCTTAAGCCTGAAAAGCCACGTTCAAAATAATTCTTCCACGCCCAGCTCAGATCTGCTGACTGGGGCATTTTTCAAAATTTGGAGTGTTTCTTTGCCACTAAGCTCGGCTTTCAACCAGCTTAGCAGCAAAGAGGGTGTTATCATCGCAAAATTTTTACTTTTACGAGTCAAACTGACCTTTGAAAAAGATTTTGAAAATGACTCGCCTCCGTTTTAAAATGTGGGAAAATTCCGTAGAATGGGACTCGCCTGTCGGTACGAGGTTCGACCGTTCCTGCCACCTTTAGCAGGGGTAATCGAATCAAGGATCAATCTACTGCTCTGCTCTATTCAACTTGTCTAAATCATATTCTAACTTCTAAATGCACATAGAATCAGGCATGTGCTATGAATTTTCTGAAAATGCATATTTGAAAACATGATGTTTGCTTTGAATAACTGAAACACTTAGAATAGATATCACATGGAAAATCATGAATTGGGATTTGAAATGTACTTCTGAGAAAAGTAAAAATCGATTTTGAGGAATCCTTGACATTTGGTGAAAATCGATTCTGAGAAACTTGGTTTCTCTGAATTCAAACTTGGAAATTGAAATTCTAACTTAGAAAATTTGAATTTGGAACTTGGGAAATACTTGAAATATCATTGGCAAATCCATATTTTGAGAAAATCGATTTTTGAATAAGACTTAGAAAAATTTTGAAGAAATTGATTTCTCTGAATTGAAATTGAAATAAATGCATGAATTGAATGAATATGGATTTGAAATACTGGATTTTGAGGAATTGAGAAAATCCTTTTTGTATTTTTGAGAAATGCAGTGCATTTTGAAGTTAGCCTAAGAGTGTAGGCTTAATGTGGCTAATACGAAGATTACAAATCTAGGTATCATTCATATTCTGACTATGGCCATAAATACAAATTCCACCAAGTTTGTCAACTCCATAAGAGCTAGTGCATGTGCCATTCGTGTAGACCATGGTGAGTTTGAATATGCATGAATCATCATCCATCACACATTAGCATTATTAAAAAGAAAATAAACTATATGCAATGCAACCTAAGCTAAGCAGGAAATATAAATTCTTATTCCAAATTTAATTTAATTTACATCACTATTGAAATTTAAATACATGAAAAATAAAGTCTTCAATGTACCTGCAAAACTAGAAAGTTAGGTTAGTGAATATATGTGGGCTTTTCTAGATTTATCCAGCAATATCTGGAAATTGCTGGATTTGGCTAGATATAAGCCTTTTCCTTGATTCCCTTAAATCAAAATTATAAAAATATGAATTAAACTTAAATAAACATGAATATAAGATATGAAATTTTGAAATTGGGGTCAAAATGACCAAAATACCCCTAATAACAAGACTATGGCCCTGAAATTAGGGTTTTTAGAAAGATATTTGGATAAAATGCAAGTTTTGAAATTTGAATGGAATAAGCTAAGCTAAATATGATGTGACATGATTAAAAATATGGAAATTAGGGTTAAGGATTTCGAAATTGAGGTCAAATGACCAAATTGCCCCCGATAGCAAGACTATGGCCTTGAAATCAGGGTTTTCTGAAATAGATTTTGGTAAAAACTTAGGTTTTATGCACTAAATGAAATCAAATGAGCATCAAATTAAACCTAAAGCATACTAATATGATTATGAACATGATTAAAACCTAAAAATATATGCTTATGCACGAAAATCCAATAATATCACAAAAACTGTGATTTTAGCAGTGTTTTTGGATCTTTCAGGAACCCGGTTTTGCAATTTGCTTAATTCAGAGATCAAATGGATTCCAAAATCCATAAAAATTGGTACCTGCACTTGTTATAACCCTAATGTCGAATTGGAATTATAAAAATAATTTTTTGACATTTAATTAATCCGAAAATTGCATTAAACCCTAAAAATATGCTATTTTTGAACTAATTCACCAACCAGTTTCAATCTAAGACCTGAACCAGGGGTCAAATCTCCATGAAAATCCATGAAATTTTATAGAGACTAACTAAGAAGAAAAACAGAGATTTCCCAATTTACAGATCGAAAAAATCATCTCCGGTTAGGGAGAAACCCTTCCAGCAATCTGAGCTAAAATATATCACTTTTAACAGGGATTAAAACGGCTACTTCAGATTGAAAATACAAACATAAATAGCAATTCTAAACAAACATCTCTGACATTTTATTGGTGAATAGTAGACAGAAAAATAATAATACTCACTTTTTACAGATCTAAAATCTAATATAAGATGAGAGAAATATCATCACAGCAAGTTACCTTCTTGATTTTAACCACGATTTTAAAGCTTTAAAAACCCGATTTGATGTCTGATTTGTTTTACAGGGTTCCCGAGATCCAAAACCTCTGATTTTTCTACAGTAACTCAATAACTCATGCATGCACCACATATAAAAAAATAAGAAATAAAAAATGAGAACTTCAATCCGAAATAACATTATCTTTACTGTTCTAAAACCTAAAACACACAGAAATTTAAGAAACTTGAAGAACCATGCATTAACTAATGTAAATAAATAAAATAAACCATAAAACAGTAAATAAAAATTATTTCTATGCTATAGAACGTAAAACAAACATAAATAAACCATGAAAATAAAATAAAAATAGGGAATCAATGGCTGGAATTTGATATCACCTTTAAAACATAGATTTAACCCATTAAAAAGGGTAAATCATATATTTTATTGGTTAATAATGTAAAGAATCATATTAAAATTAATTCTAATGGATTAAAATCTCTGTAAATCATCCAAAACAGGGTTAGATCACCTTCTTGGATCGTTCTTGCTGATTCTTGATGGTTCTTGAGGTTGAATCCATGGTTTAATCCATGAAGGGGATGACACCAATGGCTAAAATTGATTTAAAACATGAAAAAGTATTAAATAAAACTAAAAAATATTAAAAATATTACCTTGGTGCTTGCAGCTGCAATGGAGAAAGGTGGAGGTGCTGGAGAGGAGAGAGAGGCCACGAAAATTTGAGAGAAAAGAGCCCCCCTTAGGTCCCTTTTTATAGTTTTTCAAAAAGTCACTTAATTAGGGTTAATTAAGAGGTTTTTCATTTTTTTAGGACTCTTTCTAATAAATCCACTAAAGGCAACGATTTTTTGTGGTTTTCTAACCCTAAATGAACTCTAATTAAACCTTAATTAACACCTAATTAAACCCTAAAAAGTCCAAATGTGGTACCACCTAGTATGGACCCACATTTGGTTTTTAAAAACCTGAATTTAAAACCTTTAAAAACCAATGGTTTAAAACTTAAATAAAATGGATTTTTAAAATTGATTTTGACTCCTCTAAACCTCTAACCTAACTAGGACAATGACTAACCCTAGTCTAGCCCTGACTTACTCGAATATGGCGCCACCCCGAGTGGGCCCTACTTGAGTTTTTTTTTTTTTTAAAAATGATTTTAAAACTTGAAATTAAGAAAGTTTTCAAAAGATTTTCAAAAGTAAACTTTGAAATTAAAATTTTTGAAATGGCATAGGGTCCTAACTGGGTCAGGACTCCTCTGGATATGGTACCAACTGAGTGGGCCTACATCGAGTTTTGCAAATTTTGAAATAAACACTGAAAATACCTTTGAAAAGGGGTTAAAATTAATAATTAAAATTCAAAATCTTTGAAAATAGGGTCTCAAGCGAACTGGAACTCTGGGTTAGAGTCTTGAACTCTTAGGACTCTGAGATTTTAGATTTTAAAAGCCAAATGAAAGAATTTTCAAAAGATTTTATCAAGAAATGATGAAATAAGTCAGAAAACACAGTCAGGGTTAGACTCCTATCTCGACCGAACTCTAAAATAGAGTCCTGAACTAACTGGACTCTGTAAAATGACCTAAATTTTGAAAATAATCGAAAAAGACTAAAAATGGAAGTAAAACAAACTTAAAAACAGAGTCCTGATCGGACTGAAACTTTCAAAAATTTGAGAAATTTGATGAATAGAGGAATTCAGAAGCGACACCACCTCAATGGGTCTCATCTATGAATTGAAATCGATTAAAATGTGAATTTGAAATGAATCCAGATTGTTTCCTTGAGAAAATATTTCGAAATATAAAGTCCTGGGGTTGGAAAATGACAGAGTATTGAATAAAAACCCAGGTTTTGAAATTGATTTTGAAATAAAGCTTTAAAATTCAAATCTGGATTGAATGTTTTGAAATAGGAGTACTGGATCTCAAAAATGAGATGTAATGACATGCAATGCCATGCAATGCAATGAAATGGTATGCCAAATGCATGCAATGATATGCAATGACACATGAAATATAGGTACTGGATAAGAGTGAAAATTTGGGGTGTTTACAGATGCCCCTCTTTGCTGCTAAGCCGGTTGAAAGCCGAGCTTAGTGGCAAAGAAAACATACCAAATTTGAACCATAAAAATGCCCCAGTTAGATAAATCTGACTGGGTATGAAAGAATTAATTCAAATGATGATGGTAGTTATAAAATGGAGAATTTTATTTCAAAAGAAGTGAGATTCAGGTTTTGCCCTTAACCTGGATGGGACGGGAAATACCTCGTATGGAACGAAGCTCAGGCTTAACCCTTAACCTGACCGGGTTGAAAATGGAATACCTCATCAAAAAAGGCTCAGGTTTGTACCCTTGTCCTGATTGGGTGGAAAATGGAATACCTCATCAAAGGAGGCCCAGGTTTATACCCTTAACCTGATTGGGCAGAAAATGGAATACCTCATCAAAGGAGGCCCAGGTTTATACCCTTAACCTGATTGGGCAGAAAATGGAATACCTCATCAAAGGAGGCCCAGGTTTATACCCTTAACCTGATTGGGCAGAAAATAAAATACCTCATCAAAGGAGGCCTAGGTTTATACCCTTAACCTGATTGGGCAGAAAATGGAATACCTCATCAAAGGAGGCCCAGGTTTATACCCTTAACCTGATTGGGCAGAAAATGGAATACCTCATCAAATGAGGCTCAGGTTTATACCCTTAACCTGATTGGGCAAAAAAATGGAATGGAATCCTCGAAAGAAGAGACCGTGATGGAACCTTCGGATTTCCGCACAATGAATCCGATAGGGGTTTTGCAAAATGAAGGAAATTGGGGTCCCTAAAGCTTGAAAAGGGTTTGATTTTGGGCGTCTCATTGCTGAGACTAATTAACTTTTGAAATTTCCTTTTGCTGAAATTGGTGGCTTAACCTCAAGCTGAAATTGGACTGTCTATGGTGGGACAGTGGGGACACAGGGAAGTGTGCGAATCTGAGAGCCCGTGCGCTCAGATTATACCAAAGAAGGGAAGGAATCTTGAAAACTCCCGTTATCAAGTCCTAAAAGGGATGGTGTCAGGATGCGCCAAAGATGAACCTCAAGCTCTCGCCTCACGCCATGATAGCTAGAAAATATTGTCAAAATATTGAAAATTGTTGTTGATTCAAAATAATTGAAAATGATGCACATTGTTTTGAGAGTATTCCCTCTTTTCTACCTGAAGTATTACCTCTGACTGGGCTTAACTCCGTAGAATCAAGATTCGAATTCAAATTGCTTGCGATTGGCTTTCTTTCAAGGAAGCTATCAATTTCCTTGATATGGACGGGAAAGAAAGTATTCTTGATATTACAAGAGCTATTGGTGAAAGAATATTGATAAAAGAATTTCACAAAATTAAAGAAGATTCTTGATAGATTTGGCAGTCTGATATCCTGGGATTCTTTTCTCATGATGATCTTTCTGCACTCTTTTTTTTTTAGCAGATTGGAGCTCTCTTGGATTTTTCGAGAATTACATCATCCTTCATTTTGGAGATGTCCTGACTTGTCTCTGTCTTTTTTTTTTTTTTGGGAAGGGTACGTCACAAACTCCTTCATCTCAGAGATGTTCCGATCCTTCTTTTCTCTCAAGGATTATCTTGACGATTATTGGCTCATTGGTTGGGAATCTCTTGATGATAGCAGAAATTAAATATCTTTTAGGGTTTGTCGGTAGGCTCATCACACTCGCCTTCATCTCGACGGTGATCTAAACTTTCCCTGGAAGGATCCGTCACAAACTCCGTCATCTTGGAGATGATCCAAATCTTCTTTGGCCCCGGGGGTCAACTCGCTTAATTTGCCTTCATCTTGACGACAATTGAGAGATCCCTTTTGCAGATATTTAATTGCAGCTTAGGTGATTGAGGAGATATGGAAATTGAGTGGATTTTTCTGTATCACCCAGGATATTTCGACTGCTTTATTTTTCAAGAATGGTCTTTAAAAATATGCCATTGACTGCGATCAATATCAATCACTCATGGCTTTGCAGCAACATTGAATTCTCTTTGCTGGCCATATCGCGGATTTATTCTTCATCCTTTTGGTTGGTCAATAGAAAGATTTTGAACTTTGAATCTTTTTCGCAAAAGCATTGTCCTTTCGGAAGTAATACTCAGGGTATTCTGAAGTAACAATTTTGTGCAATAAAGATTTTTGAAATCAACAAATATTCGACGACAAATTGGCAAAACTTTCTTGAAATCCTTTTGTGAAAGCGAGCATTTGAAGCACAACGCAACACATCTATGACAAAAATTCTCTTCTCCTTTCCCCAAAGGAGAAGATTCAGAAATTAGAATTGGGAATTACTCCTCTCTTCCCTGAAGAGGAGGTGTTTGCAAAACGAACTTTCTAAGAGAAATTAAGCTTTCGTCAAAACTTCCTAACATTAGGCTTCTCTTATGGAAAGGGGGCCGGAATTGGTGAGGTTGGTAAATTGGTCATGAAGGAACGAGTTCATCACACTCTCCCTGAAAAGAGGGTCCTTCATGATGAAATGGCCTAGTCTGAAATTATGGGGCCACAAGGAAAGCAAGTCTCCGTCGAGTCTCTCCCTATAAAAAGGGTTCCTTGTGTGAAATTTGGAATTTTGTTTTGCAAACGGTTCACAAAGACACGAGTCCCATCAAACTCTCTCTGAAAAGGGGCTAAGTGAACGAATTGGATAGCATGCGAAAAGAGCGAGCTCCCTCGAACTCTCCCTATAAAAAGGGTCTCTCGCAAGAGAAAATAATTGAAATTGGGTATTGGGTGACTCAAAAGGGTCAAATTTTGGAAATTGGAATTTTGAAATTTGATATTTGAAATTGGAAATTGGAAATTGGAAATTGGAAATTGGAAATTGGAAATTGGAAATTGATAATTGGAAATTGGAAATTGGAAATTGGAAATTTGGAAATTGATAATTGAAAATTGGAAATTGATTGACCCGAAGGTCGAAATTGTGAATTGGTTTACTGAGAATGACATGGGTTCTATAGGGATTCAGCCTAAGAACGACATTGGTTCAATTGAGAACGGCATTGGTTCGATTGAGAACGACATTGGTTCAATTAAGAACAACCTTGGTCCCACAGGGGTTCGACCTACGAACTATCAATTCCATAGGAATTCAACCTAAGGATCATAGCTTAAGAATGAATGATTCCAACTTGTGAGCTTTGAATGGACCAGGTGCTAAACTGGGTTTTTGAGGGAAGATTCGAATCAGAATTCAATTCTTCAAGGGAAACTAGATGAATTGGATTTTGAAAGACAATTCGAGTCGAAACTCGGATCTTCTAGACCAACTCGCAAGATAGTTTGAGTAGAAGTTCAAACTTGTAAAGGAAAGCTAAGCGAATTGGATTTGAAAGAAAATTCAAGTCGGAACTTGGATTTTCTAGACCAACTCTGAAGGAAAAGAAAACTCGAGTCGGAACCCGAATCTTCGAAGGAAAACCAGGTCCATTATGGAAGGAAAAGAAATCCGAGTCGGAACTCGAATCCTGAAGGAAAGGTAGATCAATTTGGAAGGAGAAGAAATTCGAGTCGGAACCCGAATCCCGAAGGAAACTAGATTAACTAGAAAGAAAGAAGATTTGAGTCGGAACTCGAATCCCAAAGGAAAACTAGACCGGTCAGAAGGAAAAGAAATTCGAGTCGGAACTCGAATTTCAGAGGAAAACTAAACCGGTTAGAAGGAAAAGAAATTCGAGTCGGAACTCGAATTCCTGAAGGAAAACTGAATCAATTAGAAGGAAAGGAAATTCGAGTCAGAACTCGAACCTCAAAGGGAAACTAAACCGGTTAGAAGGAAAAGAAATTCGAGTCGGAACTCGAATTCCTGAAGGAAAACTGGATCAATTAGAAGGAAAGGAAATTCGAGTCGGAACTCGAACCTCAAAGGGAAACTAAACCGGTTAGAAGGAAAAGAAATTCGAGTCGGAACTCGAATTCCTGAAGGAAAACTAGATCGATTAGAAGGAAAGGAAATTCGAGTCGGAACTCGAATCCCAAAGGAAAACTAAACCGGTTGGAAGGAAAAGAAATTCGAGTCGGAACTCGAATTCCTGAGGAAAACTAGATCAATTAGAAGGAAAGGAAATTCGAGTCAGAACTCGAATCCCAAAGGAAAACTAAACCGGTTAGAAGGAAAAGAAATTCGAGTCGGAACTTGAATTCCTGAAGAAAACTAGATCAATTAAAAGGAAAGGAAATTCGAGTCGGAACTCGAATCCCAAAGGAAAACTAAATTAGTTAGAAGGAAAAGAAATTCGAGTCGGAACTCGAATTCCTGAAGAAAACTAGATCAATTAAAAGGAAAAAAAATTCGAGTCGGAACTCGAATCCCAAAGGAAAACTAAATTAGTTAGAAGGAAAAGAAATTCGAGTCGAAACTCGAATTCCTGAGGAAAACTAGATTAATTAGAAGGAAAGGAAATTCGATTCGGAACTCGAACCTCAAAGGAAAACTAAACCGGTTAGAAGGAAAAGAAATTCGAGTCGGAACTCGAATTCCTGAGGAAAACTAGATTAATTAGAAGGAAAGGAAATTCGAGTCGGAACTCGAACCTCAAAGGAAAACTAAACCGGTTAGAAGGAAAAGAAATTCGAGTCGGAACTCGAATTCCTGAGGAAAACTAGATTAATTAGAAGGAAAGGAAATTCGAGTCGGAACTCGAACCTCAAAGGAAAACTAAATTAGTGGACACTGAATTTTAAAGTGTACCAGTGCAAACACCGGATTTTGAAAATGTGCCAATACAAGCATTATGTTTTGAAAAATTACCAGTACGAATATCGGGTTTTGGAAGATTACCAGTACGAGCGCTGGATTTTAGAAAATTACCAGTACGAGCACTGGATTTTAAAAGGTTACCAGTACGAGCGCTGAATTTTAAATGGTTACCAGTACGAGCACTGGGTTTTGGAAATTTACCAGCACGAACACTAGATTTTTGAAAAATTACCAGCACAACACTGGATTCTGAAGAATTACTAATTGATTTTGATGGAAGATTTTCAGTCTTCACCCTTACGACAACTTGGACAATTGTCGGGGCCTCAGGATTTATCCCTTATCCTGAATGGAGAGTTCAATGCAAATTGATGTAGATGAATGCAGATGAATGCAAATGCAAATGAATGTAAATGGGTGCACATGCATGCAAAATGAGAGATTTGTTTGATCCTGCCTGCATACAGAAAGTTTTGAAGCCAATTTTCAAAATAATGCCCCAGTATAACTGGGGGAGTAAGATATTGGATGAAAGGATAAATAATTGATATTTGAGGAATGTTCTCTGAAGATAACAGTGGAAAGATTGACGATGTGCTTCTTGATGAATTCGAGAGACACTCTGAAAGAGGTTACTCCTTGTAAAAAGACATTTTGTAAAGAAGGAGAAATACAAAAGATGATGCCAAACTATGAGGAAGATTGATAATTTTATTGATGAAAGAGATGAGACCATGCCATCCATACAAAATAACGAAAGCAAAATGCAAGAATGAAAGAGTGATGGCCTTGTCACTCTTAGGGTGCTGATGAGTTGGCTGCTTTATCTTCTTCTTTGCCTTCCACAAGGATATTTTTATCGATATAGTCTTGAATGATATTCCTGAGAACGAAGCAGTACTCGATATCGTGCCCCATGGCCCGATGAAACTTGCAGAATTGATCTTTAAATCTTCCCCTAATGATAGGAGGATCATCGACTCTTGGGAGCTTAATCATCTCCTTGGCCAACATATATTCAAGGATTTCTTCACGCGATTGATCTAGGGGAGTAAAGTCACGTTTAAAACTCCAGTTGTCGTGCTTCGACTTTTCTTGAGGTCTCGACCCTTGCTCAAAAGATCGTTGAGGTTGCTTATCATACTGGGGAATCGACTCACCTTTTTGCTCATTTTTGCTGAGGTTTGGTCCCCCTGGGCCAGAGCTGTGATCTTTCACATTTCCCTTATAATGGTTCTTGTTGTTGCTGGTAGAGTAGGTAAAATGGGTTTTCTTGTTAGATTCCTGCTGACTGCTGCTTTTGGTGAACATGAAACCTTCATAAGATCCATTTTCCATACTCAACTCAATCCATTCAGCTCGTTCTGTCAGTTCTATGAAGCTCTTTGATGGAGATGTAAAAATCAGTCCCCTCAGGGGTTGCGAGAAGTTGCTCAGGATCAAAGATAGTGCGTGTCCTTCTGCTATTGGCTCACGCATCTTATTGCAAGCGGATCTCCATCTATGAATGAAATCCCTGGCCTTCTCATTTTCCTTCTGCTTTATCTGAATCTGCTTAGTACTGGCTTCGGCTTGCTCTGCCAGCATCTTACTCATCATCTTTTTGAACATGACGTACATCTGGGGATCTACGTCATCTTCTGCTTGCTGACCTTGACTACGGGGTGAGTCCATTTCCTCTTCTGAAGCGACTGAGTATGCAATGCCTTCAACTGATAGGATTTTCTTTCCGGACCTTGTATGAACCATCGAGTATCACGAGTATTCTTTTAGATGTTGCTGATGCTCTCTGCAAGGTAGAACTGATGGTCAGGCTTTTGAAGGAAATTTGGTTGGAGAAGAATATTTGTTGAGAATTTTGATAGACAATTGAAATAATATCCCATTACTAGGGATTGAGTCGTCGCTGGAATTACGACAATTGCATTGCTATTCTTTGCAAAATAAACAACTGGAAATATGCCTTGTTACCTAGGCGAGGTCGTCAAACCAAGGTGAAATGTAGAATAAAGGAATTTTATTGAGGGGAAAAACATGATTTTATCAATAATACACTTGACATAGGGGAGGGGGACAGACAATTTTCCACCACTCCGGATAATCAGAAGACACACGAGGGCCAGAAAAAATAGTAAGATTAATAAAGGAATCCCAGCCATGTCTGGCAGAATGGTATGCTTCGGACCATTGATCTGATGCGAGGTCGAATTCTGGCAGAACCCCTGCTAGTGGACGAATCTCTACGCGTTTTTGTCTTTGAGAGAACTGCCTGACACACCGCTCTGGATGGTAGTATGCGCAGTTGAATGGGCCAAGTAGCCTGAATCGCTTGCCATATGCATAAGTATATCTGGGAGGTGATTCCTGACGATCAAAGTAGTCCCATACGACTTCTTCCTCTTGAAGGTTGTCGATCAAGAATCGGTATCGCGCAATTGGCAAAAGCTTTTTACCATTGTATCTAAAGGAACTGGCTCGGGCTGGCACATGCCGGAGGAACCAAGATTGCAGGGCGTAGGTGCACCCTTCGACTAGAATTGATTCTCCGAGTGCAAAATGAGTCAACCCTCGGTATAGAAAGGCGAGTGCGGCCATGGCTATCGAGAGGCGGCTGGTCTGTCGACTTCCCCACCTCCTTAGAAGCTGAACTATTCTGATATCCATATAATTCCGTCCATCAGGAAAGAGAGCGAGTCCACATATTCGTTTCCATCCTCCTCTATCAATGGCCAAGACTTGTGTCCTGTCATGCGAGCTAAAGCGTCTCGGGGATCCAGACCCTTGACATTGATCAAAACTGTTTCTCCAATGGATCTTCAGGCTGACCGGCTGGCTCGGGCAATCCCATAATCTCTGAAAATTCATCCATCAACAAAGTCATTTCTCCCCATGGGAACCAGAAAGTAGAAGTGCTCGGATTCCACCGTTCTGCTAGTGCGTGGATCAAATTGCCGTTGACTGTCTGCTTTCCCACTGCGGACGCCAGTTCTAATCCACAATCGTCCAAGTGGTCCGGAAACATACGAGAGAAATTCTTGAACCATAAATAGTACCACCGGGGAAAGAAGGATCCGGTGCTGAGGACTCGATGTTCAGGAAGACTTTGTCGCACCTCGTAGGAGATGTGACCCTCAGGGAAGACTGAATCAAGCTGACTGGATGCCATCGGACTGGAAATCATGGAAAATTGGAATAAGACTTGAAAAAATACAGGAATTTTGAAAGAGAATTGCAGGCAGGATAAAATGAAGTAGGAATTCGAGATCCAGAAGAAAGTGAGGATGGAAAATCACCTGGAGTTTTGAAGAAAATTAAGGGAAATTTGGAAAATCATCCAGGGTTTATTGAGAAAGAAGTATTTCATAAAATGAGATATTTGAAAACCGTCCAAGGTTTAAAACATGGACAGTACATGGACATAGATTGGGGAATTTTGAGAAAATCGTCCAGTATTTTAGAAAATTGGGAAAATATGGAAAATAAAAAGGAAATAACACATTCAATTACATTCTGCATAAACAAGTATGCACGTACAGCATTCCCTAAAAGCTGACTCTAGATGCACAAATTTTGAAATAGTTGTAGGACCTTAATCCTAACTCTAAGGCTCAGATCATCTGTGTCCAATTATGCTATGCCTATATACTCAAGCCAAGGCTCGATGTACGTGGCATAAAATCAATTTCTCTGGTTCTAGGTTCAAGTTTTTCAACATCCTTGAGCACCTGCCGATATACGTTGGACTATGGCCCTTGGTACGTGGCAGGGGGGGTTTCACCCAAATAGGTGGCCCAGTTGTGAGGCTCTGTCCCGAACTATGGTTCTGGAAGAGAGCCCAGCAACGTGAAGACCAGGACAATATAGGTAGGGGTGGTTTTTGAAAACATGAGCACATGCAATCAAACAGAAGGCTCTAAATCCTAAAGAGATAGAATTTTGAAATATTTGAAGAAGCAAACATTGTTTTCATACAATTCCTAAATTGAGGAGTGTTGTATTAGACCTAAGTCTATGTGAGCATGAATAATTCTCCTCAATATGGTCCTACCAAACCATACCTAGTCTATATGCATTCCATGTCAGCTGGGTTCAGGTCTAGGCTCCTAGGTTCACATGATATCATAAAGTAAAGCTGACATTCCATGGAAATCGATTTTGACAATTTGAACTAAGTAGAGCATTAGATTGATCAGGCGAAGACAGGTCCCATCACGGTCGCCAAACCTGTTATCATCGCAAAATTTTTAACTTTTTGCGAGTCAAACTGACATTTGAAAAAGATTTTGAAAATGACTCGCCTCAGTTTTAAAATGCGGGAAAATCTCGTAGAATGGGACTCGCCTGTCGGTACAAGGTTCGACCGTTCCTGCCACCTTTAGCAGGGGTAATCGAACCAAGGATCAATCTACTGCTCTGCTCTATTCAACTTGTCTAAATCATATTCTAACTTCTAAATGCACATAGAATCAGGCATGTGCTATGAATTTTCTGAAAATGCATATTTGAAAACATGATGTTTGCTTTGAATAACTGAAACACTTAGAATAGATATCACATGGAAAATCGTGAATTGGGATTTGAAATGTACTTCTGAGAAAAGTAAAAATCGATTTTGAGGAATCCTTGACATTTGGTGAAAATCGATTCTGAGAAACTTGGTTTCTCTGAATTCAAACTTGGAAATTGAAATTCTAACTTAGAAAATTTGAATTTGGAACTTGGGAAATACTTGAAATATCATTGGCAAATCCATATTTTGAGAAAATCGATTTTTGAATAAGACTTAGAAAAATTTTGAAGAAATTGATTTCTCTGAATTGAAATTGAAATAAATGCATGAATTGAATGAATATGGATTTGAAATACTGGATTTTGAGGAATTGAGAAAATCCTTTTTGTATTTTTGAGAAATGCAGTGCATTTTGAAGTTAGCCTAAGAGTGTAGGCTTAATGTGGCTAATACGAAGATTACAAATCTAGGTATCATTCATATTCTGACTATAGCCATAAATACAAATTCCACCAAGTTTGTCAACTCCATAAGAGCTAGTGCATGTGCCATTCGTGTAGACCATGGTGAGTTTGAATATGCATGAATCATCATCCATCACACATTAGCATTATTAAAAAGAAAATAAACTATATGCAATGCAACCTAAGCTAAGCAGGAAATGTAAATTCTTATTCCAAATTTAATTTAATTTACATCACTATTGAAATTTAAATACATGAAAAATAAAGTCTTCAATGTATCTGCAAAACTAGAAAGTTAGGTTAGTGAATATATGTGGGCTTTTCTAGATTTATCCAGCAATATCTGGAAATTGCTGGATTTTGCTAGATATAAGCCTTTTCCTTGATTCCCTTAAATCAAAATTATAAAAATATGAATTAAACTTAAAAAAACATGAATATAAGATATGAAATTTCGAAATTGGGGTCAAAATGACCAAAATACCCCTAATAACAAGACTATGGCCCTGAAATTAAGGTTTTTAGAAAGATATTTGGATAAAATGCAAGTTTTGAAATTTGAATGGAATAAGCTAAGCTAAATATGATGTGACATGATTAAAAATATGGAAATTAGGGTTAAGGATTTCGAAATTGAGGTCAAATGACCAAATTGCCCCCGATAGCAAGACTATGGCCTTGAAATCAGGGTTTTCTGAAATAGATTTTGGTAAAAACTTAGGTTTTATGCACTAAATGAAATCAAATGAGCATCAAATTAAACCTAAAGCATACTAATATGATTATGAACATGATTAAAACCTAAAAATATATGCTTATGCACGAAAATCCAATAATATCACAAAAACTGTGATTTTAGCAGTGTTTTTGGATCTTTCAGGAACCCGGTTTTGCAATTTGCTTAATTCAGAGATCAAATGGATTCCAAAATCCATAAAAATTGGTACCTGCACTTGTTATAACCCTAATGTCGAATTGGAATTATAAAAATAATTTTTTGACATTTAATTAATCCGAAAATTGCATTAAACCCTAAAAATATGCTATTTTTGACCTAATTCACCAACCAGTTTCAATCCAAGACCTGAACCAGGGGTCAAATCTCCATGAAAATCTATAAACTTTTATAGAGACTAACTAATAAGAAAAACAGAGATTTCCCAATTTACAGATCGAAAAAATCATCTCCGGTTAGGGAGAAACCCTTCCGGCAATCTGAGCTAAAATATATCACTTTTAACAGGGATTAAAACGGCTACTTCAGATTGAAAATACAGAAATAAATAGCAATTCTAAACAAACATCTCTGACATTTTATTGGTGAACAGTAGACAGAAAAATAATAATACTCACTTTTTACAGATCTAAAATCGGATCTGTGGTTTGGGATTTATGACTAACACAAGTCTGATTAGGGTTTTGGTAAACCTTAACGAGTTTTAAATTTAAAAACAGATTCTCTGAAAGGGGAAAAATACTAAACAGTGATTAAAAAATCCGAAAATTTCACAGCAGACAGATCTACTCAATGTGAAACTATAGCACTTTACAGATCTAAAATCGAATATAAGATGAGAGAAATATCATCACAGCAAGTTACCTTTTTTATTTTAACCACGATTTTAAAGCTTTAAAAACCCGATTTGATGTCTGAATTGTTTTACAGGGTTCCCGAAATCCAAAACCTCTGATTTTTCTACAGTAACTCAATAACTCATGCATGCACCACATATAAAAAAATCAGAAATAAACAATGAGAACTTCAATCCGAAATAACATTATCTTTACTTTTCTAAAACCTAAAACACACAGAAATTTAAGAAACTTGAAGAACCATGCATTAACTAATGTAAATAAATAAAATAAACCATAAAACAGTAAATAAAAAGTATTTATATGCTATAGAACGTAAAACAAACATAAATAAACCATGAAAATAAAATAAAAATAGGGAATCAATGGCTGAAATTTGATATCACTTTTAAAACATAGATTTAACCCATTAAAAAGGGTAAATCATATATTTTATTGGTTAATAATGTAAAGAATCATATTAAAATTAATTCTAATGGATTAAAATCTCTGTAAATCATCCAAAACAGGGTTAGATCACCTTCTTGGATCGTTCTTGCTGATTCTTGATGGTTCTTGAGGTTGAATCCATGGTTTAATCCATGAAGGGGATGACACCAATGGCTAAAATTGATTTAAAACATGAAAAAGTATTAAATAAAACTAAAAAATATTAAAAATATTACCTTGGTGCTTGCAGCTGCAATGGAGAAAGGTGGAGGTGCTGGAGAGGAGAGAGAGGCCATGAAAATTTGAGAGAAAAGAGCCCCCCTTAGGTCCCTTTTTATAGTTTTTCAAAAAGTCACTTAATTAGGGTTAATTAAGAGGTTTTTCATTTTTTTAGGACTCTTTCTAATAAATCCACTAAAGGCAATGATTTTTTGTGGTTTTCTAACCCTAAATGAACTCTAATTAAACCTTAATTAACACCTAATTAAACCCTAAAAAGTCCAAATGTGGTACCACCTAGTATGGACCCACATTTAGTTTTTAAAAACCTGAATTTAAAACCTTTAAAAATCAATGGTTTAAAACTTAAATAAAATGGATTTTTAAAATTGATTTTGACTCCTCTAAACCTCTAACCTAACTAGGACAATGACTAACCCTAGTCTAGCCCTGACTTACTCGAATATGGCGCCACCCCGAGTGGGCCCTACTTGAGTTTTTTTTTTTTTTTAAATGATTTTAAAACATGAAATTGAGAAAGTTTTCAAAAGATTTTCAAAAGTAAACTTTGAAATTAAAATTTTTGAAATGGCATAGGGTCCTAACTGGGTCAGGACTCCTCTGGATATGGTACCAACTGAGTGGGCCTACATCGAGTTTTGCAAATTTTGAAATAAACACTGAAAATACCTTTGAAAAGGGGTTAAAATTAATAATTAAAATTCAAAATCTTTGAAAATAGGGTCTCAAGCGAACTGGAACTCCGGGTTAGAGTCCTGAACTCTTAGGACTCTGAGATTTTAGATTTTAAAAGCCAAATGAAAGAATTTTCAAAAGATTTTATCAAGAAATGATGAAATAAGTCAGAAAACACAGTCAGGGTTAGACTCCTAACTCGACCGAACTCTAAAATAGAGTCCTGAACTAACTGGACTCTGTAAAATGACCTAAATTTTAAAAATAATCGAAAAAGACTAAAAATTGAAGTAAAACAGACTTAAAAACAGACTCCTGACTGGATTAAGACTCTGAGACAGAGTCCTGATCGGACTGAAACTTTCAAAAATTTGAGAAATTTGATGAATAGAGGAATTCAGAAGCGACACCACCTCAATGGGTCTCATCTGTGAATTGAAATCGATTAAAATGTGAATTTGAAATGAATCCAGATTGTTTCCTTGAGAAAATATTTCGAAATATAAAGTCCTGGGGTTGGAAAATGACAGAGTATTGAATAAAAACCCAGGTTTTGAAATTGATTTTGAAATAAAGCTTTAAAATTCAAATCTGGATTGAATGTTTTGAAATAGGAGTACTGGATCTCAAAAATGAGATGTAATGACATGCAATGCCATGCAATGCAATGAAATGGTATGCCAAATGCATGTAATGATATGCAATGACACATGAAATATAGGTACTGGATAAGAGTGAAAATTTGGGGTGTTTACAGAGGGGCATCTGTGAACACCCCAATTTTTTTAAAATATTGTAAATATTCCCTTTTGCCCCTGACCCTCATTTTCTGACAAAATTGAGTCATTTTAAAACAAAACTCCAGTTTATTCTCGAATTTTCTGGAATCAAATCAATCTCTGACTTAATTTTGGTCCATATCCAGTTAAAATCAAAATCTGAGCCTCACTATCCAAATTTTGATCAAAATTCATAAAATTCCAAAAATAAATTTTTGAAAGGATTAGACAGTCCATCCGGCATTTGTTTGGGTCCATTGTCCTATATTCCTCGATTCGAGAACCAAAACTCGAATACTTTCTCAAAATCTTGGATCCGAACCCGTTTTCTAAGAAAATTTCAAAAGTTTTCTCAGAAGACTCATCTTTTGTACATATTTTTCAAAAATACAAAAATAGTTTTTAAATCTCTCATTTTGCTTAGATTTTAGAATATTATTCCAAAATCACAAAAATATATATATATATAGAAAATGACGAAAAGATACAATATATATATGTGAAGAAAAGAACAAAAAAATCAAAATAGCAAAGAAAATTACAAAAAAAGGGTTTTAAAAACCCTTTTTGAGAAAACTTTTTAAAAGGACCCTTTTTATTGAAAATTTTGGAAAAGCCCTCCATAACAAAAACCCGTAGAAGCTCTCCTTCTCTCGGCCTTCCCTCACGAACCTTCTGAAAACCCTCCATCACCGACTTCCTCCATGAGTTTCCTCCATCGCCTTCCCTCGATCGATCGATCTATCCACCCTTCATCTCCAACGGAATCCCCATCCTTCCTCAACCCTTCAATCCTCCTCCCTCCTCTCCTCACCATCGTTCATCTCCAACGGTTCCCCCTCTTTTCCACCTTCCATCGCTAACAGTCGCTCCTTGTCAACACTTCCCCTTCTCGATGGTTCCTCTGATGTCTATATTAACAGGCATCAAGGGAAAAGAAGAGGCATCCCTTACTTTCATCATCCGTTATCGACACCCATTCTTCATCTCACTGTACCGAGTTTGTCTGCTAAGCCATTATCAACATCATCTGTAATTCTCTGGTCATCCATTTTGTTTTTCCATTGACTACTCTTCTAGAGGAATCATCTGCAAATATTACCCATCGTCTCCATCGAAGGCCGACCTCCTCCTCCTAGACCCCTGCAGCCTCTTGAAGGTCTCTGGGGCAAGAAGAGAAGGAAAAGGGGAATCTCGCTCTTCACAAAATTCTGCAAGCTACGGTAAGAATGTCTTCACCTTCTAGCTTCATATTCTATTTTCCTTCTGTTAGTCTTTCCGATCGCCCCTCTCTTCTCTGTATATTTTTTTTTTGTTGTTTCTTTTCCTCTCTTCTCTTTTGTTTATCATTCTAGTAAAGCACCTAACGGTAGCACCGATTCGCCTATAGCGAAATCAGGTCACCGATGTGCAAAACTGACGGAATCAGAGTATTCCAACATCTTAAATTCTTGCTTATATTAGCACCGATTAGTTATAAACTTTCATTTGTTCCTTTTTGGATTTTAGTCTCCCTTCTAGGTTTCATCCTCATTTTTTTTTTTGGTTTTTGAATTGTGATTTTCTATTTCTTTTTTTTTTTTATTGAGGCACAAGGATTCCCTATATTCGATCGAGTGACCATGTGATGGCTGATCAAACTAACTTCCAGTAATTAACTGTTAGAAGCCCCTCTTTCACTGTCTTTGAACTAGTATTCGGCAAAACTCCCTTAGGAAGGCTCGTCTGGATGCCGATATCTGATTCAAAGGTCGATTGACAGAGTCTTACTGAATTAACAGGGGGAATATCTCATTCGCCTGTCTTTTTTTTCTCTCTCATTTGCCCGTGGATCTCCACCTGGTTGCTCACCTGCGCCTTCAAACACCCGTATGTTAACCCATCTCATCGTTTTGATTCATACCATGTTAGTCTAATACTTTCTTTTTTTTTGTTTTGTGATTTACAGTTAACATATGATTAATCAATTTGGCTTATAATGCTTTGCTCTCCTTTATTTCTCATTCGTTTTCTTTTTCTTAGTTTTTTTTTTTTTTTCTTCTTTGTATCTTCATAAGAGTTTGTAATTAGTGTCCAATTTTTCCCCTTTCATTTTATCCAACCTGTGTCTTCCTCCAAGTTCGTCAGGAATCAAACCAGTGATCAGCTTCTGTAATGTCTGATATGCATTTTTCTTTATGATGCTTGTATCTAAAGTCTGTCTAAATTTTTTTTTATCACCATCCGTGCTTTGTTATCTGCATAATAAGTGTAATTGCACGATGTATGAAGTGGTCTGGATGTAAAAGGGCTTCCACTAGCCCAAAACTATATGTTAAATTGTTTATTGCCCCCCTTCCTTTCAAGCTTATTAGAGTTCATTTGATATCAAACTTCTCTGATGGATCGATGGTGGGTAATCAAACGCCTATGTGTGTGAGAAATTGAAGAACCAAGGATAGGCCCAAATGTTTAAAAACATAAAACCTTTTTTTGTGCTGATTTAATACTCTTTCCTGCTTAAACCTTTTTTTTTTCTCTCGCTTTGGTCAGTTTGTTCCAATCCCCCGCGAAGGTGGGCTCCTTTGTGCTTATAAATTCCAGCAACCTTGCTTGTGTATTTGATCCCCCACAGGTCTCTATTACTTCCCTTGGTTGATATGAATAGCACCATTATGATGCCAAGTAAGTTATGGTTCAGAAATCACATTACAGATTTTAGCTATGCTATAACGTATCCAGAAGGACATCAGATCAGGATTGTGAGGAATGCAAGAATGGCTTTCCAAGCCACACTGGTGTAACAGTGCAGGAATTGAACTGTCGATGAAAAGGGATATCCTGTGGTTTAATCATTTTTTTTTATCGCTTAATATTAAGCAAAATTGATTGTGTTTCTGCTATATATTCAGGTTTGTCTATGGATTTTTGCTGTGAATATTGGATTAATCCATCTCTTGTCACTGATTGCGTGCCACCATCATTCATATCAGAGATTCGATTGTTGCTTGTATATAAAGGTTGCTTAGGTGTTTGGAGCTTTTCAACCTGTCAAAATACATCGATACCCCTCCCTTGTCATCGGTGCTCATGCACTGCTTAATGTCAGGTTTAGCTATTATCTCATTTTTTTATTTCTTTTTGAATGGTTATGTTCACCTTTCTAAGTGACTTAGTCAAAATCAGAATCTCTGATTCACCATGCACCAGTTAAACCCACCATATCATTATAGCCCCCACTACCATACCCACCATGGCTTCCTGTATTTCGGTAGCACAACAGCCCTATGGTTGCTCTAGTTTTTTTTTTTTTGTTTCGTAACTTCATTATATGCCATATATTGCACCTTCCCTCCATATATTTCACCACCAACAGCTTCCACCTACCTCATTTATCATTCATATTCAGTACATTCATCAGGTTGTAATCCTGTAAGTATAATTTCATCTTGTTATTATGTGTTTCCCTACATCATGAGGTATATTCATCCGCACTTCATAGCATGCCTACAAACTTATTTTTTTTTTATCTTTTTTTTACTGCTGGATGTTTAAAAACTTCATTTGTTGAAAATCTGATGAACAGGAGTGTCCAATAATGACTGAATAATTTGATTTATGGTTTTGTGGATCATTGAGATTATGTGGAATTACTGAACACTGTTGCCCATTTCAGCAATTACTGAGTATTTCTTGTTGACTAAAATCGACCATCTGGATAAATGAACTGATATCTGGTAACTTTCTAAAGTTTTGATGCATGACCACCCTCCGGCATTAATCAGAGGCCAACATCAATTCAGCTGTGGGAATCCTCAGTGATCATTCTATTTAAATCATTATCGAATCTCATTGATGTTAGTTATTTTTTTTATTTGTTTTTCAGAAAATCCACTCTCCAGAAAGGCATATTTTACAGCTATTGCCAAATATCTCTTGTGCTAGGCATTGCAGCAACTGCCTATTGGATATTACGCCCGAACTTGGTAGGTGAATCTAACTAAAATAAGTAGTGTTATGCTGAGCTTTCATTTGCTGTGATTTGTTCTCTTTTGAATGTTGTCTTAGTTGAATGTTATTGATCAACAAGAAGCTTCATTATTGATAAACAGATGGCTAACCTCTAGCTGGATATTGTTGCTCAACTAGAGTATCTTTTTGCTCATGACTACAAATTGTGAGCCTTGCGCGGTTTCATGGTGGGATTTTGTGCAATTCACTATTCGTCTCCAAAAGTCGTGTAAGAGTCCGTAGGATGCATGTCTGGATTTAGTCATAATTCTGAGATTCTGTTAGTAATATGTTAGCATTAAATGAATTTGCTTTATGAGTTAGTACATCTGTATCAACTCACTTACCCAGCATTTGAGGCTTTTCACAAATGGTATATGTCATGATAATTGCATTTTGTAAGTTGGATATATCTATTGTTGCTATGTCTGCTGCACCTACCACATGTTATACTGCCAATAGTTCACTATCCTATTCAAGCATCCTGCATCCTTCCCCACTTATCCAATCATTCCTTTTGCCACCAAAAGCCAGTTACCGTTAACAACTACCATAATGGCTGACAGTATGAGTGTGCTCAGAAAACAGAATACGGCAAGGATGTTTAATATAGCCGGAAAGTCACTTGTTAGGATGGCCGAAAGTGGTCTGCAGAATCCAACTCGCAGAAATGTACCTGCTGCAAGTAGGCCTGCCACTGGGAGTGACCTGTTGATTCACTGTGCTATGTTAGACTGGGTGAATGATTCCATCTGCTATGCATGCTGAGGTCGATCTGTTGCAGAGAACCAAGTGAAGGAATCAATGTTTTCATAAATCTAAGTTACCGTTAGCTCTTATCTCCATGATAATTCCTGCATTATTATCTCTGGTACTCATCATTTCTGCACTTCCCTATTATATATCATTAGCCATCTGTCATTACTTGTACCATCTCTTACTAGTTGCCCTCACTCTACCGCCCACTGGAGGCAAGATAAGCTCCATTGGCAATTATATATCAGAATATGACACACACTTCCTCTATGCATAGGTCGGCCCAAGTGTAGATACTGTCCCCTTTAGTGGCCTGGTGAGCAAGTCATCATCTGACTAATTCGTTGCAGTATTACATTAAACCACACAATGTATACACATATATCATGACTGTGTGCAGACCTGTAGATCTCTATGTGTCATGTTCTAGTATGTTGAGACCAATTGACCATGGTCTCATATGAAGTAAATTGTTAGGGTCCAATGATTGACCCTATTCCTACCCACAGTGACTTCACCACCATGATATCACGCCCGGGCCTCCTCTCTAATACTTGCACATCCATTGAACCATCATACATGTGCATAGTATGTCATTCACTGTACAATAAACCAATTGTGTAAAGATGCATTTTATCATTTATTTCAAGGCAAGATTCTGAAGGTCTTTTTCGTATGTAGTTTCTCATTTGATCTTAGATGCACTGTACTCATATACAAACATATATACATATATATGTCCATATCCACATGTGTATACATATATATATACATATATATATATATACATATATATATATATATATATATATATATATATATATATATATATATATATATATATATATATATATATACATATGCCCCTACGTTTTCCCAAGCTATTGATATATATATGTCTACTCATATGTATATATATCCACATACATATATATGCATATATATATATATCATTTTTTTTTCTTTCCATCATATATATCTTGGCATATAAGCATTTCACCATTGATCACCATGTGATATGTGTAATTTCTTTCTATTTTCCATATTAATCAAGTGTTTTGCAGGGAAGATGTGGGAGGTGTCATCATTGGGAGTTGTAAATTCAATTTTATGTATTCTAATAGAAAGATCTTAATGAAAATTTACATTTCCAGTTTTAGATAGAATGAATGGGCATTGTAAATATCATAAATTGCTTGATCTCATGCTTTTTACCTTTATTTTTCAAAATCTCACAATGGTGAAACACGAATGACGCGTACACCATTTTGTAAGAGGTAATTAATCCTAAGTTGATGATTTACATCAATGGCCATAGTCAGGATGTAAACAAAACTTAGGATTTTTATCTTTTATAAAATAACATTGGGTCCACACTGGATCTTCTTCAAAAATCATCATATTTTCAAATATTTCCTTCTTTTATTAGAGTCTAACTTAAAATTGGCTCAAAATATATACCAATGGCCATAGTCAGGGTATATGGAGAGTTAATTTCATTTTAAACTCTATAAAAGCACAAAAATATGTTTTATTCTTCACCTGAATTTAAATATAGATCATTATATAATACATTCAATGACCATAGTCAAGGATGTATTATATTTTTCATCTTATTTTAATTCATTTGAAGAATGAAATAGCTTTTCAAAATCCAATTTCAAGATTCTTTAAATTCATTTCATCATTTAGGATAGAATTGCATCATATCTTCAAAATTCTTTTCAAAATCCAAGTAATCTCAAAAAATTCTTCTCCAAATCTCTATTCATTCTTCTATCTTATTTCAAAGATTTAGATTTCAATTTCAAAGTCCAAATTTGACTCTGAGATTTCAAAATTTGATTTTATATTCAAAATTCCATTTCCAAAAAAATCCATTTTCAAAATTCAATTTAAAAAATTCTGATTCATCTTCTGATTCCAAATTCAAAACTTCAAATTCAAGGTCTAATTTGACTTTGAAATTTATTTGTATATTCACGATTCAAATTCTAAAAAATTCATTTTCCAAAGTTCAATTCAAACTTTGAAGTTTCCGATTCATCTTCATATTCAAAACCAAGTTTATCTTCCTATCTTCAAAATTCAAAAATCAAAAATTTGAAATTGATCCTAAGCTTGACCTTTCCTAAATTTTAAATTCAAACTGAGTTTCCAAAACCCAGATCCATATTCAAAAGTCCCATTTGGACTTTCAAAGCTCAAATTCAAAATTAGATCAACTTGGATCCAGATTTCCAAATACAAGTCTCCATCTTGGATCTCAGACTTCAGATCCAAAATCCATTCTAGGATCCAAATCCAATTCCACTTTGAATCTCAGAAATCAAATCCAAAATTCCCTTTTGGATCCAGAATCCAATGCCACTTTGGATCTCAGACTTCAGATCCAAAATTCATCTTAGGATCCTGTGAACACCCCAATTTTTTTAAAATCTTTTAAATATTCCCTTCTTGCCCCTAAATTCATTTTTTGAGCAAATGAGTCATTTTAAATCTAAATTCTAGTTCATTTCTCAAGCTTTACTGAAATTAAATTCATTTTATATGTTTAAATTGATTTCGGATCTGGATCCATTATCCAGATCCAAATCTGAGTCTCATTGTTCAACTTTTAAATTAAAATTACAGAAAATACCAAAAATAGTTTTTAATAGCTCGGACAGTCCATCCGACATCCGTTTGGATCCATCACATTGTATTTCTCGATTCGAGTGTCAAAACTCGAACATTTTCTCCAAAACCTGGGTCCAAACCCCTCTTTCTGAAGAAATCTCCTCTAAATAACCTCGAAAACCTTCTTTTTGTAAATATTTCTCAAAAATACACAAAAATTAGTTTAATCCTTGTTTTGCCGTACATTTTAGGATTTTTATTCCAAAAAATACAAAAAAAATAAAAATCAGAGAAAAGAACAAAAAAAAATAAAAAATAAATGAAGAAAATTGCAAAATGGTTTTTAGAAACCCGTTTTAGAGAAAACTTTTTAAAGAGGCCCTTCCGTGGAAAAACCTTATTTTCATTTAAAAGTCGAGTTAGGGTTTTGAAAACCCTAACTCTCGCCATCTTCCTTCCTTCACCTCAGAAATATAAATTTCTCATTAATATCTAAGTTGTTACAATCTTGGAATTGAAATTTAAAATTGAGAATCCCTAATCTAAGAAGAAGATCAACCTTCTAGATGTATTTCCTGCAAAGGACTTGAGTTAGCTGCCAAATAAAAATAACTTATATAGAAGAAAAGGTTAAGTTTTGAACTAAAACTAAATGAATATGCTGAGAAAGGTAAGCATATAGATGCATATGAAGACCAAATTAGCGATCTACAGAATATGTTAATGGTGTACATCTATAGTCATAAAACATAGAAATATATATACATATATATATACATATATATATATATAAAGGCCAATATGTTGTTAATATATATTCTGCACAGGGCCTAGTGTTGAGTTATCAAAAGTGGGCTTAAGTATCACAAGTATATACATGTATATCGTTAGTGACCCTCTTGCCATTGCTAGGATTTTACTGAGGGAAAGTTCCCTTTTAGTAAGAAGATAGCCTTAACATCATAGACCCACTAGAAATGCCAAACTAGTCCTACATTATGTTTTTCAGCCGCAGGTACAAACTGGTCATTATATACAAAAGGTGCTGCTAAGGTGATGTAAAGGTGTGTGGAAGTTAGTGACAGCATAGGTGAATATGCTGTCAGATGGGGTATTCATGGGAGGGTGTTGTTACAGTAGCAACAATGGATGGAGCCCCTTTCAGCGATGGGCTTATATGGTGAGAGTGTTGTTTATGAGGTGAAGGCATTTGGAATGGGATGGTGATGGTGCAGTGAAGGGCTGGTGCACAGTGTGGCTGGGGTAGTGTACACAGTGGAGTGTTTTGCAGCAGTTGTACATAACGTGAAATGGTGTGAGTGAGTGAGGCAACAAAGTGTTTTGCAGCAGTAGTGTATAGATGTGGAATTACAGCACATAAGTGTGTGGATGCAATAATGTAATGATAAATGTTATGCTAAGACAGCTAAGCGTTGCAAGAGATATCATTGGGGATAAGAGGTGCCAGCAAGTTGGTGGCTGGGCTGCTGTGATATGTGACACAGGATAGATGCGGCAGTGTTTGCCATGAAGAAGCGACTGAGGTGTATGTGTGTGCTGGTAGGGTAACAAAATGAAAAATAAACATTGTAAGGTGCTATGTGGAGGGAATGGTATATATATTGATAAGTATAACAGGCAGAGACACAGTAGTGAAAGAAGCAACAGGAAAAATGCAACATACATGATAGTATACATATTGTTACTTGTGAGAATACAACTTTCTAAGGTCTGTAGGCTGTATTCATGAAATTCTTCATCAACTTCTGAGGTAATAACCGATCAGCAAGGGGACACAGTCACCGATATGAGGCTCAAATTGATATCCAACAACTCGACTCAGAACAAATCATTTGAATGTTTGCATGAATTATTCCAGATTTTAGTCACTTATTTTGCAATAGATAAACAACTTCGATTGATCCAAAAAAAAATGCTAAGGCCAGGAAAACATTTTTTATCATACCACAAGTTATAACCAAAGCCATGAACCATGATGTAACAAAGACCACACACATGAAGGTAATGGCATAAATATTTCCAATCAAAGTGATATCCTAAAAAAAAAAGAAAAATAGAATAAGAATAATAAAAAAAATAAAGATAGCAACTATGCAAACACCCATGAGAATCCAGTTCATTTCTGGAATAGAAATCTGCCCATATGTCCATTTTGAAGCGTGGGCAACCTTCTGCAAACCTCCAGGATCCTTCCTGCAAGGATCTGATTCAAGCATAGATATATGCTAGAATAATGCCTTACACACCTGGACAATGAGATACCGACGAGAACATATCCAGCAGAATGTGTTGAAACAACAATAAAGAAAGAAGTAACACAGCAAAAGGAGCAAGCAATCGATGTCAGGAACCAAGCTGATATGATGCAAAATTGAAACTGATAAACCATAACAGAGCCCAAGGGTTTTGAATGAAGCAAGATGCTAAAAGATGATGTTAACAACGCAATAATACATCAAAATGATGGAACCTTAGCAGTTATAGGGGCAGTTGAGGGAATTCACACAGGGTATCCCATTGTGGCTACTGTAATAGACTCACCAAATGCAAAATCACGCAAATGATAGGATAATCAACTATGGAAAAAGGAGAAGTGATATGCACAGGGGAATTACTTAGTGGCACGAGAGGGGTTTTCACTATGAATCGTGCATAGTCTATTCTAGATCAACCACGGACTTTCAACTTTTTATAAGCATTTTCAGAGGGATATTCTCAGCGTAATAGAAGTTTGCCTCAGAAGACTTGCTTTTAACATGATCTTTTGGTAAAAGGAAATGTTGCTTTCCTGTTCCTTGGAACCCACAAAAAGAAAAGAAAAAAAGAAGAAAAAGAACCACCAGGATGATATACCTGCGTTACATCCACTGGAACATCCCAATTTACTTGAATAAACATCATCAATGCAAGGCACCCAACCGTATGAGGCTTTAAATGAATCAGGTGAGACAATAACATATCAAAACTACTTTCATAATGTAAATCCTGGTAATCCCAGCAGAATAAAAGGTGATGCGTGCCATTTAGAAGCACTGAGAATTTGGTTTCTGTTTGAAAGTATGCACTACTTGAACTCACCCATCATGGTTGAGAATAACAATGATCATGATACAACAGACATTTTATCGGGATATCAACTGGTAAAAATCAGAAAGCGAGAACAGGGTATCGAAAATCAACAAAGGAAATCAAGATATGAGTCAATTATCACCACAAAACAGGAGATCAGATGTAAAAGGGAAACTGAAATGATAACAACAAAAGTAAAAATGAAATAAAATAACAAAAGAGAAAAAAAAGGGGAAAACCCAAAACAGAACAAAATATGATGCACAATACTGAGTGAATAAGGGTTTGATGTTGATGATGATGCTTAGATGAATTACGAAAGGAGAAATAACTGAATGGCATCGTTCCTCAGGTTAAACATGTGCAAGGCGATATACAAAATAAAATTGAGGATTCAATGCAAAATCGGAAACTGAAATAAGCATGGGAAATCGAAATGCGAAGGAAGGATTATACATGAACAGACAATGAAAAAAAATGGGAATGAGAAACAGGAAATTTGAGTTATAAACAGACATTCAAAATCTATGAAAACTATAGGAATTCATGAATAAATTGAAGAATAATAACAAATAAAAAAAAGTGTCGGAATGCATATATTCCCTTGTTGTAGTCGTAGATGGATCGATCCTGCTATATGCAGGTCGATCTCATCATTAGCACCTTATATATAAAAAAACAGAGAAGAATGAGATTAAAACGAAGAGATACTGTAAGAGAAGAGTTACGGACAATCGATGAGGGGAGGAAAAAGATCACTCACCTGATGGCAAGGCTTCAACCAAAGAAGGAATGGCCTCTGCTGGTATAGTGTGAGATTGACTAGTTTGATCGATCAGGTGGTACTTCCTCCAGATTCGTCGTTGCAGGGGCTCAATGAAGTTGTGTAGGAGAAGATTCTTTCTTCCCGGTGACGCTTAGTGGCTGATGCTTCAGGATTGAACCTCCTTCCATTGATGGGGGAAGCCAGCAAGAAGAAATAAGGAGAAGAGGACAGGGGAAGAAGGATGAAGAAGAAGGGTTGAGAAGAGCATGCGATGGAGGTGTGATAACGGATGGATTGAAGGGGACTCCTGCGGTTTTCTTTTATAAAAGAAAACCGTTAGTTATTTTTCGAAAATGGTCCCCCAAGTTCTTTAAAATTTTCAAAATGAGGGTTGCATTTTACAAAACTTTTTGGAAAGAGGTTCTTAGTAAAAACGAATTCCAAAGAGGGGTTTCTAAACTAGAACTTTTTGTGTTTTTCTTTTCTATTTTGATTTTTTTGCTCTTTTTCTTTGCATTTCCTATTTTTTTTGGTGTTTTTGAAATAAAAATTCTAAAACTAAGAGATTTTTAAACTAAATTTACAAATATTTACAAAAGAAGGGTTTTTTGAGAATTCAGGGTTATTTTTGGAAAAATTTCTCCAGAAAACGGGTTTGGATCCAGGTTTTGAGAAAATATTCGAGTTTTGAACCTCGAATCGAGAAATACAGAGTTGTGGATCCAAACGGATACCGGACGAACTAGATCAAAAGTTATTTTGGTAATTTTGAGAATTTGGTTTAAAAATTGGGTAACAAAGCTCAGATTTGGATTTTGATATTGGATCCGGATTCAAAATCGAGTCAAATATATAAAATGAATTTAATTTCAGTAAAATCTAAGAAATAAACTGGAATTTAGATTTAAAACTGACTCAATTACTCGAAAAATGGGGTCAGGGGCAAAAAGAGAATATTTACAACATTTTTAAAAAATTTGGGGTGTTCACAAATGCCCCTCTTTGCTACTAAGCTGGTTGAAAGCCGAGATTAGTGGCAAAGAAAACACGCCAAATTTTGAAAATGCCCCAGTCAGCAGATCTGAGCTGGGTGTGGAAGAATTTATTTAAAAGATGTGATTTCTCAGGCTTAATACCTTATCCTGAATAGCTTTAGGGAGACGAAATCCTCGAAAATGATATGACTGAATAACAGAAATGAGGAAATCGTGATGGGACTTTGGATGAAAATCCTAAAATGGTGAAAAATAAGGATTTTTATCAGGTCTCATGGGTGAGACAAGATCAGCTTTTTGGAATGATTTTGTAACGCCCCGGATTTCCAAAACAAAGCTAAGTTAAAATTTTCATGAATTTCTTTTTTTTTTCTTTGCAGCGGAACTTAGAAAATCTTTTAGCAGCGGAATCAGACGATAATGAGTCGTCGGTTTTTAGAAAACTCCGAGCACGTTGCAGGTATGTGGCCAAGCAACTCATTGACCACCAAGGGGTTCCATTTTATCGAAAACCACATGTTTATTACAACACTACTGCTTAGAAAAGCAGTGTAGGTTCAATAAAAGGAAGCAGTACAACTCTGTCTAGAGAAACCCTGGAACTCGATGCCGCCTTGCTCCGCATATCGCGACACAGGTCCAACACCTGAAATCCCCATAAAACGGGGTCAGAACCACTGATGGTCTGGTAAGCATGCAGTCATACACCCATTCAACTCAAGTACAATAATGATCACTCAGGGTCGCAATGCGCAATAACGACGCTCAAGCCTCCAAGACTTAGCGTATATCGCAGGAGCCTCCGCAGGGCTTATGAGTTGAATATCCGCTCAAGTCCTCATGACTTAGAGCAAGCCTTTTCAGGGCTGTGATTTGGATAACCGCTTAAGTCTCCAGGACTTAGCCATGACCTCTTCCGGGTCTTAAAGTGATGTCTAACTCAAGTCTTCATACTTGGCACATCTGTATCCCACGCATCTAAGGACAGCTCCTCGAGCTTCGCTTAGTCGTGCGGATACAACACGGGTCTTTGCCCAGTCGGTCCAGTCGTATACCGAACATGACACCTTCACAAAGGTTATGCAGGACTGACTCAACACGTCATCCACTCATACATTCAAAGCATCGCTGTACCTAAGCTAATGCATTGTTTGATAATTAACCGCTCCCGCCTTTGGTACGCAGGTAGAGCTATTGTCCGGGCATCAACGCGACGTTCTGGGGGTTGATTATTCTATGTATTTTAGATAACTCAGAGGCCTGTTGACCCTATCCATAGTAGGGCAGTGTGTTTCAACTGGGAGAACCCTACTAGGCCCATATTCGGATGCATCCTCTACTTGCAGTAGTTGGGTTCAATCCTTAGATCTTAAGGATAACCACGACCCCAAAACCCATGAGTGACTGAGGCCATCGTGGACTCTATCAGGTCCAAAGAAAAATATGTGTCACTCAAGGCTGTACCATCACTGTCATTCCACAGTGAGCATAATTCCTGAAGGGGTCTGCCAGTCTTACAATTACTTGGACAGATTCTGCATGCCATTTAGGCAGCCCGTGCTTTTAGCACTACGGGAGTATGTACCCGACCCCATTCAGTCCGCCCTAACACAGTCATTACTGAGGGGGTACCCCTAACACGATTTTCAACCGTGGGGTATGTGCGACCTTAAGTCTTATTCATATGCATGCAGAACACCGCTCTTGGCACTTCGGCCACCATGAGCATCACACCTCTTTTGGGTGGAAACAACACACTCTGGCTCATCAGCCCTTACGAGTCTGGTTGTGTAACCGTTCTCAATGAGCATGCATATGACTCGATCTAAATAGATCGGCTACTCGGCGTATTTTTACGCAACGAGTCCAAACCTAGTCAAGGCGCCACCTCTACTCTGGCTCGACGGCCCTTACGAGCAAGGTGCCCTTGCAGGCACAAGGATACGAGCCGATCTGGCATCGTTCCATCAACGGACATCATTATGCCGTTCCATTGGTTCCGGCAGCTCTTCTGCCAACTATTTCGTCAGCACCTCCCCTGCTCTATCGGCAGCGGTGCGACGAACCCTTCTACGTTGTAGAAGGCATTCCATGAACTGGGTAGCACTCTGCTATATGTCAGAGTATCCTGCTACGTTCTTTCTGAGCTATTCTTAGCTTCTTCAGAATTTTCAGCAGCACTTCCTCTCTTTTACGGAGAAAGCGTGCGTTTCTTTTATCCATTTCAGCGGCATCTCCCCTCTTTGGTGGGAAATCGCTATGCTTAACTCGGGAAATGGATGCGCACCGTTGTGCGTACTTTGCATCCATCAAGGTTGCAGGAACCCTGGGCCATAGCCAGGCCATTCGTAATTGACTTAGTCTTTACGTAAAGAGCATTTTGCCAAAAACCGAAGCCTTTCCAATAGGGGCTTCATTCGTCAAGCAGAATCTTGAACGAGGAGCGGTCAGGGAATCGCATGGGCGATTTGGAGTTTGATCTCCATTTGAACGCTCATTTATGCGCCATATATGTAGTATAAGCAGAAGCCTGTGCTTTATACAGCGGCGGCGTAAAGAAATGCATATACTATTGTTCAGGGTGTGTAACTGAACGAAATATTCTATATATATAACAAAATAGAAGCCTTGGCATCGTTCGACGCGATGGCGTAAGTAAATACAATGCAGAAAGCAGGAGCCTTGGCATCGTTCGACGCGACGGCGTAAGTAAATGCATAATCGGAAGTGCAGTAATCGGAAGTACAGAAAACAGGGAGCCTTGGCATCATACGACGCGACGGCAAAGGTAAATTACATAGCCTATGCGATATAAGACGCGTCGGCAGAATCAGCAGATATACACCTAGATCTGTATCCAACGATAGTTACGAGGCAAGCGAGTGAACACCGAAGTGTCCTAGAGGGCTCAACCAAGAACTAGGGCGAGATACTATTTTGAAGAACGCATATACTGCGCATTCAAACATATATATCCGACGATAGTTACGAGGCGAGCGTGTGAACACCGAAGTGTCCTAGAGGGCTCAACCAAGAACTAAAGCAAGATACTACTTCAGAAAGTATATGCTATATACAAACAATCAAATACTTGAGAGAGATGGATCAACGAAGCGAACTTACTTCAAATCGTGGAAGAAACGGCTCCGGGTTGCTTCTTTGGCTTCGAGCCTTCCTTCGAGAGGTCAGACTAAGTCAGATGAAGCTGACTTAGTTGAGAAAGAGGTAGAGTAGGTCAAGCTACTCAACCTAATTGGTTTGAACCAAACAGAGTTCGATCCAAGTCAACTGGGTTCAGCAGGTTCGAACTCAGCTCAAGTAGGCTAAGTCTGGGTTCAGAAATCCAAACCGAAATCTGGACCAAAAAGGACTTTGACTGTAAGACCCGCAATTTTTTAGAGAAATCTGAATAAAATTCATGAGGCAATTACCGGTAAAAATAGCATTTTCTCTCAAAATGCGAAACGAATCAATTCCTGCGAGCCAGTTATACTTAGGATATTCGTCGATTCGCGAATATATGCTCAAACACTCTGGAAGCCATAACTTCCTATCTGAACGAAATCAAAGGATTCCTGCGAGCCAACTTTCTTAGTTACGTCAATACGAAGGGAATGGCGTACTCAGAATTTTTCGAAAAAAAAGCACCGAAAACCCAAAATTCTTGCGGGACCCACGAAAATATTGGTGGGACCCACAGAAATATTTCTCAGAAAATGTTCTAGAATATTCTAGAATATTCTAGCACCTTCCAGCATCTTCCAGGACCTTCCAGCTCCTTCCAGCACCTTCCATGGAAGGGATTCTCAGAAAAGCCCAAGGGTAAAGAGGGGATTCTGAAACTTGGGTCCCAAGTTTCAGAACCTATAAATAGAGGAGCCCCCCTCTCTTTAAA